>NC_067145.1:53261733-53561733 GCF_903995435.1 Acomys russatus
TACTGCCCCTGGCTGCTTGAGGCAGAAAGAAAGGCAAGTGCTCTTTCTGAAATCCCAGCTGCAAACAGAGAAGGCACAAATGTGTAAATGGGTGTGTGTGTGTGTGTGTGTGTGTGTGTGTGTGTGTGTGTGCAGTCACATACACAAAAACCACATATGTACATATAAAGATATATACACCCGTATGTACATGTATGCATATATATGCATACACTTACATGTATATGCATGTATGAATGCATAAACAAATGCATATACACATATGGACTCACACATTTACATGTGCATACATATGCATGCGCGCACGCGCGCGCGCACACACACACACACACACACACACACACACTCACTGAATAGGTAACAGTGCAATACTGATTAACCCTATACCAAGGGGAGCTGCATCACCACTGATCTTAAGGAAACCTTGAGCAGGCAGCTAGTTCCTCTCTGCACTGAAGATGGGCTCCAAAGAGCAAAGGCTGAAACTGTCATCACAGGAATAAACTTCCTGGGATCTCTGCTGCCACAAAACTCCAGGTCTAGGCCTGGAACCGCATCCTAAGCGCATCTCCTTTCTGACGCTGCTGGATTCACTCTTTCTCCCCACATCACAGTCAGCACTGGGGCAGACCACATGGCCTTACACCTACCTCATGAGCTTGGGAGCTTGTATCTTGGTGCCAAACCCCTCAGAGTAATGGCTGCCTCTGCTGCTCCCAGGGACCCTGTGCTTCCGTTTCCTCCTTTTTTTTTTTTTTTTTTTTAACTATGGAGTCCTTTATATGTTGGTCAATTATCCTGAACATGAAGTTAGTCCTGGAATGGGTGATATATCTAATGTCACTCCATTGAAGAAAATAGATGCCCCCACCCAGAAGGTATAAATGACAGTTCAGTTGTTAACTTTACCCTAGTGGCTAGGTTTTCTTTCATTCATTAATTCATTAATTTTTAAATAATATTACAAAATAAAATATGCTATTTTCCTCCTCTTGGTTTTATCTTGTTCAACTTTGATGTTACATTTCCTCTTTTGTAACGTGGAGGTTGAGGACAGCTCCTGCCTACAGGCCCGGCAGGACACAATGCACTCTCAGTACTGCCAAATAAAGGTCTCCTTCTGTTTGCTGGGCCCTATCATCCCTTCAGCTATGTTTAGAAGCCAAAATATTTCATTTCCTTGCACCCAATTTATACACAGATAAACTGAGGAACAGGCTAGTAACTAGCAGTATTTCTGTCCTTCTTGCACAAGTTGGCACCACGACATGTTCCTTTCACCTGTCTGGAGTCTCAGACCATAGACAATAGACTAGCCTTTCTCCAACCAATCCTGCCACTGCTACAGGTAAATCTTCCTGAAACACTGCCATCCAGGCCTTTCCCTGCCCCAGAGTCTACAGTGCACCCTTTTTATTTGCAGCCAGAATCCTCACTAATCCAAATAGCACCTTCTGCTCCACCACAGGGCATGTTCTCACCCTGTTCCTCCACATTAGCTCCCAACCCTCAGCCTCAGCCAGATCATGCTGTGCCTATCCTTGCAGCTGTCTAAGTTTCACAATGCCACATGTTCCTCCAGCATCCCCTAATTCTTCCCGCATCCATTATAGCATCCACTTATCCACCATCACCCTCTCAACTCTCCCATAATCCTTGGAGCATCCAGTCACCCACCAGCATCCTCTGTGGTATCTGCCAGCCGCTGTGCTGGTAGGACCAGATAGCTGTGAGCATCACGTGTTTGAGATGTACCAGGGCTCTGCAACCTCAACACTGCCAACAGATGGCACGGAAAGCAGAGGAGGATGACTGGCCCTGTGCACTGTAGGGTTTAGCAGTGCCCTTGATCTCTACCCGCTGACACAAGTAGCAACACACACAACCACCATATGCCCCTCAAATGCTACACATGCCCTGGAGAGAAAACAGATTCCTCCCAGGATATACTTTTATCTTTACAAATCACATGAACACTAGGTCAACAGATTCTTTCAATTCCTCCAGGCACCACCAGGACAAGGCTGCGCACACAGGAGATACGGTGTGAATACACAGCATGAATAAACGCATGAATGGGCATTTGTGAAGCAAAGATAAAGGTTCGCAGGAGCTCTGAGCACGGGGACCCAGACTTGAGCACTTGCAAAATCCTCCATGCCCCTTGCAAACATTACAAACAATCCACAGAATTTCTGAATCACTTCACCACCTGAGAAACCAAGCCAGTACACAAGGCCTTGGATAGAATGGGCTCAATAAAATTCTTAGAGAATGAAAATTTTCTACCCCAGAGCACTATTTACTGAGGGGAAAATGATAACTAATATAAACAGAAAGTTGCTTCTGCCCACACAGGCTGCGATGAGTGCGTCTCCATCTCTCCCATGCTCTCGCTCTTTGCTTAGTGAGCAGAGGAGACGTGAGCGGAAAAGCTGTGTGGAATCACAAAATGGGTGGGGGCCGTGGAGTGAGGTGGACGTGCAGTTTGATACCAGGCATGTGCATGGTTCACCCAGAGCACAAGGTGCCCTAGTATGGTTGTAGAGTGCACTGCCTACATTTTAAAAAAAAATCTAGTCTCATGGATAGTAGAGAAAAATCATAGTCATCTAACAGCCAGAACTTTATACTTCTTCACACTTTTTGGAACCTCTCTTTGAACGGAGCATATACTCGATACAACAGGGTATTTCTAGGTACACTGTTGCCTTTGGGAGCTCCCATCTCCTGAGCAGTAAAATGAAGTATCATGCCAGCCCTCTCTGAAGCCGTCTAGGAGAAAGTGATTACTGGGTGGCGTTTAATAATGGTGCCGTTTCCTTATGCTAACCAGAACACTTGAGAGTGCCGTTCCTCATCAGCAAAGCAAAAGGCAAGGGCTTCGTGCTGTGTGTAGCTGGTAAGTACATACCATACACATGTGCACGCATTACACACGCACACACACACACACACACACACACACACACACACACACACATCATTTTGGTGTTTCCCAAAAGAAGCATTGATTAGATGAAGACAAATTGGCAGAAGACAAATTGGATAATCTTACCTAAAAAGTGGTTCAGAAAGGTTATGCAATTTTTTCAAAGTCACACAGCAAAGGGCGACCATTGTCTTTTCTATTGTGTACCTAACTAGGCTCCTTTCCCCCATAAAATCCTCAATCACAAGAAGTCAAGACAGCAGCCATGGGTCCAGGTCCCTGACGCAGGCTCTCCGATCCTGCCAGAGCATCTTCATCCAGGCTAAGGCTTCTGGCCTCGGTGTGGTCTGAGAAAAAGTGAGCGCAGCCAGGAAAAGCCCACAAGTGAGTGATAGTGATCCGGATAAGAGAGAAGTCGGACAGCTTTCAGCCTGGGAGATGGCTCTGTGAGTACTTTTACAAGCACGAAGACTTGAATTCAGTCCCATAGCCCATGGAGAAAGTTGGGGTGTTTGTACACACCCCATGAACCATGGAAATAGGCAGACCCCTGGGGCTTGAGGGCTGGCCAAACTAACCTAATTAAGAACCCTAAGTCCCAGTGAGAGAAAAACAGGTAGGGCGCTAAGAAGATGACTCAGTGGGTGAAGTGCTCACTATGCAAACCTGGTGGCCTGAGTTCAGATCCCTACAACGTACATAAAAACCAAGACAGGACAGCACAATATCTGTAACCACAGCACACCTCCCCATAGATAGGAAGGAAGACAGGATAATTCTCAGAAGCACAGGACAGCTAGCCTGACACAGGCAGCAAGAACAAGTCTCTGTCTCAGACAAGGGTGAGGAGGAGATCAGATACCTGAGGTTATCTTCTGACATGCTATGGCATGTGTACACACACACACACAAACACTCCACACCACACACCACACACACAGTTACATGTGTCAGATTTCTTCAGCCCTGCAACCTTTGCACAGAGTCAAAACTCCACCTCTCTGGGCATCCCAGCATGGTCACTTACTAAATGACCCATAGGGAGGTCTTCCAGTAATCCTTTTTCCTTAAGCAGGTCACAGACAGAATCAATGTGTCCAGAGCCTATGGCCAAGTTCTGCATTTATACACCAAGATCAGGGCAAAGATGCCACTGGTGGGCAATAGTGTCACTTTCTTCCATTAAACACACACACACACAGAGAGAGAGAGAGAGAGAGAGAGAGAGAGACAGACAGACAGACAGACAGACAGACAGACAGACAGACAGAGACACAGAGACAGACACAGAGACAGAGACAGAGACAGAGACAGAGACAGAGAGAGGCATCTCCTCCTGGACAGCCCTGCAAGGGATCCATGTCTAGGGGAAAATCAATCCCTAAGCTTCGGGGCCAGAAGAGTCAAAGTGTTCCCACTCTGGCCAACCTCTTTGCTCAACTTTCACTTTCTTTTAAAATTATTATTATAAAATTTATAAAGTCACCAGCAGGTAAGAAAGTCATAAAAATGCACATGGGATATGGGTTGTGGGAAACGCAGGGAAAGCAGGGGTTATTATCAGAATGATAAAGGGGGAAGGGCTCCTGGCAGTGAAATGAGACTCAGAGCTATCTGTCTACCTCTCAACCTCCTGACACGGTTGCTCTCTTGACCTTCTTAGCTCTGTGTTCTCCGATTGGTATTTTTAAAACAGACAAACTACAAAAGAGCTGGTCAGGAAGCCTCAGTCCAACTGATCTTATTCCCCTCCCCTGGCATAAAGTCCATTAGTCATCAAGTGGCATCGTTGATTTTTAAACCACCAACTTTGATACGAATGCCAAAAGAAAACAGCAATCTAGAAGCTAAAGAAAAAAAAAAAGTAGATTTCATTATGACACAAGAAGTCACTCTTAATGTAGCTGCCACTAAATTGTGTGACTACATCTACCATGTAAGCTGCATTGCACAACTGATATAAATCCTCAATTAGATGGCATTACATTTAAGGAAATGGTTCTGCTAGCAAAGGAACATGCTATCATCATTGTGTCTTTTTATTACCTCTTTGGATCATCGAAGGACTAAGCCCCCAGGAAGCTTGAATGTAAGACAGCCATGGATCTACCACAGCAGCGACTTTGATGCTATCTTGGGGCCCTGGAGGTGAGCTCTCTCCATCTATCCACTCTTCGTCTTTAAGGTCTTCTTCCATCTACTCCATCACCCACCTTCTTCTGGAAGCCAGTCTCTTTTCTGTCTTGCCTCCAGCTATGGGGTTAACCAAACTGTGGCCCAAGACGATGATGGGTAAGTTGCCGCAACACAAAATGGTAAGTGTAATTCATGATCATTGTTTTTAGCAGCTATTTTTATAACTAGATTGCCATGTAGCTATTGAGCACGAACTCTGTAGGTGGCAACAGCCCTTCTCTGAAGACACTCATGGATGGGGAAGAAGCCAACACTTCCTCAACTATTTATTGCCTTTCTTCGGGATCCAGGCTTTTACCTACACTGAAGTTGAACACATCAGTGACTGGCATCATCAGTGTCCCTAGGTACCTCCCTGTTTTCTGTACCTCACCTGTTCATATGCACAGCCTTTTCTCCCTGGTACCCAGAGGGCTTCTCCCCTCCACTCTGTGGGTGGTCAGGCTCCTGCTCTAAGATGCTGGCCACTTGCCAATGAGCTCCTTCAGCCTGGCTCAGGTACAGTCTTGGAGCCAGGTCTAGGGTGCCTAGTGATCACAAATCTCCACAGCTCTGGCTTCTACTCATGCTCACACTCGCATCCTCCTCATTTCTTTCCTCCCACCCCTTTCCACCTCACTTGGAATATACATCTTGACGACATTCTTCGTTGATGGATCCCAGCTCAGGTCCTTCCCCATCCAAGCACATCATCTGTACTTTCTTGTCATATCCTAGGGCTAGTACGTGTAGCCAGTTCATAAATCAGGCTTTTGCAATACTGTATACTTCTGAACCCAATCAATTGTTTTATAGAAGGACAAATTATAATCTGGTGACAGTTTGAATGACTGTATTTCATAATTTTAAAACAAGTAGTGTTTACTTCAGTTCTTAATATATGGGGCTTACCAACTATTAAGAGAATTCAAAGCCATAACAAACAGAGAGAAATTCAACTTTTTGTAATGTCACCAAGGGATTGTTTATTAATGGATAATTCCACTTCAGTTGTATATTTACAACTAAAGATTGTTATTGCCAAAAAGACTTCTAGCTATTCTGAAGAAGCCCTCGGGTTCAGGAAAGATCCAGATGACTCAGAACTGGGACAATCTTTCCTATCCTCCCTTGCAGTTAGCCTTAACTATCAGCGGGTTCACATTTTGTCGCTAGACCCTTCCTCTTTCCACTCCTAGAATGGAAGTCCCTGTGTGGGCCATGATATCAAGCTACACAGAATATAGCAATACCTAGAAGGAGTCTGTGGTTGGGAGATGGCTCAGTGGATAATAACAGTTGCTACCCAAGCAGGAAGAACTGAGTTCGAATCCCAAGCAACCATATAAAAAGCTAGACATGGTTACAAATACCTGTAAACCTCAGCACTGGGGGCATAGAATAGTCAAATTCTAGTTGCTCACCTTAGCTAGCCTGATACCTTAGCTAAAATAGTGAGCTTCAGTGAAAGGCCCTGTGTTTCCAGGACATAAAGTAGAGGGTCATAGAGGACACCTAACGTGCTCTCTCTGGACTCTGCTCATGGACAGTGATGCGTCTCATACACACATACATATACTGCCACTGCCATTGCTACTGCCACTGCCACCACCACCACTGCCACCACCATGGCCACTGCCACCACTGCCACTGCCACCACCACCTCCACTGCCAGTGCCACCACCACCACTGCCACCACCACCGCCACCACCACTGCCACCGCCACCGCCACTGCCACCACCACCACCACCACCATAAAAGAAAGACAGAAATAGTAGTCTGGGTTCCTGATACCATAAAGTACTGCATTGGCCCTGGACTACTTACCAAAATTTGTATACAAGAGAAATACCTATCTCCTTTCAATCAAAAATATGTGTGGCTCTTTATTATGTTCAGGCATCCTATAATGGGTGAATAAATTGTTTGACACATAAATCAAAGGACTAGTGTGCAGATCCTCCTACCCATGCCATTCCCAGGTAAGACAGCCACCTGTAATCCCAGCCCTTGGGAAACAGATACAGGATCCCCAGACAAGCTAACTTGATAAACTAAATGACACATAAGCTGTGGGTTCAACTGAGAAAGACAATTGACATCAACTTTGAGCCTCCACTCTCACATGTGCATAAATGCATGCACACACACACACACACACACACACACACACACACACACACACAATTTACCCACATGAACACACATAAACAAAAAATGAAAGAAAGAAAGAATGAATGAAAAAAAGAAAGAGAGAAAGAAGAAATTTTACTTAAACTTCATTACATGCTTAACAACCAAGGTAAGTTACTGATATGTTTATCAATAATCCTTAAATAATAAAGAAATGCTTAAGACAGAATACATGTAAAGGAATATTTAAGAGAGCACAAGATACTTTACCTACAATAGACAAACACAGGTATTTAACTTGCAATCCTTTATAATTCTTGACCAACAGCAATAAATACTCCCACACTGTCCTCCTCCCTGTATTCACCAGCACAAGACTCCAACACTCTTATCTGTTAGAACTGTCCTAGCCAAAACACTCATGTAGCCATCCCAGGACTCTACATTTCCTACAGAGATAAATATTTTTGCTGCGCTTATTAGAAAACAGTCTTTGATTTTAAATGGCAAACATTTTTAAACTCAGAAGAAAAGACTCATTGAAAGAAAAGTGTCTTAGATCATCAGAAAAGGTGATATATATCCTTTGGACTAACTGGAAACAGTCTCTGATATTTTCATCATTCTAGAGAGTCCTAAAATTGATGTCATAACATCCAAAAGTATCATAAAGTCATCTGAACACATGGCAATTAAAAGAAAAAGCTATGTGCTAGCATCTGAGATCTTTAATACGCAAACAAGTTGAGGGCAGGAAGGGAGGAAAGGGGGAGGGAGGGAGGAATGGAGAAAAGAGGGAAGTGATTGGCAGGAGTGAGAAGACAATGCTTGCTTTAGAGTTCATTTAAGAGGAGAGGTGACTCAGAGAAAGAGGAAGCAGGCTACCAAGATGAGACTTGATAGCCTATGACCATATAATGGGGGAGGAGGTCCCCCTCGGTCATAGACCTAGGGGAGGGGAATAGGGTGAAAGCGGGAGGGAGGGAGGAATGAGAGGATACAAGTGGTGGGATAACAACTGAGTTCTAATCTGAATAAATTAAGAAAATTAAAATAAAAAATTAAATTAAAAGAAAGGGGAGAGGTGAGCCTGCTGCTCTCACAGGGTTCAATTCCCAGCTCCCACACAGTGGCTCACAACCTTCTGTAACTGCGTTTCTAGGGGACCTAATACCGTCCTCCGGCTTCCATGGGTGCCAGGCATACATATAATATAAAACAACCTTTAAAAATGGGAAAGTGACTAGAATTTAGGTTCTTATACATAGCCTACAAACTCCCAGTTTCATTTTCCTATTGAAATGGTTTTGGACATAAATAGGGTTTTTCATGAGCCAAAACTCCCTGTCAAAGCCCTCCCACTCCACACATCCCTACCTTATATTTAGCATTTATTGTATTACTAGGACTCAATTCATAACAATGATATGGTCAGTTCTCAACCAACCAAAGCAAAAAAGGCAAAATCATCAAGAAAATCCAAGGAAAGAATAACAGGAAATGGACACAAGGGACACCTGGCTTTCTGAAACACAAGACAGAAGAGTAAGGGAGAGGGCAGCCACAGCTCTCCCTATGTACCTGCGAGTTTTAGGTGTGTGTGTGTGTGTGTGTGTGTGTGTGTGTGTGTGCGCGCGCGCGCGTGCCATATTAGAGTGTACTCAATCCCCAACACACACACACACACACACACACACACACACACACACACACACACACACACAGCGTGTATATCTTAAGTACACACCAGCTGATAAGGAAAAAACTCAACCTCAAAAACAAGCTGCATACCAAAAATAAACTCAGAGAAGCCGGCTTGGGACTCAACATTTTCCATTCGTAATCCCCCACAGGTAATCTGGCTCCATAATGAATTTTAAGCTTCTTCTAGTGTTTATCTTCATCAGATGTACCATACTATAAATGGATGAGATTCTGTCTTGTCAGGAACAACATGACACCTTTCAGGCCTGTGACACATGACCTTGCCAGGGACTCCATCGCTCCTCTTGGGTACCACAGAAGACTCTCTCTCTCCCTCACCAGGGGGCCTGAAATAAACCAGAGGACTCCAGGCCCAAGATCGGTATCAGAGGCTATTCTTCCAACTACCCCCACCATCTCCTGTCCTCTTGCTGTCCCAAACTGCAATCCACACACTTTAAATCAACATGCATTTTCCATTTATCTCCCCAGAGCTTAGATACTGAAGGGAATCACAACATGAGGAAACTGCCATCTCACCAGCCAGAGCCCAGCTGCAACCCAGCTGCTCTTATCCCGTCTCCAACAGGTAACTTAAAACCCATTTAATCAGTAGTACAGGGAAAAGGAAAAGATTTTAAAATACGCAGACACACAGACATACACGCAAACACACACACACACACACATACACACTCCAGACTTTACCAATATATTGCTGAGGACTTAGTTCACTAACAAGAGTCCATGAATAAGAGCCTGGGTTTGATTTCCAGCACTGAAAAAGCATATAAATAAAAAAGATGCACAAGAAAGTTGGTGACACGGGCACTCTTCTAGACCAAGAGATATAATTAATCTTCTCTCTTAATTTCACTTAAGAATTCATAATCTCTTTTCTTTCTTTTCTATATATTTTTTTCTCTCTTATCTAGTGTTAAGGGGTTGAGCCCATAAAGTAGCAAATGCCGGCTACAGTAAACTCAGCTTGCAAGATACATACAAAAGAAAGTCCACTCTCCACAGCCATATAGGTTAAGTCTGAAAAGTTCGATACAGGAATGGAGTCATAGGGGGATCATGGAAAAAAAAATGGCTCAGTGGGTAAGAATGTGCACTGTGCAAGCTTGGGGGCATGAGTTTAAATTGCCAGCACCCATGTAAAACTCCAGGCATGGCTGCAGGTGCCCATACCTCAGTATTGGAGGGTAGAGATCGGTAGATTCTAGAAACTCTCTAGCCAGTCAGCCAGTCTGGCCAAAACTGTGAGCTTCTAGTTTAGTGAGAGACCCTGACTCAAAAGAATAAGATGGAGGGATATAAAGAAAAACATATGATAATCTCCATCCTCCACTTGTGTGCCCACAGGAGCACACACCTGCAGGTGGGGAGGCTGGTGGCACTGGCTGCATCTTCTCCAAGGCCAACAAGAGCATCTTAATCTACAGTTTTCAGTCTAGAGTCCTCAGACCTTGCTAAAATCATTTAGCTGGCTATGATGCTGCCACCTCCTGCTGGGGACACCAGCAAGACTCACTCTAGAGGTACAGACTAGAGGGTAGGATAGAGCTTTCGTAAAGATGGTGCCACAAAATGGTTTGTCCACACAACTCAGAAAATATATCACAATGCGATACAAATTTATTAGTATTACTATATATGAAAGGTCTAAGGAGTTGGCTCAGCAGGCTAAGTACTTGCTGCACAGGCACAAGGGCCTACGTTTGACACCCAGAACCCACATAAAAAGCTAGGGGCAGCAGCATGCTCCTGGAATTCCAATGCAGGGAGGCAGAAAAAGGAAGATTCTTGGGAGCTTCAAGCCAGCCATTCTAGCCAGGCCAGCGAGTTCTTAATGTAACGAGAGCCTTATCTCAAAAAATAAAGTACAGATCCAACGTCAACCTATGTACAGGCGTGGGGGCAGAGATAAATATACACACAAGGAAATGCTCAAAGGCTTCACCCATTTATAAATGCACGCAGTCACAGTGTCTCCCAAAGCTGACAGCCCACAGTGCCTAAGATGGTAACCAGGTAAACTAGGAATCCTTTGAGAACATGGCAAAGTGGAGAAGGGCTTCAAAATCAGCTCCCACTTGTGCTAAGCAACCTTATATGCTAAGAAAGTCACCACTGAGGTCAAGTGCAGCCACAGCTGGCCCTTGGTATCCAGTTCAGGAAGCTGCATCCCTGCCAGGCCACTCCTACACGTCAGGAGGCAGGAAGGGTGCCCACAGGTAGATGGCTGCAGGAGGCAGGCAGCTCACCAGTGTGGAAGACCTGCCCTCGAGCCACTTGGCCATAGGACGGACATGACCTTGGCTGTTCAATGTATCTTTTCGTTGCTTCCATCTCCTACTGAACAGAAGCTCCCAGTGCAATTACCCTGTCCGCCCAGGCCTAGTGCACTCTCACTGGGGTGATGGCGTTCTAGGCTGTCTGCCACAAACCTCCCACAGTGGAGGGCAGCCCAGAGGAGAATGTGGGCCTGAGATTTTAGTCATCAAATTCATCAAACTCTATGCTTGCAGAAACAGCCTTTGCCCAATGGGCTACACTGAAGGTGCAGGGGTGGAAAGCTGGGGTGGGGAGGGGGGGACTCCAGTCAGACGTATATTAAGCAGAGGCACACTGACAGCACTGCTATTAATGTTTAGCAACTTAGCCACTGAAGCCACACTGCGAGGCACAGGCATAGAATCCCCTTTACAGGTGAGTTTTAATACAGCTTGCTATGGGGACTGCATCTGGTAATTCTCTCGTTGCCATGACAACCTGACTGACAAGCAGTAACTTAAGGAGTAACTGGGAGTATAGTCCTGGAGGGAAGTCATGGGGCAGGAGCTTGGCAGCTGGGCACACTGGATACTCAGTCAGGAAGCAGCAGCGAGAGATAATGCTATGCTTGGTGTGCTTTCTCCTTCAATGGAGTCTAGGACTCTGCCCTGTGGAACAGTAGGCCTTCCCACTCACTCTAGAAACTTCTTCACAGTCATGGCCGAAGGGCTGTCTTCTTGGTGCTTCTAAAGCGGTGGTTCTCATGAACAGCACTTTAATACAGCTCCTCACGTGTGGAGCTTACCTCACAGACAGCAGGCGGTAGATAGAGGTGTGACTAAGGCTGTGTTGGGCGGGCAGTTCACTCCTAGGACAGCATTTTCGTTTGACTACCCTTATCACACCCTCATGAACTGCCTTTCAGAGCTCTACAGGAGCCCCCTCTGTTCTAGCCCCTTACGCTGGGCAAGCAGAGGCAGAGCCTCAAGAACTTCCTGGGCCCAGTCAAGGCGTCATTAGCAGAAGTGAGGACTGGAGCAAGAAAGATAAGCTACACTCCCCGAGGGTCATCAAGTGTTCATGCAGAAAACTTGCCCCAACTCTGATCACTAGAGATACTCCTATTAATGTTGGCCTACAAGGTGTCACCAACACCTGGCCCCTGAGTGTGGCTGTCCCCATTCACAGATACCCAGCTTCCTCTCCACCCAGGGAGAATGCTCTCTTGGCAGTAATTCCTTCCCCCCAGGCTCAGGGCTAGAAGGCAGCCCCAGAGGTGTCTTTAGAGTTTCTACAGCCGTGGGGACACAGTGGTTCATGAAGCCAGGCTGTTACTTTGGTGCTGCTGTGAGAAGGCACCTGACAGAAACAACTCAAGTGAGAAAAAAAAAATTATTTTGAGTTAGAGTTTCAAGAAGTTTCAAGCCAAGAAGGCAGGGGAACATGGTGAAATTCACAGCTATACAGGTATGAGGCAGACTCCACCCGTCACGTCAGGCCAGGAAAGAGACAGGGCAGACCAGAACCAGGGCAGCCTCTAGTGACTTCTTCCTTCCTTTTTTCCTTCCTTCCTTCCTTCTTTCCTTCCTTTATTTTTTTTTCTTCTTTCTTCCTTTTTCACTTTCTTTCTTTTCAAGACAGGGTTTCTCTGTGTAGCCTTGGCTGTCCTGGACTCACTTTGTAGACCAGGCCAGCCTCAAACTCTGCCTTTCAGAATGCTGGGATTACAGGCGTGCACCACCACGCCCAGCTCTAGTAACTTATTTCTGTCAGTCAGATCCCACCTCCTAAATGGTCCACCATCCCAGACCCAGGACCACCAGCCAGGAAACACTGTAGATGTGAACCACAACAGCTAGTTGTCACATTAAGCAATCACTGCTGTAGAGAGTCAACTCACAGATTCATGTGACGGTACAATACAAAAGCTTGGAAGGCACAGTAGTGGCAATGACAGTGGTATAGAAAAGCACTGCCTAGTCTATCTAAATACTACAGTTAACGTCCACAATGGGAAAGGTGGGGAGCTAGCAGGTCATTTATGGCATGTAGACAGTGTGTATGTACGCAAGTCTACTTTGGAAAAGTGTATCAGCCCTTGGCTGTGGGGCGGTAAATGAGGTCAGCCATTCATCTGGGGCTCTGTATAAAACCCTCTAGACCAGTGGTTCTCAACCATCCTAAAACAGTTCCTCATGTTGCAGTGACCCCCCAAGCATAAAATTAGTTTCGTTGCTACTTCATAACTGTAATTTTGCTACTGTTATGATCATAATGTAAGTTCCTGATATGCGAGATATCTGATACTTGTCTCCTGTAAAAGGATCGTTCTACCCCGCAAAGGGGTCGCAACCCACAGGTTGAGAACACCTAAAGGAGAAGCTACGTTTTCACACCATGCTTATCCAAGATGTACGGGAGAATCCCTGGGGGCTTTCAATGACCATTGCACCTGTGGGTTGGACATCATGGCTGCTGTGACTTCAGGGACTCTGGAAAGGTCTCATCCTCAGAAGAAGTTTTGCTCTTACTAACTAGTCCCTGGAAACTTAACTCAGACGTGCAACTCAATGAAGCATGAAACTA
The DNA here is from genome assembly GCF_903995435.1 of Acomys russatus. NCBI lineage: Eukaryota > Metazoa > Chordata > Mammalia > Rodentia > Muridae > Acomys > Acomys russatus. The sequence continues at coordinate 53,275,544 of NC_067145.1, forward strand.
AGTTGTTATCAGTTCCTTCCTAATTACAGCCAACACCAGTGTGAGAATTCCAGTGGCGCTTGGGAAAGAGGTGTCCTGAGATCTTCAGTAGTGGATATCAGTGGATACAGCCCTGTGGAGATCCTGAAGTGTCAATGTTTTTTGTGTCTGTGCACCCGTGTGGGAAGAAACGTGGAAGTCAGAGTTTAATCTCAGCGTGTTGTCTTTGGTTGAGTCTCTCACTCAATGCAAGGCTTTTCACTGCAGCTAGACTAACTGTCCAGTGGATTCCTGGGATCTACCTGTCTCCACCCCCAGCACCGGTGCTACAGGCACACGCCACCATGCTCGGCTTTCATGCAGGGGCTGAGGCTCACGGCCATGCTTCATAGCACTTTAGCCATCTCTCCAGCCCCAGCCGTGCTCTTTAAACCAGAATGGAGCATCTGTGAACCCATAACTTGCTTACGATTTGGTAGGTTATTAGAGTAAAGCTATTTCCTCTGAGTCTGACACAACTGGTGGCCATTACAGGACAGAAATGGCTGTACGGAGCCATAGGACAGAATATCCCACCCCCATATGCATGGCAATGGAATAAACAAATAGAATGGTGGCCAGATGTGCAGTGCTGCTAAGGGGACTATTGACGTGGGTTCTTAGAAGAACTGAGGAAGGGCACTAGCCCTCCCCCTGACATTCCAGCCACCACTTTGCCCTGCATCGATCTGCCTCATGGTCTTAGGGAGGTGCTGGAGTATAGGGAGGTAGACTGTAATCTATTGGTGGAGACTTGAGTGGTCAAACTTCTGTGACGTCTTCACCTCCTCTGGGATAGGCCTCTTTGGTGACATGGCTGCTTTTGAGTCACCTCTCTCTGCTCACCAAGCTGGATTTGGATGGAATCGCTTCCTTTGTCTATCTTTGCCATGAGATGAGTAGACATTTCTGTATTTCCCCCAGGGAAGGAAGTACAGCATAGTCACACGTTGAATAGGTGCGTAAGTTTTATGTATATATATATATGTGCTTATGCCATGTATGGGCATGTACCTTTGAAGGCCTGAAAAAGGGATTGGATGCGCTGGAGCTAGAACTGCCGGAAGATGTGAGCCGTCTGATGTGGGTGCTAGGAAGCAAACTCAGACCCTCTGGAGGTGTCATGAGCACTCTCAACCACAGGGTCACCTCTCTAGCCTCGAACAGATATGTTTATACCTATTGGTAATTCACGTCCCCAAATTCCCATTCTCTGTTCTAGATAATATTGGCATTTGCTGAATACCAAGGGTAAACCTCCATCTTTCTGAACCCTCAGAACTCTTCTGAGCCCAATAGCATCGTTCTGGTGACAAGAAGCCCTTGTAAAATCCATTAGCCAGTTCCAGTTACCTGGCACCTTTCCTTTTGGACTGTGTGTCACTGGGGAAAAAAAAAAAAAAATTGAGCTGTATCTTGCTTCAGGCTTGGAAATGATTGGAAAGGACTTAGAAAGAGCTTCAAAGTCAATCCAATAAAATCAAACTCAAATACACACATAAAGTACAAATCAACTCAAACTGTCTGTGCCACGGGGCAACTCCCAGGTCCTGCTGCCTGGAAGGGAAGTGTCCATGGAACAAGTCAGCAAATTATACAGCTTGTAATGGGATCGATAAGGCTGTTCAATTTTTTCATTAGAGGCTGCGAGCTTCGAGGTAGTGCATTTGATTTAAGCCATGTGGCTGGAAGGGTTTGCATAAATCAAACGTTTCCAAATAAAAGAGGGCAACTGATCATTCAAGGGACATCAAATTCCACTTTTTGCATAGGCCTGCATTTTTCTGTGTGGACTTCTATAAAGAAGGACCACAGTGTCTAGAAGTTTCTGACCCACTCTCTGAAACACAAAGGTAAAACCATCAGAGACCCCAAATGTCACCTCTCTACTTAGTTATTGTCTTTTTAAAAAAAAAAAAATCGGTGCAACAGAGGAGGTAGAGTCATGGCGGGGCCCCAAAGCATGACTTTAGCAGATGGGTGTATTAGTCAGGGCTGTGCAGAGGAACAGAAGGGGGTGGATGTGCTACAAGGAACTAGCTTAAATGAGTATTAGAGGCTAGTAAGTTCCAAGATCAATGCAGAAAGACGACAAGCGAGGGACACTGGAGAGCCATGGATAGAAGTTCTAGTGTAAAGAAATGCAGGTCCAGGAAAAGATATCTTGGTCCTATTAGTGGCCCAGATCGAAGGCTGTCAAACAGGAAGTCCCCAGACTTACTCATGAGATGCCAGCCGTTTTCTCTACATAGGCCTTCCACTGATTGGGTGAGACCACCCATATGCATCAGGGAGCGTGTTCTGCCATATTTAGTCTATAAATTCAGACACTGATCCCATCGTAAGTACACAGCCGGATGTGGTGGGTCATCACTCCTAATCTTAACACTCAGGAAATTGAGACAGGAGGATCTTGAGTCAGAGATCAACCTAGACTATAAAAACCAGAGGAGGAGGGAAAAAAGAGAAGAAAAGAAAAACTACAGACTCCAGACTGCAGATAATACTTGACCAGTTATCAGACATTTAGTGATCCAGCATAAAATTAGCCATCGCATCAATGATGTTGAGTTTCCACAAGGAATAGCATGTGAGCAGAGAGGAGGCAGGAGACCATGAGTCTGGTATCAGGCTGAGATCCACAGAGAAACTGCATAGAGCTAAGAATCACAACACACAGGGCCAGCTTAGATACCAGCCTGGAGCCCCGAGCACAGCCAGAGGATTCTGAAGTAGGAGACCTGCCTTTGTATAGTCTAGTAAGCCAGTGCCCCAAACAACACCAAAGAGGGCCTGAACTTTGTCTTATGAAAAGCACTATTACAGCAAACAGACTCACACTCACACAGTATCAGATATTAGGCCTGAGTTAATCTACAGAAGTGAAAATAGTACATCTTGGTATCTTTAGTATTTTTTCCCCTACTGAGAATTCAAATCCTCTTATCTGTGACCTTGTCTGGATCCTCAGGCCCCTGACAAAGTTACCACTGTTGTCAGATTTAAAAAAAAAAAAAAAAAAGCTTTACAGTTTTCAGCACTGCCGCCTGAGAGCCACAATTTGAGTCCTACCCAGGATCAAAATGCAGACAGCCTCAATAGCTAGGCTCTTGATGTTCTGGAATACTAGGCCAGGTCTCCCCACTCCTTCAGCGAGGGACAGGTAAAGGGTAGCAGCCATGTTTGCAGCTGGAGGGACCTCAACAATGAACTCGAGCTACTCACTACACAACCAAACTATGCAACCTCCTTCACCACAACAGGAAGATGAGGAGCCCTGTAACTAATATAGTAACCCCCATTTTTTAGGTACCCCAGGTACCCCAGAGCAACTAACCAGAGAGGCAGCTACTTTCCTCAGCCCCTAGCTCCCAGCCCCCAGCCCCATACCCTCCCCTCGCCTTTACTTCATTGAAATAATCTGCTTTAGCCATATTTGCTAAAAATACCCTCGGCTTCTCTGTTACACTTACTAATGCATTCTATTTCAGGCCTGTTTGCATTCTGGCTTAGAAATTCCCGAATGAGGAGTAGAGAAAGCACACAAAAGGGTTCTAACCACACTCCTCACAGAGAGGCTCCTCTCTAGCCCTCTGTGCTCAGCATACACATCCCCAAGGCAAGCCGTTCCACCCTGGCTCATAACTGGCAATATGAAAGGAGAGAGGGGGAAGCAGGAGAAGGAGTGGGGGAGAGGCAGAGGCCAATCAGGACAGAGATTCCAGCCAGGGAGTCCCCCCAGGCATCCTCTTCCTCACACCTGCTCTACACAGGTTCAGGCCAAGCCTAGCAGGGAACTGCTGCAGCCATGATGTGTGGGTGGCGCTTAGAACTGGAGACCATAGAAAGAGATCCAAGCAGACCCTGAAGATGACTTCTATACCAGGAACCAGAGATGGGGGGCGGGTGCAGAGGAGGAGGATGGGTTGCAGGGGGCATAGGTCTCAATGCCCTCATTCAAAGGTCTTTCAGAAACAGCTTCTATTAAGCTAATTTCCCTGCCTGGCATCCAGGGGCCATCTTGGAAATGTGTGAGTTGGCTCAGCAGCGGCCCTGCCGGGTTTTCCAAGAACACTGGCTGTTTCCTATAATTACAGGGAGGATAATGACAGCGCTCCATCTCTGCGCTCTACTTTCCTGTAATGGAAGGAGGTGGAAGGATTATTATGTGCCCAATTTTTAAGGCTCTTAATTCATCCTTCCTTCTTCCTGTTTTGTCCCCGGTTCTCCTATCATTGACTTCACTGTCTCCCAGGACATAGGCCAGGCATTTATTTGCCTTTCTCTAAGGTGAGACACCAGAAATGGTGTCTGAATTTTTTGGGGGTGGCTACAGAGAAGGCACAGAGGAAAAAACCCCAAATGAGGAACTCTGTGTCTGGGCCCAGAACCAGGGAGGCAGACCATATCTTGGGGCAAAGCTAGAACTCAGAGTCCAGGTTTATAGCTTTGCTCCTTTTTGCAGAGCTCATGAGTACAGCTGTGGGTGCACGCAGAGCAAAGCAGTGAGAAGCAGTGCCACATGGACCTGCCTCCTGAAGGTCTGGGGGCATCAGCTGGAAAGCACCCTTTGACCTGCATGTCACCAACTATGAAAATGGCTCATCAGAAAAATAAAGACCAAGGGTTAACAAGGTGGCTCGGTGAGTCTTAAATGAGCCTCCAACCACATCTAAAGACATGAATTTGATCCCCAGAACCTGCTGCAGGAGAAAACTGCACTATGCACTATGGCATATTCCCACATGTACAGTACACACACACACACACACACACACACACACACACACACACACACAGTAAAATTAAATAAATAAATTTAAACAAAAATCAGAGTTGGGCGTGGTTGTGTATGCCTCTAATTGCAGCATTCAGGAGGTAGAAGCAAGAAGAAGAAGTTTAAAGCCCAGTCTCAATAAACAAACAAACAGACTAACTAACTAAGGAGTAGAGGGCTATGGATGCAGTTCAGTGGTAGAGTGCATGACTGACTCTATTCGTGAGATCCTAGGTTCAATCCCAGAGCTGAAAAAAACGAGGAGAGGGGGGAAGAAGAGGCAAGGAGACTGCAGAAGAGAAAAGGGCAGAAGGCGGGGGAGGCAACTTAAATAAATAAGAAATAAAATTTTATCAGGAGGAAGTGCCAGCAGTCCTGTGTTGGTCTGAGCTGGGTAGACTCCTGTCTCACAAAGAAAAGAAGAAACAACAACAAAAAGACATGAAAGCCCATGATGGCTGTCAGGAAAGAGAGATCAGAGGCTCCCAAAACTGTTATCTGAGGGCTTCTCCCAAGTACCCTCACCCCAAGTGTGATTGAGCAGTCAAAGCAGGAAAAGGAAGGTGCTGCAGCTGGACACCGGGGGAACCCCCCAGCCCCCAGCCCCCACCCCCCCCCCCACCGTCATCGGAGCGGAAGCTAAAGCAAGCAAGTGCCTCTGTGACAGAAGCCTCTGTTTTGCACCTTTGTTTGCAAGGCAGCCTGGGCAGGGAAACCTTGGGCCAGCCCTACATCTGCAAGCATCCTGAGCCACAGCAACCACAGGCGTTAGACACTTCTTCATCCTGATAACAGAGAGCACATATACAAACAAGAAACCCTGCAGCTGCAGCAGGGTATCCCATCAATGAGCTCAGATGGCCGGGAGCAGCACTATCTCCCTCGGTGTACCTACAGGTGCTGCCCAGTGAGCATGGAAGTGAGCATGGATTGCGTGCCTAACGACAGACAGTGCCGACTGCAGACTCTGCATCCCTCGTGAGCAGCAGGCCTCGCTGTGAGTGTGTGCACGGAAAAAGTCCAAGAGCAACAGGGGAAAGTTCCGAGGCCCTCCCTTTTCACTTTCCTCTGCTATTGCTCTGCACAGGGATGCCATTCCAAAAGACAACAAGTGCTGTTGTGCCAGTATGCTTTCCTGGAGTCTCTAGAGGAGCACAGATGGCTGCTGCATCCTCTTAGTAGAAAGAGCTCTCCCATCAGCTACGAGGTCTTCTAAAACAAGTAAGAATACAGCAAGCTGATCTGAAGCTCCCCCAAGCACCCCCAGAGTTCTACCCAGCTCAGAGGTGATTTAAGAAAATATCAGACCTACAGATTCCTGCCCCCCTCACCACCATCTCCACTCCACTCACCTCCCAACCCCACCCCCCCCCACACACACACACAAGCTCCCTCTCCTTTTCTCTAAGGCCCAGTGCAGGCTGAGAACTGTGGGGGCGGGGCAGGGTGAAGAAAGGACAGGAGCTGAGAGCTGGCTCTCTGGGTTCATGGCCCTCTTTTCAAAGCTGCTAAGAGGATTAAAGGGGCAATTGTGCTCTAAGATGCTCTAAAAATACAGGGATCCTCCCTCTTGAGAAAAGACACATTTCCTTATGGTGGAGGTGGGGGGGGGGGGCAGAACATGAGCAGGCAAGGACAGGCTGCATGACAGAGAGATGTCCTGCCATTCTAGGTGGACGGACATTGAGACTGCATGAGTGATCCCATAGCACCCAACTCCAGAAGCAGCTTGCATCAACTATGCCTGTCTATCACCATGTGTGCCTCTAATGTGCAAATATTAAGCCCCGACTCTGTCTGGCAGGCAATGGGCTCCTAACACTGGAGCAGCGAACATCCTGATAGAAATCCCTGCTGTGTCCATTGGCCAGCCTTGTGATTCTGGGAAGGGGCAGTCAGAAATAATCTAGGAAGCCCAGTTTTCTCAGATGGGGACAATGGGACCCACCTCCTGAGTCACGGTGTTCACTCATTCCCCTGGGGGATTCCCACACATGTGCAAGTTGGTGAGTCACGGCCTTGAGAAAAGTTAGTTCAGTTTTGCTGAGTTGCAGCTCCTTCCTTCAGAGAGGGGAGTTATTATCATCCACCTTACAAGTCCATCATATGAATGAAATGAGACAGTCGACATCAAACACTTGGCACCGTGCCCTGACCGTGGTAGGCACTCCGTCCACTCTAGCTATTCTTATCGCCACCAATGTCAGCGCGACAGAGTCACAGACTAGCAGTAACTCCAGAACAGCCCCAGGAAGACCGGAGTCCACAGTTGCTCCATCACAGAAGCGGTTTCAAGAAAGCCCAGAGGAGACACAAAGGGTAACTGGCCCGCATTGCTGCCACCTGCCTGAGGAGTATGGGGCCCAGGGTCCAGGTTCTGTGGTGATCCTGTACATGTTGTCCATGATCCAGGATTCAAGACACATGGGGATGCCCACAACTCTGACTCCTCAAGCATCTTGAGGGTTTGAAAAATCCCTCCCCACCTCCGCCCACCCCTCTCTCTCTGTCTCTCTCTCCCTCTCTTCCTCTGTCTTTCTCTTTCTCTCTGAGGTAATAGGAATTTTTAAGAAAAGCCTAAGAGGGCTAGAGACATCAGCGTAAATACCGGTACATAAGTAGATGACCATACTGTACGATGGATGCCTTTGGGCTGTGCTGTCAGTTAGTGAGGGGGGTTTCCATAAGGAGGGCTGATATAAAGATACCTACTACCCAGAATGACAACATCTAGAATTTAAGAGGCAAGGAATAAGCATACTGGAAGAATCTCATCTTGGATTCCACATCATCAATACTCCCAAACAATTCAGGCAAAGGTCACGATGACTGCCAGCAGCCAATAGCAAGGGCATCTGTTGATCCCTCCAACTTCTGATGGGTGACATCTCCACTCTACTTGTTTTCCCCCTGACTTACAAAGTACCAATTGCTATAGCTTGAAATGTAAATGTCTGCAAAGGGCCACATGGCAACGGCTTGGCCCTCAGGTAGCATTATTGAAAGAGGGTTGAAACGTCAAGACGTGGGGCACAATGAAGTCACTGTGTTTCTACCAAAGGCTTTCCTGCACCTAGTAAGGCATATTGCTCCCAGGCTTCCATCAACTCTGCCCACTGTAGATGTTGGGTTCCTAGAGAAATCTGATTCCCTAGGCAAGGAGGCAACTGCTACAAGGAAGGGGGAATATGGCTTCTATACCCACCCCTGAGCAAAGAACCTGGACCTTAAGAGATAGTCACTAAACCATGAATGCATGAAGTGAATAAATAAATGGAAAAAGTCAATGAATGGGTGAATGAATGAATGAAGGAAACAAGTGAATGAGTAAATATTGAGCATGAAAAGAGTCAAACAGAGTAAAGATGACTAGGACTTGAGTAAGAAGAAAGAACAGAGCCAAGAAGTTGACTGGGTGAGTGAAGGCTGCCAAGACCACTGACCAGAGTTCAATCCTCAGAACACAATGACATATGGAGCGCACTGACAACGGTAACTTCTTCTCTTCTCCTCTGACTTCCACATGTAGGCCATGGCACACACACATGCACACACATCTGCACACACACACACACACTAAGCAAATAAAAATGTAATAAAACTTGGAAACACTGTACAAAAGAAGGATAGAGGCGGGTATGAGGCTGCCGTTGAATGGCAGAGCACTCATGTATCTTGAGCGAGGACTTTGGTTCCATTCCCAGCACCGCAGAAACTGCAATAAAGAGCTAGTGACGTGGCTCAGTGGACAGACGTCCTTGTCACCAGTCCTGATGAACTGAGTTCCATCCCCACTGCCCACATGGTTGGATGGGAGAACTGACTCCTGTGAGCTCCGTGGGACCCCCTCATATGTGTATGCACCGCCCCCATACTCAAGAACTATAAATAAAGATTTTTTTTAAAAACTAACTAAAAAAGAAGACACAGCCAGACACTCAAAGGCAGGCTGTGGAAAGTTCCCTGAAGCCCCTCTCTATGGAAGAAGGACAACGCTAAGTGATTCCAGTCACAGGAAGGAACACCTCAGCGGCACATGAAAAGGAACAAGCACGGATATGGTGCAGGGGTACGAGCCCCCAAGACTCACAGCCGTGTACTTAAGCCATCAATGCATGTGATCAGCTCAGAGATGATGCAGAATGACATGGACAGCAAGTCATCTGTCCCTAAAAATGCCCCCCATGTCAGTCATGGTTTCCTGTGTACTTGGTACTTAGACACAAAAGGGTAGAAGACTGAGACGGCTCATACCACACAGGGATTCACAGTGAAGCTCAGAAGCAGGGGCACACCCCTCTTCCATATTACTCCGGCAGGGGAGAAAGAAAGCCAAGATGCCGCAGCTGGGGGACTGGGGTCTGGGGTCTGTTCAGTTTGGTCTTGCTTCTGTTTCATTTCTGAGACAGGATCTCAGGCTACCTTCCAACTCACTCTACAGCTGGGCATGACTTCGAACTTCTGACCCTGCAGTCTCCATCATCTCAATGTAGGATTATAAGCATGCGCCATCATGCCCACTTTATGGGGTGCTGAGGTATATGACCTCAAACCCAGAACCTCACTCACATTAAGCAAGTATGCATCCAACTGAGCTATATCTCCAAGGCATGGGGTTTTTGATTCCCAGAAACTTAAGAGTTGAAGTACACTGATCAGCCAAAGCTGAACTGCTGGCTTGGCTCCTGGCCTTGAATGGGAAGAGCAGGACATGTTTCCCACAGCCACCTCATAGGAAAAGCCATCCCCTCCTCCTCACTAGGGAACAGGTTCATCATCCTAAACAAGTTGCTGTTATCAGCTCAGGTGTTCATGCAGTGACTCTCGGGCACAGAAGTAATTCTGAAAGAAACTGGTAAAGGAAGCCACTCCCACTGGGACATGAACACATTGATGCAGACAGCTACTGACTCCCACTAGCACTAGCCAGGGCCTATAGGCTAGACAGAACATATACCCAGGGAGGCCATCAGTACCCAATGGATGCCTTCAGCCCTGAGCTACTGATTGATAATGGCAAGTGAGAGCTGAAAACAAGCACAAGAAAAACAATGCATGAAAAACAAAATACACCCAGGCAAAAGAAGGGCAATAGGAAGACAGCACGCCAACAAAAAGACAGCAAGTGGGGCTTGGAAGATGGCACAGGGGTCAAGATGTAATTTCAGATCCTCCATACATACATAAAAAGTCAGGCATGAAGGTAAGGTATTCGGAAGTCCAGCACTGGGAGGAGACAGGAAGATCCTGGGGCTTGCTGGGAGCCAGTCTAGCCTAGTCAGCCAGTTCCAGTTCAACGAGAAACCTTGTCTCGTTGGTGGAGATGGATGGAGGTGCACATACACATACATGTATATGTACACATACGTGTATATGTACAGACTGCCGAGAGGAGAAGGAGCAGAGGAGGGAAGAAAGACGTTATAGGGTAGGGGGAGTGAGCTTGAACTTTAGGCTTGCTGGTGCATGCCTCTAAACTCAACACCTGGAAGACAAAGATGGAGGATGTAGGGCTCACGACCACCCTGGACTACATAGGGTGTCTAATAACAAAAATAAATAAATAAATAAAACAAATACGCAAACCAAGACATCCCAGAGAGAGCAGCTGGTTTAATGCAGTATACGCAATGCGCCAGGCCTTGAACAATAATACCTCCTGCTCCGGTTTCTTGAGATTCAAAAGGCATAGACGCTGTTTTTCTAGAAAGATTTACAATAGAAAGAAATATCCAAGGCAGGCCATTGTGTAATGAGTACACGAAACCATGTGACATATGAAAGTAGTTATATTAACAATGCGCGCAGGGAAAGAAGGGCACCTGGGCAGTCGGATTAAAGACCCTTCCTCACGTCCTCATAGTATAGGAGGGGACAGTGAGCGCTTCGCTTCACTCAAAGCAGGAAGCTGCTAAGTAAAACACAGGCAGACCCAGTCCTCGTGAAAAGCATCCCGAACCCAAGAGCCAGCGAAGCCAGCGCTGCTTCGAATGATACCAGACATTTTGGGATAATCAGGCAAACGCAATCTCCACATCACGTGCTAATAAAGCAGCACTTGGGATCCCTTAAATGTTCAGGTGCTCGGGTCCAAGGGGACATGGGAAGCCATCAGGCAAAACGCACTGTTCCCCCTGGGGTTTGTCCCTTGACAAGAATATCAGGCTGGGCAGTAGTAGTGCATGCCTTTAATCTCAGAACTCAGGAGGCAAAAACAGGAGGATCTCTGTGAGTTCAAGGCCAGCCTGGTCTACAGAGGGAGTTCGAGGACAGTCAAGGCTACACAGAAAAAACCCTGTCTTGAGAAAAAAATTGTGTGTGTGTGTATGTGTGTGTGTGTGTGTGTGTGTGTGTGTGTGTATTCAGAAGAAAGTGTTCAGTATTTACAAAGTAACCCTAGGAAACTGAAAAAGTAACAACACAGGAAAAAAGAAAAATCTGCCAGAAATAATAAGATTCTGAAAAAAAAAAAGCCTATACAATGACTTCCAAGAATTATTTAATGTATGCCTTTTCCAAATCCCTTGAAAGAGTCCTTTCATCTCAATTTTTCTACCAACATAATATTATTTTCTCCAAAAGGTGTAAATTTTCAAGCTGGCTTCTTCAAGCCTTGTGAAATAATATTTTCAGGCACTCGTTAGTAGATTAGCTCTCCCTGGAAACAAGTTCTCAGGGCTCCCGCAGCAGAAGTATCTGCTGGACAGTTATGGATTGGTACTTCCTGGGAAAGGTGTGTCTTCTGTTTTCCATGTCTGGCGGCAGAGGGTAATAAGCCAGGTAAAGGGACAGGATGCAAATGCTGCCTCTCTTGGCTATGCCCACGGGGAAGCAGTTAACACAAGGCTGCCCACTCTTCCAATGGGTGGACCTGGCTCATAGGAAACAGCCAACTGTGAGTCACTCCTACAGGCTGAAATCCAGCTCTTTCTTAAGCCTACATGAAAAATGAGAGCACGGGAGAACTGCTACCTTCTAACCTAGAATGCTGGAATTAATTCGGGAGTATAAAAATGCTGGGTGGCCTTTCTCTCCCTAAATAGAAACATGGCTGTGTCCCCATTCAGAAGAGCCCCCTTTAGGCTCAGCAGGCAATGAACTTCAAGAGGCCCAGTTTAGAAAATTCCCTGTCATAGACGGTAACCCACCTTCCTCTCTTTCCTCTTGTTTTAGTGTGTCGATATGTCCATGTGCAGGAGTACATGCACGTGTGTGTGGAGGCCAGCGGACAACTTTGACTGCCATTTCTTGGATACCATCTATCCTGTTTTTTTTTTTTGAAACAAGATCCCTCATTAACCTAGAACACCAGGCTGATGGCCCAGTGACCTCTAAGTATCCACCTGACCCTCCCACTCTGTCTGCCCCCCACCCACACACACACCACCACCAGAGAATGAACACACCTATTAGTGCTTGCAAAGCATGCATTGCAAAGCTGGTGCTGAGCCACCTTCCATGGTTCTCTTTATCAGGAGAGCTAAAGGTTTTGTTTCCTTCACAATTCATTTCATCTCTACCACCCTCAGTTACCCACCTTTCCCAGGCAAGATGTTCCCATGGGATGGAGCTAGGTGAGATTTGGAACTGAGAAGAGGCACTAACGACCGAGTACATGAGCCACTAGACCTCCCGCGCTTGATCCTCTGTTCGCCTGCATCCACACAAAGGGGAAATCAGAGGCGACAAACACAGAGACGAATTCTTCTAAAATATTCTGGAGGTCTTAGGTTAGAAAGAGGGGGCACGCGGGATTTGGATGCAGACCCCAAGTCCCTACAAATTCAAACTATTCGACATATCCCCCAGCATGTGGACTACATGGAGCTGGCATGGGCAAGATATTTAAAGAGGGAGGGGGTATGGGCAAGAAGGACACCCCCTGAGAAACACAGATGGGGCTCCCGTTCACTCCAAGGTACCTTGAGGGAGACCCCCTTTTCCTATGAGGGACTCAATCTTCCAAGCTTACTCTTTTCTTTTCAACTGGGGCCCAACCTCATCCTAACAGTGACCCAGAAAGTTCTACCTCCACCTTTGCCTCAGACACCACACCCTTCCTTTTATCTTTGCTAGTCACACTCCATCATTTTATAAACACTTTAGAACTATAGCTGAATAAAATCGACATATTGCAGAACAATACAAGTAGACTGTATCGACATCGGTATCTTGGTTGTGGCGTTGACAGGGTAAAAATGGCACACGATCCCTCTCCACCATCCCTTACAGGGCTGCCAGGTAACTCTATAGCACCACAATTAAAATGTCCATAAGACATTAAACATGGCCACTGTTTAAGAATGTTACATCTTGGGCTGGGAAGAAGACTCCATCAGTCAAATATGTGTCCTGTAAGCACGAGGTTATGAATTTGGTCCCCAGAATCCATGTGAAGAAGCTGGGTGTGATGGAACATGCCTGTAATCACAGTGCGAGGGAGCCGAGACTGGAATTTGCAGGGCAGCCAGCCCAGCCCACTTGGGGAGTTCCAAGACAGTGAGAGACCCTGGCTCAGAACACGGAGTAGATGGAGCTCTCCTGAACACCACCCAAGGTTGTCTTCTGCCCATCACGTATGGGCATGCACACAATCAATGTGAGGCTTGCTAAAACTTGTTTTTAAAATAAGAGTGGCTCAGAACCAACCGAGTGAAATGTTAAGGTTATTAGAAAAATTTAATTATGCACAAAATCCCTCCATTGGTGAGTCAGTGGAGACTGTCTATTACCATTATTTCCTCAAAAGAGCAGGGATTTTCATTTTCATTTATCTGACCTGGGGAAGAAAAGCTGCCATGTTACCTTATTCTTCAAGCAAATAACCCACCATTTAGCCTCAAGACCCAGGGAAGTCTTGAGTACTTTGTGGCTGAAAGACAGAACCAGATTCTTAGCTACCATTCTCATCAGGGGTTCCCACGCAAATAGACTATTTAAGGTTGATTATTCCCAGGCTAAAATCCAAAACAGTAGGGAATACATGTGTTGTACCCGGACCCATAAGTGGTCAAGTTCACAAATATGAAATACAACAGGATGTACTTGGGGGTGAACCTCACTTTTTCCTGCTTTGTCTAACATTGGCCACTGGAGCTAAGCTTCGGAAATTATAGGGGGTCAAGACACAGGTCAAATGATAAGAACTCTAGGGTCCTACAGCTTCCTTAGCCAAGTGTTCCAGACATGGCAATGCCTGAGTTTGCTACTCTCTGAACTTGGGAATGCTAGGTGGAGGGCTGGGAAAGGGAGCTGAACCAGGCACGGTGACGATGATGCATGGCTGTAATCTTGTAAACCTGCAAATTGGGAAGCTAAAGCAGAAGAATTGCAAGTTCGAGGCCAGCCCCAGCTACATGAGGACATTCAATCTCAAAGCAACAACAACAAAATAGAGAGGGGGGAGGAAAGAGGGAAACAAGGAGAGAGGGAGAGAGGGAAAGAGAGACAAAGGAAAGGAGGAAGAGAGAGAAAGAAGGAGGAAACCAGACAGAGACAGAGAGAACACTCACCAGTCAAGACCTACCGTCTTGTACCTGGAGTGTTGTATTGTTTGCTTTCACGATATCCAATGATCATGGGAACAACATGAGGAAAACAGCCAATGACTTTGTGGCTGTTGGGAGAGAGATTTTAGGTAGCTTCTCAGACCCCCAGCTAAGCATTTGTATTACAACATTCAAATCATTGGCCTCAGGTGAGAAAACAAGCACCAGATCTGGAAAGCATTGATCAAAACAAACTCAGTACCTTCCTGAAAGTGTTTCTGTCCCCGCTAATGCTGGTGAGCATGAGCGACGGCAACGAACAGCAACAGCCAGGGTGCACTAGTTACTCTCCAGGACAACTTAAGAGAGGAAAGGCTTGTTTTGGCTCACAGCTTCAGAGAGCCTCAGTCCATGATAGTGCACTGACATCATACTGCCTGGGAAGACTCAGCAGCGTTCACTGCAGCAGGAATGTGTGGGGAAGATTCCTCACATCACAGAAGGCAAGCAAGAAGTCTGATGAGAAGCAGGGCCAGCCCATACCCTTCAAAGGCCCATCCCTAGTGATCTGCTCCTACCAGTGAGGCACCAACCAATACTTCCACCAGCTGGAGGACAAGCAGATTTGGAGGATGCCTGAACAATACCTCACTATAGTGTAAAAACAAATACAATTTCTGATCCTTTTGTTTGGCTTTGGTTTCTCAAGACAGGGTTTTTCTGTGTGGCCTTGGCTGTCCTGAACTCACTTTGTTGACTATGCTACCCTTGAACTCAAAGGTCTTTGTCTCCCTGAGTGCTGGGATTACAGACATGTACCACCATGCCTGACAATTTTCTGATCCTTTTAAAACCAAGTCGCAAATCTAGGAATGCCTGGGAATGTGCTGGCTCCAGGTCACACAGAACTGTGGTTTGAATGGGTTAATTACAAATTAATCTTTTTAAATCTCATGCAACCAAGCTTGCCACCAAGTTTGTGTTTGTGTTTCCTTTACTCCCTGGGCAGAGTTTAATTGTTGTAGAAATGAAGACTCAAAAAGCACTTTGACCATGGCTTTTTCCTATAGCTTGATTTTCCTCCCAATTTCTCAAGTTTCACCAAAATTTAATTGAACTCAAAGAAACAGAAAAAATTCTCTTTTTAAAAATTTCAGTTAATCACAGAAACTTTTCAAATATACCTATAACGTTTGTGTCACTCAGAAACTATAGGAAAGAAATAGCCAGAATGAGAAACAACGCAACCCTGAAAGAAATACCCTCAAACATAAATAATTTACATATTCCCACGGTGCTTTCAGGTAATGAATGTCCTAATAACAGATGGTATAGAATGGCTATGTAGTTCATTTGTACATGGGCAGAGGTTTTCCACAGCTAGCATATTAAAATTTCCCTAAGTGAAAAAATGTATATTTATCATAGTCATGTCCTGTCTATTTAATAACCTAGGTCTATTGTCACTAACTAGATAGATAAAAGTGTCATCAATATGCCCCACTGTTATAAAATACAAATATGATAATCAAGTCAATATTTTTTGAGAGAGAGAGAGAGAGAGAGAGAGAGAGAGAGAGAGAGAGAGAGAGAGAGATTTCACATAGACCAGAGCTGGCCTCAGATTTGATATGCACTCCAGAATAACCTTGAACTTCTGACCCTCCGCCTCCGTCTTCCAAGTGCTAGAATTGCAGGTGCATACCACCACGTCTGTTTTTTAAAGTGGTTCTGGGCATAGTGTCCACAGTCTCCTGCAAGCATTCCACCAACTGAGCTCTAGCCTCAGCTCTCAAATCAACTTCTAACTGTTCAACTAAATTCCAGTCCCTAAGCAACACAGCAGTAGTAGATTGGAATAACATGACACGCCATACTCTGGGTTTATATTTGAAACCTCTCTGAAGAAATCACGGTATTATAATAAAATGAAATCCTGACTATGACAGCAAGAAATTAAATGTGAGCATTTATCTCACTGTGTTATGAAATGTGCAGCCGTGCTACTCCTAGGCCTGACAGTAACTACCCTCTCCTGACCTCAGTGCCCTCAGTATAGACCTCTCTCCTCCCTTGCCATGTGCGTCCTCTCGCCTTCATCCATCACCAGTTGTTTAGTGTCTGCCCCTTGTAGAATGCCAGCTCCATGAAGGCTTGGACATGAACATCCGCACATCATGAGCACAGCTAAAATAGCCCCCCCCGCCCCCGGCGTGGCAGAGGTGCTCTATAAGCATTTGCTGATTGACTACTGACTTAGTCTCTGCGGAAAAGAACTGAAGTGCGTGACCTCACCCTTTCACCCCACCTTCCACCACCTGGGCTTATCGGTTCAGTGTCAAGGCCTGCAGTGACAGATTAAGATTTTGTTGGTTGGTTGTCAGTTTTTGTGTGTGTGATTCAAATGTCAGCAAAATATAAAAAGAGCCACTCTGACAAGTCATTTCTATGCCTACTATCAATCACTCCCTCCTCTGGGCTTCCTGAGTTACATATGCATGAGTTTCTTGCTTAGCCCTCCAGTGTTTCTTAGTAAACACACACACACACACACACACACACTTTCTTACAACCATGTTTCTTGCACAAACACGACTCTCTGCCTTGGATTTTTCCCTTGCCCATATCCGTGGGGACTCTCCCACATCAGAACACGGATCATTACCATTCTCTTCTCGGAAAATCCTTTTTTAGGTTTATTTTATTTCATGTGTATTTGTATCGCATGTGTCCTGGTACCCACAGAGGTCAAAGGGGGAATCAGATCTCCTGAAACTGGAATTACGGATGGATGGGAACCATGTAGATGCTGTAAACTAAACACAAGTCCTCTGTAAGATCTAAAGTGCTCTTAACTGCTGAGCCATCTCTCCAAGCCCTTTTATCACTCTCTGTTCACAACTACACAGCATCACTCTGTAGTCACACGACAACCATCCTAATAACCAGTCCCTGACGCGTGGGCCTCTGAGGCCTTTCAACATTCTAGTGTTACGCACAAAGCTTTACCAGCAACTTTATGCAACTGCCACTTGTGCCTCACAGTTGTGGTTCTACGGGAATAATGTGTAGAACCAAGGCTGCTGGGCCAGAGGGTGAGCGTTTGTGCAAAGACTCCTCCATAGTAGTAGATCAGGAAAGACAAGGTATTAAGGTTGGAATCAGGAAACCTTAGATGCCCAACCCCCATGACCTACCACAAGCCAGGCTTTACCTTCTAAATATTCCACAGCTTGGTAACCAAGCCATAAGCCAGGGATTGCATATTCAAAACAGGAGCCTGGGAGGCACATTTTACATTCAAATCACAACAGCAGCTAACCTGTTTCTCTACTCCCACAAATACACTCTCAAAATGGAAATCAACACCACATCTCCCAATGGTGGTCTGAGTTTACCTTTGCTGCTTTCCTGGGACCCATCTCTATGGCTGACACAGTCTCCTTCTGGTAAGCTGTGAGAGGGACCTGCCCTCCAGAAAAGTCCTCCGGTTAATATAGGTGGAATTGCATTTTTCTAAGAGCATTCAAAGTTTCAGTAGCAAATACTATTTTTATTACAATGTACAAAGTGACAGGAGATCAAACACGTACGCAATTATTTAAAACAACAACAACAACCTTGTTCGTTCTGACTCAGGGAATTCCCAAAACTAGTTTATATTCTGAGTTTTTTTTTTTTAGTAATTCATGACTTTTTTCACAGTGAGACGCTATAATTAGAAAATGATGCCTCTTTGAAGAATTAGCAAAAAGGTTCTTTCCCACCCCTTCCTGAGACAGCATGAAGAAATAACATCCTTTCGCACGAGATTGGGGCTTTTAGGGAACTGAACCTTTGTTGAGAAAGACTGTTCCAGGCAGGAGGCCTTGAAGCAATGATCGCTTTCCTATCGGTACGGACTCATTACATACAAACCTTCCTGCACTCAGTCTACTCTCGTTCTAGTGACTTTGCTGTTGCTATGGTAAACACCCTGACAAAAACCAAATGAAAGAAGAAAGGTTTTATTTTGTTACAGCTACAGGCTATCGTCCATTATTGCTGTGAGGTCAAGGAACTCAAGGTACCATATCCAGGGACAACAGCAGAGAGAGGATAATGCATCTTCTTGGTTCAATTTCTTCTTTCTTCTGTTTAAGCCCCCCTGCCTGGGAAACAGCATCACAGACAACAGGCTGGGACTTCCTCATCAATTGACAATTAAGACACTGCTCCACAGAAGTATCCACAGGCCAGCTAATTCCTCAAGAAGACTCTTCCCTGGAGACTCTAAGTTGGGTCAAGTTAACAGCAGCACTCTGTTTGATAAAGTTTATTTCATAGACTTTAACTCATTTCAAAATCAGCAGGCATGAAAAATGTGATATTCCGTGAACAATACACTCTGGAGACAGGTACCTTCGTCAATAAATCATACGCAGCCTACCAAACGCATGCACAAGCATGTTTCAGCTGCTTTCATCCTAGCAGCCCTAAATTCAAAACCGTCAAATGTCAGTCAACTATGCAATGGTCCTGTGGTTTGGATATAAATGTTCCCCTAAATGCTCATGCGTTGAGGGCTTGGTCCTCACCTGGTGGTAATGTTTGAGTTGTTCTTAAAACACTGGGAGGTGAGACGAGAGAATGTAGATGACTGAGGGTAGGTTATAGGGGCATCTTGCCCTTGGCCCCTTTCTGCTCTCCTCTCTGTTTCTCATATATCATGAAATGAAGACTCTGGCATAATACAGTCCCATGATGGTCTCTCCATGGTGGGCCAGCCACCTTGGGCTTAACCCTCTGGAAGTGTGAACTAAAGAAAGCCTCCCTCCTTGGAATTGCTCTCCCCAGCAACGTGAATGCATTTAATGCTGCTGGCCTGTACGTTTAAAACTGTTAGAATGCTCCATTGTAAGCCATGTGTATTTTGCCACAATCACTGAAATGACTATATGAAGCCAAACTTTTGCTCCACTAAGCTGAAGGAAGGCCATTGTGTAGCGCCACACTTTGTTCTCAGAACATAAGTGAAAGAAAAGTATAGTCAGCAATGTCATCCACTGGCTCTACACACCCTGGGTGGCGCCTCCTTCCTCTCTCACACCAGCTTCTCACCTGTCCTGGACTGGTTTTCCTCCACCTTCCTCTCAATGAGAGGACATGTGGCTATTTTGTTGAAGAGAAGCATCCCAGACTATTGCTGCCTCAGGACCCCATCCTGTACACTGTCCTGGTACCCAGGATGCAGGGGATGGCCAGAGAAAGGCCAGAATACCAACCTTCCCAAGAAGCCCAGAAGTCTTCTAAATAAAGCTTTCAGATGCCATAACCCATGCTCCCTAAGTAAGTGAGCTTTCTCATCACTGTGAAAATATCTGACCTAAACAGCTTGAAGAAGACTGATCATGGCTCACAGTTTCCAAGGTTTCAATCCATCAATGGTAGGGAGTAGATGCTGGAGCAAAGCAGTTCACATAAGGGCTACTGGGACGTGTGTAATGAAAGGGACAGAGGGATGGAGAGATGGAGGGCAAGAGGGCGTGAGGATGAATACCAATGCTAACCTCTTTTTTTACTTATTCCATACGGAACCCCAGCCTAAGGGATCGGGCCACAGACAGTGTCTCTTTTCTGAACAGGGAGAGGACCTGGTGGTCTGCTATAGCCTGAGAGCAACAGAAGGCATTGTCTGATCCTGAGATTGGAGGCTGGGAAGCCCTTCATTACCATATACCAAGGCCCAGAAATAAAGCTGCTGTTTGGTTCTCCATCTGTCCCCCCCCCTCCACCCTTCTCCTCAACTGGTTCAGAGCTCAAGCGAGAGAGAGAGAGAGAGAGAGAGAGAGAGAGAGAGAGAGAGAGAGAGAGAGAGAGAGAATGGTTCTACCCAGGCTCCTAATGCCTGGTACTCCAGCATCATGCCTCTTGCCTGACAGTGGTCTGAACCTGTCTGGGAAGGGGAAGAATCCCATGCTCAATGGAGATCCTGTGGGATGCTCAGAATCCATTCATCCAATGGCCTCCGAGCTGGCAGTGTCTGCTGTCTACCAGACTGTCCAGGCATGACTCATTCCTCTTTTATTCTAGAACAACCAGAATCTCTCAAGACAGGTAACTTGATAGATCTGTCATTCTCTCTTCTTAAAGAAATCACTCAGATCTCAAGTAACCAAACAAAACTATTTCCAAAGGGCTGTGGCCGAGCTCTCATTATAACTCTAACCTGCATTATAAGCACCTCTGGAGATCATGGAATCAAGCCCCAAGCCTCTTGAGCCTCAACAAATGCATAGCCTCTTTCTCTCTGGCCAGTGTACAATTCATGTGGAGTGAAGTGCCCAATCTATAGGTCAGGAGTCATCTGACACGCTACCAACTTATTCCTGTCATTTGCATGGACCAATCGATTTATATTTCATCTAGGCAATGAGTCACTGTTTGTGTCTCTAAAGCTAGACCCCTCCTTCTTTAAGAATAATCTAGGGGTATAGTTCAGTGACAGAGCACTTGCCTAGCATGTATGCGATCATGGGTGATAACCCAGGCCTGCAAAATAAAAATTAATTAGTTAACTAATTATCAGAGGCAGAGCGGCACTTCTATGGCTTCTAAATATAAAACTTTCATTTTCTTTTGTTGTTTCTGTTCCATTTGTCTGTTCACTTTGTTTTAACCTAATGTAGGCCAGGATGGTCTTGAACTCACTACTTACCAGGTAGCTATGGGTGTCTTTGAACAACTGACCCTCCCATCTCAACTGCCCAAGAGCTGGGATTATAGGCATGCACTAGCATAGTCAAGCAAAACTTTCATCTATGAGCCTTTGCGATCATCTGGTTAGTTTGGCCTCTTCATCTCTAGGTGAAATGACTGTGGCACAAGAAGGGAAACTCGGAGCAACCATCACTGCAGAAATTTCAGTGTGAGCTCAGTAGTAAAACAGTATGTGTGACGCACTGGTAGATGTGAGGACCTTATTTTGGCTATGTGAGGAAATTTCTTTTTCCCTTTCTTTCTTCCTTGTCTCCTTCGTTCTTTCTTTGGTGAGGGAGCAGAGATCCAAAATATTATTATTAGAAGTAGAAGGTCAAGATGCCTTTACATTTATTTTTTTTTTTCTATATACATGGATTTGAGGCTTTGTGTAGCTCATGGAAGTATGACTAACAAAAACTGTATATATTTAGAGTGTATGATATGATTACCTTGAAATGATTACCACAATCAAACTAATTTACATAAGCATTGTCTGACACAACACGGTGATGTGCTTGTGATGAGAACACTTGAGTCTATTCTCTTAGCAAATTACCTTGGTGTTTTATTTTTTGTTTTTTCGAGACAGGGTTTCTCTGTGTAGCCTTGGCTGTCCTGGACTCCCTCTGTAGACCAGGCAGGCCGCAAACTCATAGCAATCTGCCTGGCTCTGCCTCCCTGATTGCTGGGATTAAAGGTTTGTGCCACCACAACCAGCTTACCTTATATATATTTTTTTTAATGGAGGAAATTGAATAAAGAGACAGCTGACCCGGCCCACGGTAGATACAGCTAGTTAGCAATATAGAGAGTTAGCGGCAAACATTTGTCCTTTCCACGCTGTTTCCAAACTTCTGTATTCTCAACATAAGTCACAGCTACACAACGTATCTAGGAAACCTCAGGTGGCTGTTTAGGCCACATCCACCCAACTTTGGAGGGGCTCCAACTGTGTGGGGTGTGGCACACTGAGCTTTGAGAAAAAGAATAAGTGAGTGCTTCAGCTTCCCTCCGTTCTGAGTTGCAAGGAGTTTATAACAATGCACCAAGAAACTAGAATCACGTAGCACTTACAGTGCATGGTAGAATCCGCGTACATTCTCAGCGTGAAGGCTGTAAGTGTTTTATGTACTGGGCACTTTCCTAAGAATCAGTTCCACGTATCAGCACAGCATCCAAAAGGAACCGTGTCTCCATTACACAGATCAAGTAACAGGACACTGAGAGATTGAGCAATTCACCCAGGCCCACAGCACTAAGGGACACCCAGCACTGTCTGTGCCTCGCCCTGAGTCGTCGTCTTCGCAGCCACACTCCACTCGCAGGCAGGCATAGCCAATAATCCTTACAAGGAGCAGGTGTCCAGGAAAAGAATTCTTTCTCATCTCCCTCTTTCAAAATAGTAAAAAAAAAAAAAAAAAGGACTAAAAATAAAAGTAAATGAGCGAAATAAAATCTACCCCAAATGCTAAAGCAAAATGTTGGACGTTTTAAGAAACAAATTTCTTTTCAACCTTCTTCATTTTATTTTTCTCATGAAAATTTCAAATTATTTCAGTTCTGTCTGACTCTCTTCTCCAAACAAACCTGGGCAGGAAGTCCAGCTAGTTCCTCAATTTCCCACTAAAGAACCATTTGGAAGCTGCCCGATGAACAGCAGCAGACAGGCGTAAGCCCTCCCTCTCAGGAAGAAGGGACAGGAAGGTGCTAGTCAATCCTCCTAAGGATTGTGGGTGTGTTTCTCAAGAAAAATCCATTAAAGCCCCCCTCCCCCGCCTCATGGAGCTGCATCAGCCCTCTAATACTTGTGTTATTTTTCACCGTACGGACAGCGAGTGAGTCCATACAACTTAATTACTTATTTGAAGTAATGTCTTCAATGTTAAAGTGAGGCATGACCAAAGAAACTCAGATCCACCAAGCCTAGAAAGGATGAGACATCTGAGGATGAACAGGAAGGTTCAATGCGAGTCAAAACCATCCCTGTCCGTTCCCAACGGCCCTTTCACTTATATTTACTCTTCTTGTCCCAACTGGAGAAGGACTAGGTGGCTCCCGTGTTTTCAGAGTGGGTCCTAGATCGCTGAATTCTCCAGGGGACCAAAAACTAAAACACAGCATCTCAGCATTTGAAAGACTAGAGTTCCCAACAAGCCAGATCAACACAGACAGAGAGGCTTGACTGCAGAGGCTTTGGGAAGGCTATTGGCGGAGGTTCAGTCACAAGAAGAAAAAGGGCTCTCTATCATGGCTGCTGTCTCTGCTTCAAATAGTTGAGCTTCCTCAATAGTCACAGGGAACAGCAAAAGAAATAGTTGAGGCGAGAGTCATGCCTACACGTCACATCACATCTGCAATAAGCATAAAAGGTGGCATCGACAAATAACAAGAGCTTTTAGAATACCTTCCTTTTACTAGTTTAGAACTTCCTGTTCCTTTCAAAAATTTATTAATGCTAAAATTAGTAGCTGACATTCACCGAATGCCAACAACACATCTCTATCTGCTGCTGTGACTATATCATTTGTACACCTCTGAACCAACTTTTCAAAACATTGTTAACTTGATCCTAGCAAACAACAGTCAGGCCTTGGGATAAGTAAGGCAATTAAAAGTTATGTTGATAATAAAAATAAATTAGTGATATAATCCTCTGTGGTTGTCAAGGCATGGTTTATGACTTTTACATTGGAAAGACTGGGAACGCTTTTTTTTCTCTCTCTCTCTCTCTTTTTATTACTGCGGACATTGCAAAAGCAATGATTTTAATGGCTAAAGGCAAGCCAGGGAAAGAAAGGGCCTTGGGAATGTTTCCAGTCTAGAAAAACACATCCGCTGCACTAGACAGTGAGGCTTGGAATAGCAAAGGGAAAGGCCGTCGTCTACATTGTGCGACAGTTATGTTGGCCTTCTTCATGTCCACAGTGCTGTGCTGTCTACCTCATAGTCCATAATGGTGGTGTCAAAATAGAAGCATCCAGGGACAAGGGTCAGCAGGACTAAGGCCCATCTTCATGCCAAACGGAGACAAACAAAGACGGTGGAGCACAGCTCAGTCAAACTAAGCTCCGGCCAAGGTGACTCCACTGCAGAACTCTCATGGGAATTCTAAGCAGCAAGTTCTCTTCTTTAACGTCTCACACATCAGGGGAATGCAGTTGGGCATCCCCATGGCTGACTACAGTAGGCAGCACAGGTCCATTCCTGCAGGAAGAGAGCCACAACACTATGCTCTAACTTTAATCACCGTGTTTCTCTTGTCCCCTCACCTGCCACTGCATGAACACTCGAAATGGGAACATTGTGTTAGTCAGCCACTGACGCCTCTGACCACAGTGCTTGGCGTCCAATGGGTGCCTACTGTACCTGTTTCCTAAACCCTACTTCCTGTTCATAAATTTCAAGTTTTTTCTACAAGTCAAGATTTTACCATCAGAGGTAAATTTCTTTGAACCTGTCTTCGTTCAGATGCGGGTCACATTGGTCTTCTGCTATGAACTGGTATAATATATAGGGAAATACTGGTAAGGAGAAAGAAAAATGGTTCAAAATTGAAAAAGATGAATAAGAGACAGACAGACAGACATACAAACAGACAGATAGACATAAAGGAAAGAAGGAAGAGGAGAAGGGGAGAGAAGGGAAATATAAGAGGAAAGCTGAAGAGGCAAATCTATATTCATACCGTACACATGCACACCATGTGTGCATATTTTACTGTCTGATATCTGCTATCACATCACATCTTATTGCTGAATGCGGGGCATTCCTAAATGTTTACACGCTCCTTTTTCTTTTCTTTTAATCTATTTTTCTTGTTGTCATTTGGTTGGTTTGTATGTTTGTTTGTTTGTTTTGTTTTGTTTTTTTCTGAGACATGGCCTTGCTTTATAACCCAATGTGATCTCAAATTTCTTGCACCTATAATCTGTCTCCACTGACAAGTGGAGACAGGAGGATTCTAGGGTCCTGACCAGCCAGCCCAGATAAGCCATAGTCTCCAGATTCAACAGGAGACCCTCTCCCAAAAAATAAAGTAGAAAGTAATAGAGGAAGACAACCCACATTGACCTCTGCCCTCGACATGCATGCCCAGTTGCATGCACCTCTGCATATAGACGTATGTAACATATACATACACACATATATGCACACATGAAAAGCAAACTACTAATAAAGACTAATCATTCTTGGAGCCTATGGTTCATATTTTATCATGTTTGTTCCATTATAAAGCTTTAATAAGACTTGAACAGTTATTGCTAGTGGATTTTATTCCATCAATATTTCTCCTTCATAACATTAAAAATAAGATGGCCGGGTGTAGTGGTACACGCGCTTGGGAACAGAGGCAGAGGCTGATCTCTGTAAGTTCAAGGCCAGCCTGATCTACACAGTGAGTTCCAGGAAGCAAGGGTTCAATAGACAGATACTGTTACCCCCACCATATAAGGGGGAAAAAGCTGCAAAGTTCAATTGTTATAGCTTTAAACGTATGTTCTATGCTTTGTGCTTTTGTGTAAGTTCATTTTATACAATGTCCAATCTGTTGAATGCTATGGAGGCCAGTGGAATGGACTTATCTGGTGCTTTTAGCTCACGATGGTTTTAGTTGTCACCTTTGAACATGGAACAGAATATACACATTTAGACTGGGGAAAGAGAGTTTATCTTTGGTCATACAAAGTTAAACAGGGCCCTAAAGTGAATCTAAAAGGACTAATGTAAAGTAGAAACAGCAGGAGATGGACCTACTGTTTCATAATTACTGTATAATTAAAATGTAGCTGTTATGAGAAGTTATAAAGAATAAATTCTGGCCAAGGAGATCTTTCCCTCTCAATTTAAAGAGAATGTCCTGGGAGCTGCGAGGAAATCACAGGGGTAGAGGCCTACCCCAACATGCATGTGGCTTTGGGTCCAATCCTTAGCACTGCCAAAAATAAGTAAATAAACAAATAGAATCTGCTGTGAGAAAGGAACCTAAATTTCAGGCAACGCTACATTCTTTACCATTCTGTTAAAAACAAAAACAAAAACAAAAAACTCCAGATGGCTTTGCATCAAAGATGTAATGAAGAAGGAAATCAATCTTCCTTGCCTCTCGGGACTCCAGGAAAGGTCAAGTTCAGGGCCATCATCCTGAAATGCATCTCCTCAGTGGGGCAATCCAGTCAGCAGGCTTCTCACTAGCAATGCTAGCTGGCTAGCACAGCAGAAACAGAAAAACAAAACTGCCAGGTACTTAAAACTGCCAGGTCCTAACGCAGAGAAATATAAAGTAACAAAGAAAAGACAACATTTTAGCCATATAAACTTAAGCAGGTCAGCTCACTAAATGGTGATGAAACCCCTTGCAAATAGAAGGAACAGGCCGGCAAAGAGTAGCTTTGAAGACAGGCAGCTCTCACTGTCTGGCCTCCAGTCAATAAAGGCACCTGGAGTCTAGAGCTCTCAATAAATACTAAACCACAACAAACAACTGGCCAGGTCTCCCCAATGCACACAGCTTTTTTAACTGCAGACAACTGACAAAAAGGACTTCAAAGACGAATTGTGTGTGGGGCGGGGGGGGGGGGGGGGGGGGGGGGGGGGGGGGGGGGGGGAGGAGGGGCAACAGTCTCAGCCTGTGCCATAGAGAGCAAAGTCTTTGGATAGCCTGGGTTTGATGGTTAGAAAAACTCCGGCGGGGGGGGGGGGGGCGGTCACAGGAGACAGTGACAAGTCTCTTCTATCCCTGGGAGTCTTCCCTACGCAAGCTATCTATGACACTGGTTAAATACTACAAGGAGAAAATGGAAACAGTCTAGAAGAATTCCATATGGGAGCTCCCGCAGAAAGCCAAATCAAACATCAATACTACATTTTTCTAAAGGATTAAAGTGATACAGCACAGCCCAGGGTGCATTGTGCACAAGAGCCAAAGGCAAGGTGCTTGCTTCTTATTGTTTTTGTTTCACTAAAATCAAGCTTGTTTTTTTTTTTTTTTTAAGGCTTGTTTATTTTTATATCTTCGGTATGAGTGTTTTGTGTGAATATATGTACATACACAACGTGTTTGCCTGGTGCCCACACAGTCCAGAAGAGGGTGTCAGATCTCCTGAAACTGGAGTTGCACACAGTTGTGAGCTGCCATGTGGGTGCTGGGATTGAATGCAGGACCTCTGCAAAAGCAGCAAGTGGGCACACTGATCCATCTTTCCAGCCCCCAAATCAAAATGATTAACTGTGAAGTAAAAAAAAAAAAGGGGGGGGGCAAGGTAGAAAGGAAGGAAGGAAGAATAAAAGACTCCTCTGTGAAAGCCAGAATTAGCTCACCTCTCCTGCAAAGTCTCTAACTTCAGCATTTCCAGTGAGACATCCAAGCCCCAGAGTGGCTCAGACACAGCACAAAAAATATACCCATGACTCCTGGGTATAGCGTCAGGAATAACCAGCAAACTTATATTTGAACACATTTTAAGATATTACGCTGAAATGTTTAAGTTCTAACCAGTGAAACAAATAGAAAGCTGCAGTAAGGACCAGAATATGACCGCATGAGAAAGCTATGCCCAGGAACCTTAAGTGATGAGCTGCTTCAAAGCAAAGGGTTCTAGAAGCTTCCAGAAGCTTCTTGAGAAAGTAATTGAATGAAAGGCCTGGGTAACTGTGTCTCACTTTTTTCTTCAGAGAAGATAATACCTATACGAATAACTTCACTGGGACAGAGAATAAATTAGGTAATCTTCCTATTGTGACACAAGGGATCAGGGGTGCATAAGGCACACAAAGAAGGGTTTATCATGTGGTTCTTCTCCAAGGCAGAACAGTGGTCAAACACTAAAAGCATGGGGACCAACACTAAGAAAGAAAAGCCAATGACTTCAGTCACCTGTGTCACCCTTGGCTAAGCCTGACACATACTGGACTGTGCAGTAGAGTCACCACAGCGGGCTTGGTGCCATCCTTTGTAAAGTTTGCTTGCTCTGTAATCCCAGACTGACGTGGGAAGAAGGCTTGATCAAGGTCAGCTTAAGCAGCATAGCCAAGCCTTCGTACGCCTTGCCTAGCAGCTGAGAGCTAGCTGTTTGGAAGGGTTCCCACTACCCTAACTGAAAAGAGTGACTCACTCTGCCTAAGCCATTCAAGCAAACTGTATGGTTTGTGCCCAGCACCTGCTTCCCTTCTGGGAGCTTGGAATTTTAGTTCTTGCCAAGCAAGTGTGTCTATGTGGCTGAATAAAGACCCTGATGTGAAAGCATGGTTGCCAAGCGTCTTTGCTACATCATTTGACACATGCTGTCACAGTCCCTTATTGGGATGAGGTCCCCCGGTTCCTCCCTTTCTCACAGGATCACTCTCATACTGTTGGGTTATGCCAAGGTCAATCTCTTCTACATTCAACACCAGCATTCTTCAAGCCTCAGAACTCAGCACAGGCCAGAAGCAAGTACAGTGACTAGGCTACCACTGAGCATTTGGGGAGCGCTACGTGGTAGAACATAAATACATAAACATCACAGTGTTGCTTAATAAGCTTAAGATTAGCTCAGAGGCTGCTCTAACTTTTCACTTATGGATGTGAGCTTGCTAGCATCATTCCTTAAATCTCTAGGCTTTTCAATAAGTCACCTGATGCATGCTAATTCTGGGTCAGTAATGGGCATCCACGGCTAAGAGAAAAATTGGCCTAAGACCCCTGCTTATATATATTACAGTACCAATTAGGCATAACCCTGGCTCCTGATCATTGAATCGGTGGCTATCCACGGGGCTCCCACATGGCAGGCTGTGTGCCAGACCCTGCATAAATGTTAAAGCAAACCCTAAAAGATTGTGTATGCAAGGAAGATTCCAGAAAAGATTCTAGAATGCTGAGCAAACAGCCTCAGGTCAAAAGCCAAAAATGGGCCCAATCCCAAGCCCCACATACCCTTCAGCAGGTCACAGTCTCAAAACTATCACTTCTTCCTTCCTTCCTTTTATTCATTTTTAGGGTATTTAAAAGAGAAAAGGGTTGGGGCTCATTTTTCAAGATACAACAGCAACAAGAAAGTAATTGTGCTTTATCTGTTGGCATATATAAGAAAACTCACACAATTTTCTCTCCCTTAGAGTGGTGTGGAGCAAGAAAATAATAGTTCCTTTTGTTTGGGCTTAGATGCTCTAGGGTAAAGCACTGTTCTGAGAATCCGTGCTCTTTTGAAGAAGTAAAGTCATCATGTTAGCGGCCAGCAGAACACACAGGCACTCCTGGGCGCTCCATGTCTCCTGGTAGAACACACAGGCACTCCTGGGTGCTCCATGTCTCCTGGTAGAACACACAGGCACTCCTGGGTGCTCCATGTCTCCTGGTAGAACACACAGGCACTCCTGGGTGCTCCATGTCCCCTGGTAGAACACACAGGCACTCCTGGGTGCTCCATGTCTCCTGGTAGAACACACAGGCACTCCTGGGTGCTCCATGTCTCCTGGTAGAACACACAGGCACTCCTGGGTGCTCCATGTCTCCTGGTAGAACACACAGGCACTCCTGGGTGCTCCATGTCCCCTGGTAGAACACACAGGCACTCCTGGGTGCTCCATGTCTCCTGGTAGAACACACAGGCACTCCTGGGTGCTCCATGTCTCCTGGTAGAACACACAGGCACTCCTGGGTGCTCCATGTCTCCTGGTAGAACACACAGGCACTCCTGGGTGCTCCATGTCTCCTGGTAGATACGGTGACAGGAGTTATGATGACCTCTGTAAAACACAATATTCATTGTTTTCCCAGAATGGGTCTGTTAACATGGACTCATGGAAAGTAGGAGCTTAGAGGAAACATTTTTTGATGTGCAGTTCAAATTGCATAAATTCTGAACAATTGTTGCATAACTGTTATGAGGAAGGTTAAACAAGTGATTCCTTAATAAAAAGAATATATGCTGATTTAAAAAAGGAATGTTCAATATTACGCCAGGCCTTTGGAAATATTAAGGGTATCTTTAAAAAAAAAAGGGCTCCCAGCCCAAAGATGGTCTTTTTCAGTGTGTGTTGAGATTTGTTATGGTTTAAAAGTGAAATGTCCGCCACTGGCTCTTCCTCTGAGCACCTGTCCCCGCTGGGGATAATGTTTTGAGAGACTGAGACCTTTTGGAAATAGGACCTAGCTAGCAGCGATAGATCACGACAGGTTATAGTCCAACCCCTGAAGGCTATGCTCCAACCTTGGTTTGGAGTCTATGAACAGCTGGCCTCTACCACACACTCCTACTGTCCAAGGCAGGGACATGTGGGACCAAGCACCTGTAGGCTGAAACTTCTAACCCATGATGTGAGGGGAGACCTTCCTCCCTTGAGTTGTTTCCCTGAGGTGCTTACGTCACAGCAATGCAAATGTAACCAAAATAAGATCCTAACCGCAAGCAATCTAAGGCGAAGGTTCACCAAATAGGGCTTTCCTAGAAGACACAGAGTTGAGAGAGGCCAAGGAACAAGGCCCAAGCACCTGGCTGTCTGGAGGGGCCATCACTGTGCGCCGGCAAAGGAGCTCTTAATCTATGTTGTTTCTCCCTCTTCCCTGTTGTCTTCACTTAGCAAACACACAGCACACACCAGCCTTCTAGATAATCACATAAAATACTAATAATGTGCTCCTGGCCCAGGCAAGGTCTAAACAACTGCTCCACAATGCCACGGGCTGTCAAGCTTCTACTCCCCCGACTTCATTTGATCTCTCCTGTCGACAAAATTAACAAATTGAGGGGAGGAGAAGATTTATGGAAAGCCTCAGTTCTTTGTTTGAAAAGGCAGATACTTAAGAATACCAAACTCTTTCACCTGAAGGCAAATTTACCATGTTCCTGGAGCAAGAAGTCGGGGGAGGGGCAGAAAGAAAATAACCCAGTTCTGATGATAAAGTCCTATGGGCTGCCGAGCACTGGGTACCGATGTTGAAAAGGGCAGGCATAGAAGTAGATGCAGTAAGAAAAGTTTTAAGCTAGAGGCCCCAGGTCTCCATGACCCCTGACCTCTAATCGGCGGCGGTTGTGAGGTAGGCTAAACAGAAGGCTGAGTCGGCACCAGCCGTGTGCTTCGCTGGTTCCCCATGCCAGTGTTACAGATGAGCCCCGCGCCTAGGCTGCGTCTAGGCAAACCAATGAGCTGTGTGCATTTCCTCTATTCCATGCACCAGGCACTAGGTCCCACGGGGTCTCTCTGGCTGGGTGATGGCTGTGGGAGCAGATGGGTGGAATCTGGCTTCAGGGGGGAAAGGCAAGCATGAGGCAGAATGAGAAAGAGGGACTAGAAATGATGAGAGACCAGGAAAACAGATAATTGAAAGTCTTCGGAGGTGAGTGAGGCAAGTGCTGGAACCCTATCAGCCTTCGTCCGTTCATCCATCCATCCGTTCATTCGTTCCTACTTCCTACTTGGAAAGGAAAGCAACAAACCTTAATTTCTTTTTTGTTGTTTTTGTTGTTGTTTTTTTTTTAAATTAACTTATTCAGATTACTTGTCAATTGTTGTCCCATCCCTTGTACCCTCCCGTTCCTCCCTCCCCCTCGTTTTCACCCTAGTCCCCTCCCCTATGTCTGTGGCTGAGGGGGACCTCCTCCCTCTCTATATGATCATAGGCCAGAACCTGGAAACAGCCTAAGTGTCCCTCAGTAGAAGAATGGATAAAGAAATCGTGGTACATATACACTATGGAATACTACTCAGCTATTAAAAACAAGGAAATCTCAAAATTTGTGGACAAATGGGTAGAACTACAAATGATCATAATGAGTGAGTTAACGCAGAAGCAGAAAGACTCAAATGGTATATACTCACTTATATAATTGGACACTAGCCCAACGGGCATGTCCCATGAAAGACCTCACTTACCAGGAAATTGGGATAGATGAGAGGAGAATGGCGAAGTAGAAGGATCCAGAGAGTCCTAGAAACCTACAAGAACATTATAGCAGGCGGATCTGGGCCCAGGGGTTCTGCTCAAACAAGCCTTGACTTCAAAGTGACCCTCAGATGGATTTGCCAGTGACATACAAACAGACAGATGCGCCTCAGACTTATCTACTGCAGTGAGTGGAAGGGTTTAGACTCAGATGCCCACACCACTGTCAAGTTCTAACCCATCCCTGTGGGCCAAATGGCGCTCACTCCCCATCATCATCATTAAAGACAATTGGAGTTTTCAGAGAAACACCTGCCACCATCTCCACAGAGCCCATGGAATCCGGAATCACCATTCCAGGTTCATCTGGACCCTTCTCCCTGAGGTATAACGACACCGGAAACAAAGATGGCACCAGTGCGCTTGGCCTGAGACACAGGCAGGCCTTCGAGGTTGTCCTTCCCTAGGTATGACCTGACTCCAGACCCCACAGAGCAAGTGAAAAGGAAGTCACAGGGGATGATCTCAGAGGAACGGAGGCAGGAGCCACGACGCCCTCAAATCCTCTGTGGAAGTGAGGAGGTTGTAAATCTCAAGATAGAAAATGAAGAACTTGGCCTGACGCCATGGCTTCTAGCCCTCCCACGGAGTCCCTTGAGGGAAAGAGCGAAGGGAGGAAAGTCAGACGTGGTCGCGGGGACAAGAGGAGAGACTGAAGCAATGACTGACGTCCTTGGTCCCACGGAGCAGAAAGTAGCAGGCCAGATCCCAAGCCAGCTCCTCAGTGGTCAAGTGGGAACTCTGAAGGGCCACACCTATCTTTACCCAGCAATAGTGAATGTTGGAAAGGGGGCGTGGCCTTCATCACTCCTGGTAGTCACTTACCTGATACCCATGACACAGTATGACAATCCGTCTCTCTCCCCTATCCCGCCAATGCAATTCCTTTCCTCCACTGCTTCTTAGCTCAGCTTCTGCCTCCGCCTCCCCGCAGGCCCACATGCACACCCTGGCTCCCTTCTGGCACCAGAGCAGCCTCCCAGACAGGAAGGCAGGCAAGAGGGGTCTGTTTCTACCTCTGCCTTCCATCAGGAGGAGTCAGCGCACAGTTGTGAACAGCCCCAGGCTCCAGGAGCCATATGTGGAGGTGTGATGTGTTCCAAAGAACTTTCCCACAAAATTTCCTCTAACATTTTGCCTTATTGTTTTCATCTTTCTTCCCTTCCCAACTTCAGTCATAAAGCAGCAAGTACAAGGTGGAGGAAGCATAATTTTTTTAAATAATAAAATTCAGCTAATGTAACGTATTAATTCTAAGATTTTTAAAAATATTTAAAACTGTTTATCATTTATTTATATCAAAGCTCCCAAGGAGTTTCTACAGATCCATCTGATACTTGGGATGTGGGATCTGGAGCCAGTAAGTATGGGGTCATTCACAGTCTAAGAAGCTCTTGTGATCCAGTTTCCTCATTGGCTAAATATGGAACATGGCCCCATGTTCAGACCATAGCCTGTGGCTCAGGACTTACTCTTCTTTAGTGAAATATAAATATGAAAGACACTGGATTCCTTTGTAGCTGAGAAAAGCACCCTGGTGTGACCTATCACCCTGAAGAGAAGATGACGTCCCTCTAGGGACACCCTGACCACACTGCTTTGCTGAGCAGTTCCTCTTTGCACAGAGAGGGCTGACACACCTGACAAAAGCAGCTTTAGGAGGGGGGTTTAATTTGGATCATGGATTTGAAGGTACAGTCCATCATGGTGGCAGATGCAGGGCAACAGGAGTGTGAGGCGTCTGGTCATACCGTGTCTGCAGTCAGACGGCAGAGAAAGAGAGGAAAGCTGCTACCCAGCTCGCTTTCTTCTTTGCTCCTTTTAACTTAATCCCAGACTCTCTCTAGCTCACTGAACAGATCGCACTGGCCATATTTAAGGTGGCCCTCCTTCCTTGTTTAAATCTCTCTGGATAAACCCTCACAGACACACCCAGAGTATGTGGTGAGTCTAAATCCAGTCATGTTGACAATGAAGATGAACCATCAAGTCATAAATCCCCAAAGGGTGGGTCCTTCCTGACGCCATCCAGGTTTTCTATGAATCCACCAACTACTGACTTCCATCCAAGACTGCAAGACAGAGAAAGTGCATATATATGTGTGTCTTCATC
This sequence comes from Acomys russatus, assembly GCF_903995435.1. Lineage (NCBI taxonomy): Eukaryota > Metazoa > Chordata > Mammalia > Rodentia > Muridae > Acomys > Acomys russatus. The sequence goes on from NC_067145.1 coordinate 53,309,605, forward strand.
TTACATGAGGCAATGAAAATAAAGTGAAGGAACTTAGAAAGCTGGAAAAAAAGAAAAAGAAAGAAAAGAAAAGGAAGGAAGGAGGAGGAAGAGGAGGAGGAAAGTACACAGGATAGAATGTAGGAGACAAAAAGAGAGATGCCTGCACACTACCACAATGCTGTAACATTTCTCCTTGTTTTTATGCAATTAATTTCTAACTGACACATAAATTACATGTATCATATTAATTGTGCATATTAACTATACATTTTACTTAATTATGGACACTAATGGGATACCACCCTGGATAATCTCCATTTTCTTAGATCTGTCTTCCACCATCCATCCTGTCTTGGGACATCAAGCCTGGCAGATGGCATTGTGCTGCCTCCACAGGTCTCTGACTTTGAGACAGCCAATGGGAAAGCTTCCAAAGAACAGTGGACAAGAGGAAAGAGATGGGATGTCCTTCCCTGCTGTATCCTTGTTTCAGTGCATGGGTCCAGGGATGCCTGTTCCTACACTAGTTCCCTCTGGAATTCCTTCTGTCTCACCTAGAGGGCTTTCCAGGCTCGCCCCTGAGCCCTGCGGCCTGGAGGTGGCTCTGGTCTTCGGGCAGCTGGGTAACTCTGCTCAGCTCCTTTAACCCCATAGTAGCAGTTCATTTGGCACAGCTGTAACAAAACGCCAGACACAACAACACATGGGAAGACAGCACCTGCCACAGTCGGGAAGGCATGGTAGAGCGGTTCAGTGCACGGCAGCCTGACCACACAGAAGGGCCTCTTCATGTCACTGCAGATCAGGAGGCAGAGAAAGTCAGGAACATGGGACAGGTTATAAAGTTCAAAGGCCAAGCCCTAAGTCACCTACTTCTGACAATGAGGCCCTGCCTCCTAAAAGGTCTATAACCTTCCAAAATAGTGCCACTAGCTAGGAAGTATTCAAAATATGAGCAGATGGGAGATACTTTGGAGTCAACCCCAACACTTACCCCTGCCTCTATAATCTGTTCCTGCTCCATCCTCTCCACCTGACCTGTCAATCATAAATTGATAGGCTCCTCCTGAGCCTCCTGCAACACAGAGACTCTGCATTGCCCTCACAACCTCCACAGCAAGATCCACAGCAGCCTCAACAACGAAGTCATGAACAAGGAGAGGTGCCTTCTTGGTGCCAGGCTTGATTCCACATCAGGCCTATTCCATGCTTTGAAGATGTTTTGTTAAAGAGAATTCATAGCAGGGCTCAAATAATAGCTGGTCATGAACAGTGTGCCAGCAAAAATAGTAAAAAAAAATAAAAATAAAAATACCAGGATCAGCTAAAGTTGGCTAATGTTAAAAAGGGTGACACAGACCTGGCAGTGGGATGCTTGCTGGAGTAGTCACAGTGAGCTCGAGGTATTTAATAACAGGTTGAGAACAGTCCCACTGTGTATATACACCACAATGTCTTTACCCTGTTTGTCCAATAAATCTTTATCAAGCATCTAAGATACCAAAAGCACTAAATTACCCTCAAAACCCAGTGACCAAGGCATCGTGTTTGTCTTCAGATTACAATCTAGCTGGGTAGTGAAACAAGAAAGAAATTAACAATGAGTAAAAGGCACATGGAGCTGAGTATAGGTGCTGGGAGAGAGTAGGGGAAGGGGGCCTTATCTAGTGCTGGGTAAGAAAGCAGGTTTCCTGGGTGGAAGGAAATCAGAGATGTGGGGCTGGGGAAATGGCACATTCTGTAAAGTGACGGCCATGCACGCCTGAGGACCTGAGCCTGGACCCCAAGCACTCAGACACGAAGGCAGCAGGGCAGCATGCACCGAGAACCCCAACGCTGGAGTGGGCAGAGACAAACAAATGTCTGGAGCTCATTGTCGGGTTCACCTAGACGCACTGATGAGCTTCCGGTTCAGTAAGAGACCCTGACTCAAGAAATAAGCAGATGAGTAAATGAAGACACATAGCATCAACCTCTGCCCTCCACAAGCATGTGCACACACATGTATAGGCACCTGCATGCATATACACATGTTCATTCAATACACACACACACACACACACACACACACACACACACACACACACACGCTCCAGCCAAGAAGAAAAGATGAAGGGTCCGACTGGAAAAGATGGACCAATGTATGCAAGAGCTAAGGATGATAAGTAAAAACCATAAAGTGTCTCTATATATTCAATATAGCCAACAAATGTTAACATGGAGGTTGGGGTGCAGTGAAACATCATTATATACTCAGCAGTGGAGAGACTCTCTTACCAGAAACGTTTAGGACCAGAAGTACCCTCAGATTGCAGAATTTTACATGTATGATGTGGGTGGGACTCAAGCCTAACCATGAAGTTCAGGCATGTACCACATACCTCCTAGCCAGAAGGCAATGCCGTAGAATGTTTTTAATGTGCTGGTGTTTTGACTTCTACCTGTCACATGAGGTCAGGTATGGAATTTTGCAGGGCCCTGTCAGCACTCCAAAAGTTCAAGAATTTGAAGCATTTCAGATTTCAGGTCTTTAATACTCAACCTAAAGCTGGGACATGTTTAAGAGTGATTTGTCCTGTAATCATGGTACGCCAGATCCTGAGGCAGGAGGATTGTGAAATCAAGGCTCGCTTGCGCTACCTATGGAGTCTGACCTCAGCAAAAGCCTTTCTCAAAAAATCAGGGGCTACAGATGAAACTCGGGGCTGGTTTAACATGCATCGAGTCATGATCTGAACCCCCAAGATCATCAAAGAAAACATGGCATCACAGCAAGGATGTGGTTCAGTAACATAGCACTTAGCTAGCTCGGACTTGATCCAAGACTGTCCCAGATGAACACAACATGTGGCCACTCTACCAATGGTGTAAGTAGTAGTTGGAACATCACAGGAAATGAAAGTCCCTGCTTCCTTCTGGCAAGCCAAGGGCTAACACGATCAAATGTGTGGTTTAGGAAATCACTTTGGACTGGTCCTGAAAAGCACACCAGAGCAGGACCAAATCAGGAGGAGGTAAAACCGGCAGAGTCACTGCTGGAGAAATGTAGGGAAGGGATGGCCAGCTCTTCCTGTATGAGATGAGGACTAGAGAACCCAGGGACCATTGGAGGATACATTCCAGGGGCTTAAAGAGACATTCAAGAAACAGCATCAATTATATTAGAGAGCATGGTTAGAAAATGAAAGGAGGGGTTGAAGAGATGGCGTGCTGGTAAAGAACACTGTTTTTCTAGAGGCCTAGGGTTCACTTTCTAGTATGCATGGGTGTTCATGACCATCTGTAACCCCCAGCTTTTGGGTAACCCAACACCCCTTGTTTCTGCAGGCACCTGCACTCACGTGCATATACCCATACAAAGACAGGCAGACAGACAGACAGACAGAATTAAAACTAAAATAATTACTTTTTAAAAAATAAATGAAAAGAAACATAATAGTTAGAAGCTAGAATATTTACTAGATTTTAGACTTAGGAGGAGACTGTCAGGGCCATTCAGAGATGGAAGACTTAGAAGAAAATCTCACTGGGATGGAAGATGCCAAGGATGATGACAAAGATGAAGGGTTCCCTTGAGATAACATTGGCATGGTTACCTAAAGATGTCCAGGGAGCCTGGGCACAAGGACTATAGCTCAGGAAGGAGACTGGGAAATGGAGATATGGAATTGCCCATATTAAACCATTACTTAAGTGCCCATTGACTAGGTAATGGTACCCGCAGGAGCTTGGGGTACAGCTTCAGGAAGAGGCTGACAGATAAAGAAGTAAAGGGGATACATTTGTCCCTGAAGGATACATCCCACTGGGTGACACTGAACAAGATAGAGCAGGACACTGTAATGGAAGATGCTGAGCATCCTGAGCAAAAGCCAACAGCTCTCTAGACGCCAGAAAAAGACGTTTCTCACCTCAAATACCCACCATCCAACGTATTCCCTTTGCTTTTTAGCACCACAGAAATCAAACCCAGTAATAACCAAATTAGCCAGGCAGAAACCTTCAGAGTGGTCTCAATAATCCTGGAAAGAAATGCTACTGTTATCTGAACCCAAAACATACAGTCACTGTGTTCAGCAACTCCCATCTGGATAAAAGAGGATAGTATTTACACCAACAACTCCAGAGGTGCTGTGTGTCTGGACAGTCTGACTACTTGGCCACAAATCACAAAACACCCATGGGCAACAGAATTTATTTGTCATAACCTACAATTTAAATGGCCTTTCCTTATGATACAGTTAGGCAGTCACTCATCATATTGGATTAGAGCCATGGACAATACACAAAGAAACAATTCACGTTCTATATGCCCAAAGAAGACAGCAGACATGGCCTTGTTGCTTCCATTTTCCTGTCCTTAAAACAGCTGTGCACTGGAGGGGGAGACCTGGTGGCACTCAGAGGAAAAAACAGCAGGTTACCAAGAAGAGACTTGATACCCTATGAGCATATACAGGGGGAGGTAATCCCCCTCAGGAACAGTCATAGGGGAGAAGAATAAGGGGAAAATGGGAGGGAGGGAAGAATGAGAGGATACAAAGGATGGGATAACCATTGAGATGTAACAAGAATAAATTAATTTAAATTTTTTTAAAAATTAAAAATAAAAAAATAAAAATAAAAACAGCTGTGCACTTGCTTTAGCAACACAAATACTAACGTTGGAACGACAAGGAGATTAGTATGGCCCCAGCAAATATCTGAAGCAGTCCAGATTTTTAACCAGAAGGGAGATTATGAAAAAGGAGGAAGAGATATAAGGAGAGGTGAGAGAGACAAGCAAGAGGAAAAGAGGAAGAAGAAAGAGAAACTATCACCTGTTCTTCTATGCTGAATCTAGATTTAACTAGATGGATGGATAGGTGGGTGGGTGGATAAATGGATAGATGATAGATGATCATACATACATACATACATACATATGTACATACATACATACGTACGTACGTACATACATACATACATACGTACATACATACATACATACGTACGTACGTACATACATACATACATACATACGTATGTATGTACATGAGTGACATACAAGCAAATGGGCAGCTATTTGGTGAAATGAAAACAAGAAAGAATAGGAGAACCAGAAAGACTAATTCAGAGGGGTGGGTGAATATGGCCAAGATACAATAATATATATATGCATGAAAATGCCATAATGAAACCCATAATTTTGTATGCTAACTGAAAAAATTTTAATGCATGGAACATATAGAAAGAATGCCCTTTGTGATAAAAGCAAAGGGATACCTTAAATCTCTGTAAGAAAATTAAAATTCATAACAGTTTATAAATGAGTGAAGCTCCCAGTGATGGCTTCCCAGTCAGCCTGACAGCATCTGGAAGCACCTAGGAGATGCCTCTGCTTTGTTTTGTTTTGTGGGGTGTGTGTGTGTGTGTGTGTGTGTGTGTGTGTGTGTGTGTGTGTGTGTGTGTGTGTGTGTGTGTTTCTATGTGTGTCTGTATGTGTCTCTGTGTGTGTGTCTGTGTGTGTGTGAGAGAGAGAGAAGGACTCCCTAGAACTGGAGTCATAGACAATTGTGAGCTGCCACATGGGTGCTGGGACTCGAACATAGGTCCTCTACAGAAGCCGTAAGTGCTCTTAACTGCTAATCCATCTCTCTAGCTCCAAGGACACATCCCTAGATACATCAAACCAAATACATTGAACCAAAGTGGTTCACGTGAAGGGGGAGGACCACCCGGGGTGTGGGCAGCACCATCCCAGAGGCTGGAGTCCTGGGCTAAATGAAAGGAGAGGAAGAAGGCAGCAAGCTGAGGGCAGCATTGGTCCCTCTCTGCTTCCTGCCTGTGAACACCAGCTACCTCAACTTCCTGTCACCATGACAGTTTGTAGCCCCTCAAACCCTGAACCCAGATAAACCCACCCTTCCTTCCTTCCTTCCTTCCTTCCTTCCTTCCTGCCTTCCTTCCAGTTGCTTTTATCAGGTATTTTAAATACAACAAGAAGAAAAGTGACTAATATTCACTTTTAAACTTAATAATTTTACAATGGAAAATGAAAGTGTGATCTTTCTTGATAGAAGCAAAAAGTCTTTGTACGTGAACGATCCCTCCCAAAACATCTTTTCTAAAGACAGACCACACTGCTATAGAGTTCCTCAGGCCAGAATACTATTTTCTATTTATCTATCACAGGGGTTCTCAACCTGTGGGCCATGACCCTTTCTGGGGGTCAAGTGACACTTTCATGGGGATTGCATATCAGATGTCTTGCATAGCAGATATTCACATTACAATTCCTAACAGTAGCCAACTTGCAGTTATGAAGCAGAAACAAAATAATTTTATGGTTGGGAGTCACCACAACACGAGGAACTGTATTAAAGGGCCACAGCACTAGGAAGGTTGACAACCACTGATGTGTCTGGTGGAGGAAACACGCTTTTCTTCCATGTCCTCCAGTGGTTGCAGCGGCATGCCGTGGCTTGAAATCCAGCAGTCATTCACACCCAGGGAGCCGCGTCCCTCGTCACACCTGTTATTATGTGGTAACCCTCATGGACGTGGGGCCACTTCAATCACAGAGACTGAGTCCTTTTTTACATCCTTGTGTAATTATCCCATTACACCGGTGCATGCTGAAAAGCCAGACTAACCGGAGAAAGGCAACACTTCCTACTGCACACAACTAAAATCCTTATGAAGACGGCTTACCAGCAGATCTCCATGCATGCTTTTGCTCTCAGCACCTGCTGGCAGCCAAACTAGAAAAGAAAAGCTCCATAGAGTACAACTGCCGCTTAACAATGGAAAATTGTGCCCAAAATCTCGCCCCTGCTCTGTTCCAGGCATATTAGGGAATCACAGGAAATTCTTTAAAGAGACTCTGGGGACTAAGCAATGTAGCTCAGTGGTAGAGTGTACTTGGTGTGCCTGAGGCCCTGCTCAATCTCCAGCAAACAAAACTTTAAAACAGCCTGGGGCCAGAGATGTAGTTCAGTTGGTACGTACAGTGGCTGCCTAGCATGCACAAGGGTCTAATTCCACCCCCAGAACCGCGTTATCCAGGCGTAGTGGCCCACACCTCTTATCCTGCCACTTGAGGCTGAAGGCAGGATAAGGAGTTCGAGGTCATCAATTACGTAGCAAGTTCAAGACTATCTTAGACTATGCAATGGCCTGACTCAAAACCAACAGACAGACCAGGTAAAATGGCTTGGCTTTTTTTTTTTTTTTTCCCAAAGGCCAGTGTCAGAAGGCTGGCACCCAGCAGGTGGCTATGGCACTGGTTCTAGCTGGTTCTATTCTTATCAGAGGAATGCATGGGTTATGTGCTCATGCAATCAACAGGGCACCCTGAGCTCTACCCGCAAATACGCGGAAGCTATTGTAGAAACTGCATGCTTTCTCTGAGGTTCTCCGTGCAAAGCACAAGCTGGGTCAAGCTGGAGGAAAGCATCTTCCTCTTTAGGATGTGGAAGTCAGACATCACCCAGCCCAGCTACCTGACCCAACATACCCACGTTATAGAGTCTGGAAGTGGGCTTTATTTAATTCCCCCTGCTTCCTAATGTACAGAAAGCTGGGGATGCAGCCTTCAGCACCCCACAACAGTAGAAGGAGCATTACTGGATGGCAGAAAGTGGTGTGGCCATCTCAGCTAGTGGAGATAGAGGACAGCAAGTTCATGGCACACGTACCACAGTGCACAATACATCAGCCCCTATCCTCTTCATCTGATGGCCAGAGTCCTGGGCTCTCCAGTTGTCCCAGACACTGGTGTAGACACAGAGGGCAGATGGCAGCTCTCAGAGAAGGCAAAGACAAAGACATCTGAGGCTTCTCAGGAGGAAATTGGAGTCATCTTCAAGCAGGGAGGCCTCCACATTTGGCCTTTTCCTGAGACCTTCTGTCTTTCCAGAAAGACAGAGGCTAATAGGAATACTCAGAAGCTCCAAGACTTCTAGGGTGGTACATACTTCTAGAATATTCAAAATATAAATGTGCGTATGTATATGTACATATATGCATACATATATGTATATTTCTACATTCAACATCTACCAAAATGCTCCAAGAAAAACAAGGTTGATTAAGTTTGTAAACCTTCGTCATCTCAAGACTACCAACTCAGAAAACCCACTGCCCACAATGTCCTCCTAGACTTAGGGGAAAACATAATTCATAAAATAATAGTGAATAATGTTTTTTTTAAAAGTAGGCCATCCATTGAGGCACAGTCTGAAAGGGCTCTTACGTCATGCCTCCCTGACCTCTGTTGCTGAAATGCCATCTTTTCAAAAGTTCCATCGAAAAGATGTTCAAATAAGCCTGAAAAAGGTTGTCTGTTCAATTCTTCGCAGCTTAGTAAGCTTTATAGAGTTCAGCTTGGTGATTGAAATCATTCTGAAAGGAAGACATACCTCGAGTTGTGTCCTGGCAAAGCAGTTCTGGCGGTCACTGCTTATACCAGCAAGGCGCTCTCAACAACACACCAAATACGTACATTAAAATTCCTAAGAACCCTAAAGGACCATTTCTCCAGTCTCAAGATTTTTCTGCAACTAAGGAATAATAAGAACTCTATTTTTGCTTTGTGGTGTGTCTGTGTTTTCTCTTTTGATTAAGACTGAATCACTTTCTGGCTTCATTGAGAATCCAGTGAGGCCCAGTGGGGAGTCAGCTGTTTGCTCGGCACTCCATGCACAAGGAAAACCATGGGTCTGACTCACTCCTAATGTGCACCCTGCCTGCTGTCAATAAAGCCTGTGGAAAAGTCAGGAAACAGGACTTGGCTCTGGGTATCCAGTGGATTTTCCCACTTCTCATATTAACTTGGAAAATGTTACTACCTAACACTGGAAAATGTTACTACCCAACACCACAGGTACCAGGATAACCCGTTTCTGTTCTCAAACTTTCCAAGTGGCCCTGGGCTAGAAACATCACCTAACTGCATTTGGATTTCTCTAGCTTGTTTTTTTATTTAATAAAAACAATAATTAATAAGAAAGGAGGTAGAGCCAGGTATTCACGAGATTATGCCTTTCAAATAAAAAAAAAAAATGTAGATTAAAGGGCTAGGGGCCAAAGTGCAGTCAGAAAAAAATGTTGCCATGCAAACATGATGATCTGGGATCAAGCCACAAGAACTCACATAAAAAAATGGGTGTGGTGACTCTCACTTGTAATGCCAGCACTGACAAGGCAGAAGAAGCAGGTAAGTCCCAGGGGCTTGTGTCCAGCCAGCCTAGCTTAATTGACAAGGTCCAGGCCCATGAGAGATTCTGGCTCAAAAACAAACAAACGAACAAGGAAAAACAAGGTATGATACTGAGGAACAAGACCTGAAGTTAATATTGGGCTTCCACATGCATGTTCACACACACACACACACACACACACACACACACACACACACACACACACACATTCTTCTTGGAATTTTACAATATGATGACTTTGCAGATGCATGACCTCTTGCTATCTTTCTAAATTTAGGTCAAAAAGAGACCACAAAATTCCGTTAGTCAAGAAAAAGCCAGCACAAGGCAGCAGGCAGCTGTTTCAGACGAGCAATCTTGAAGCACACCACACTCTGAGTTATTCAACGTTCCCCAGCCGGTGTAGAGCACTATTTCCCATCTCTTACTGTAAGTGGATCTGGGATTCTTAGACCGATGCAAAGTCCCCAGGCATTTCTAAACTGAATAATCAAGTCTCTTCTGGTCCTATCATGGTTAATTTAATAATTTCAAATGATTTCAATTTATACAACCATGGTGTGAAAAAAAAATGTAAGCCTAAGCATTGGAAGTTGTTCCAAGATGGACATGTTCCCACATCGCTCGAAGTGGAATAAACGTACTATTCTGAAAACCAATGACCCCCACCCCACTTAAAAGATGAAGAAAGGGGATCCAAGAAGTTAACTAATTTGTTCCACAACTAAATAAGAACCTAGAAGTAGGCAGTGTAACTCCAGAGCCCCAAATATGTTGCACAGGGCCACTTTACCTCAGCAGCCACGAGCACCTATCTCCAACACTGGGCGGCTGAGGGAGTCACCTAAACATCACTGGCCACACTTTGGAAGAGGCTCGTTTCTGATGAAACTTTCAGGGCAAGCTGGGAGCGATGGCGATCCCCTGAAGCCTGGGCTGCTGAACTACTAAGGAAAACACACAAGTGAAAGACTAGCCTCTGAGGGCAGAGGCAGCCACAGGCAAAACAGCTTCACTCATGCCGAAAAAGGCTTTGCATCACATGCGACAAATTTTAGTTCTCCCCACCGCCGCGTGATGGTTGGAACCGTTCCTCTGGAGCTCGCTCACTAAGACCCCCGGATTTGGACAATTCTTCTCTGCAGACAAAGCCCTTCCCTTGTCCCTGCTCCCACAATGCACCACTCGTGGGACCAGGGCACACAGACTGCTGGTGACCTGGATGCCAACACACTCCATTCAGAGCACTCACAAAAGATGGCATCCACAACAGGTTTAGCCGCCCTACCCCCTCTTCACTGAGTGACACTCTTTATCGTTTTCCAAATATTCTGTGCAACCAGCAATCAAGACAGGAAAAAACAAGCCAAGGCTTACACACAGACAAAATGCTGATTTGTCTATTCTATTAATAATACAAAATCTCAGCGAACGCAAATGGCAGTGCATGAATAATTGCACAGAAAGTTCAATCCAAGCCAAACGTTTCCATCTGAATTGACATTTCCAGAAATTTCTCCATTAACATAGCTAATACTGATTTATATATCCTGAAAATGAATGAGCCATTGACAGGGATTTCCCCTGTATTTCCTAAGGGAAAGTGATGTGAATACAAAAAAGAATCAATGCAGATGATACCCAATTTTAAATGATGCCTTTTATTCTGTTATATTTGACTATACATTGTACACAAGTATTAGCATACTAATAAGTATTCCTGTCCCACAGCAATATGGCTATCTTTTAAAGAAGACAAAAATAATCCTGACTGTAACCTGCCTCAAACAAAGAGCAGTTTTCAGGCCATAGCTTTAGAGTAATGGAACCAAATATATTTAAAAGCCTTAAAAAATATGATGGACATATAACACACAGAGGAGACAATTTTCAGAAACTATTTATACACACAAAATTTTTCATTACCCAAAATTCTAAAGGAAATGGCTAGTTGATATACTAAGTAGCTGCTTTTGGGCAGAAAAATGACATGTCTTTTACGTAATATTAATATAAAAGAAAAGCTTTGAAGAATATGGTACCAATACTCCTGAAAGAGGAAATTAATATACTAAGGAAGGAACATATTAAAATGGGGAGGGGAGTCTAAAACCCTGGTCAGGCAGCAAGTCAAGCTCAGAAAGAAGACATTATAGAGGGGACAGATATAAAACAGGAGCAGGTATAGGAATTCCAAAGGACTATTTTGTGAAATCTTTTAACAAAGAAATTGATCCTCCATAATTGATTTCTTTACACTGGACTGCATTTGGCCATCCAGAGAAGTCTGAACAACTTCAAACAAAACTATGTCTACACAGGCAAAGGCAACCGGTGAATTAAAGCCATCATTCACTCAACGGAGGAAGGTGGAAGGCTGGGCTACTATGACTAAAAGGGTTTTTCATGGAACCTATCCAAGTTCAAATTAATGAGGAACAGAACAGTTGCTGCATTTTCTTCAGTACTTGGTCGAGAACATTCTGAGACAGTAAAGAATACCCATCAGAACCCTTCCAGAGAGATGCCCACAACTGGGCACTTGGGTTATGCTTATCCAAATAGCAAAACTTGAGAAACTGCAAAATGTTCAAAAAACTGAGAAAATACTTATGCAAAATACATCTCAGTCTGAGTGTGAGGGAAGGAGACTCGGTGGCTGAGCTGTCAGGTCCTAAACTCAAGCCAGACTGAGGAGAAAGCGCAATCAGCAACTTGCTTGTCTTGCAAGAAGGAGGGCATAGGCTTAATCCCAAGAACACACTGCTTCTCAAAGGAGGAAGCCAATCATAGCAGTGATGCTTTTTTGTTTGTTTGTTTTGTTTTTGGGGGGTTTGGGGTTTTTTGTTTTTTAATATATTTTATTAATTTATTCATATTACATCTCAATTGTTATCCCATCCCTTGTATCCTCCCATTCCTCCCTCCCTCCCGTTTTTCCCTTACTTCCCTCCCCTATGACTGTTCCTGAGAGGGACCTCTTCCCCCTGTATATGTTCATAGGGTATCAAGTCTCTTCTTGGTAGCCTGCTATCCTTCTTCTGAGTGCCACCAGGTCTCTCCATCCAGGGGACGTGGTCATATATGGGGCACCAGAGCTCGTGTGAAAGTCAGACCCCAATCTCCACTCAACTGTGGAGAATGTCCTGTCCATTGGGTAGATCTGGGTAAGAGTTCAAAGTTTACTGCACATATTGTCCTTGGCTGGTGCCATAGTTTGAGCAGGACCCCTGGGCCCAGATCAGCCCGTCATAATGTTCTTGTAGGTTTCTAGGACCCTCTGGATCCTTCTATTTGCCCATTCTCCCATACTTCTCTCATCGAGAGTCCCAATAGGATGTCCTCCCCTCTGTCCCACTTTCCTAGTAAGTGAAGACTTTCATGGGACATGCCCCTTGGGCTAGTGTCCAGATATAAGTGAGTATATACTATTTGACCCTTTATGCTTCTGGGTTAACTCACTCATGATAATTTCTAGTTCAATCCATTTGTCCACAAATTTTGGGAAACTGTGGTACATATACACTATGGAATACTACTCAGCTATTAAAAACAAGCAGTGACACTTGTAGTCCTAGGATCTCTGGGGCTCAGCAGCCCGTCAGTCTAACCTAGTTGGCCACTCCAGGCTAATCAGAGACCCTATTTCATGAAACAAAGTGGACAGCTGTCAGGGAAAGACATCTACACACACACACACACACACACACACACACATACATGTGTACCTACACACATGCAAATGTACACATGCACAAACACACAAAAGTTAAGCCAGGATCCTAGTGTCCAGGTCTTTTCCCTCTGTAGATTCTGAAACTATAGGGAAGAAAGATGCTTCCAAAGGTAGAACATCACAGTCAACACACCTACTATCCACGGCCACTGCATTCACTGCACTGGAAGGCCTGGCACTTTGCAAATCAGAATGTTCACAATGGTCATCAAAAAATTAAGCACTAAAGCCTTAGTTGAAGACTCATTACCTTCTCTCTCCCTGTCTCTACTTTAAAGAAAAAAGATTTATTTTTTTTTTAAAGAACCTAACTACATACTTACTAGATTATAAATTTCAAAAAGCTGGAAATTTTTCCCCCAAGGACTCTGGGAACTGGATTAGTTGCCAGCAGTAATTTATTTTCATTTATTAAATCTTATTTATGTATGTGCATGCATGTCCCTGTATGTGTGTGTGCATACATGTGTACATGTGTGTGAACACAAATGTACATGTGTGCTCATGAGTGTCACAGCACACATCTGGAATTCAGAGGATAACTCTGTGAAGCCAGTTCTCTCCTACCATCATGTGGAACCCAAGACTCAACCTCAGGTTGTCAAGCTTGGCAGCAAGCAACGCTGAGCCACCAGCCCTCAACTCTAATTCTGTAAAGGTCAGTACACCCAAACTAACATATAATCATCTTCATGTCATCAAAGAAAAGAAATCTTTCCACTAGAGAGTCGGAATGGTAATAGCAAATCTTTTCCACTTAATACTTAAAACTTCTGAAAACTGGACCACATCCTTTTTCTCATTCTATGGCACACCAGAGAAAACCTGCTGGTGGTTAGGATGATACGGTGAGTAACTTTCAGAGCCTGGGCCTCAGATCAGGGCATCCACATCTCCTAGAAGCTTACTAGAAGTGTAGATTCTCAAGTCCCCAGCCATTCTGTGTGCCCAGCACAGGGTCAGCCTGAAAACCACGTCAAGAAAGCATATGATCCTGTAACTCAGACAGAAGCTCAGACAACCTGATTTCAAGACTGGCAGGCCCAGGCTCCTTATCACAACCTCTGAAAATATGGTTTCTTTTTTCCAAACAAAAGGTGGCAACGTGTACACCTGCAATATGTGATAGCTATGCGGTGAGAATATTTAAAGTCAATACTATTCTGATTCCAACAATTCGAGATACATAAGCAGCAGCAAGTGACAAGAGCTTCTCAGTGTCACATTGCAATGTCCTTTTCATCATTATCAAATAATGATGATTATTTCATCATCATCATCAAACTACTAATCAGCAGCAGCAGCACTGCCATCGCACATCACCAACAGCTTCATGCCACCATCATTGTCACATCACCTCGTCATATTGCACACCATCCTCATTATGATCCCATCATACGCCATCACCACCCTCACCCATCAGCAGCGTCATACCATCACCATCACTACACTCACCATTATATACCATGCCATCATCCCTCCCTGCCATCACCATCACACACACTCATCACCTTCATTACTTAACACCAGTAGTAGCATAGCACCATTACCATACCATCACCACCATACACCACCCTCACCCCGTCACCACTACGCACCATCGCCACCACCATTAGCACACTCTATTTTACACCACATACAAGAGGAGAAAGAGACCGGGTTTGTACAGAACGCTCCATTTTGCCCAGACCCACATTGAGGCTCTCAGACTCCCAGAACCGATTCTTAAGAACCCAACCCAAGGTTGGAAAGGATGGAGCCTCAGGCTCATCGGGAGTTAAATATAGAAAGAGGCAGCTGGAGGATGTTCACCAACTCTTTCCAGGGAGGGAGAAAGAACCCAGGAGGCCCAAACACAGATGAGCAAGTGATTCATCAAAAAGAAAAAAGATGGGGGGGGGGGCGGAGCCAGATGATTTAGTGCCAAACGCCCCCACATTACCATGGCTTGTTTTTGTTAGTCTTACCTTGGGCATCTGCTACAACTTATGACTGGTTTTATTTTTAATTAGATATTCATTCCACTTTGCTTCCTCTTGTGCCTATCAAGAGGAGCTGGCTTGGGGGACCTGGCTCCCCTTCTGTAGCCCCTATGCAGAGCCACTCAGACTCCCAGCTCACACTGCAGAGGGGGGTCCCAGGAAACTGAAGAGAGGACTGTGGTAAGGAAACACGGTCCCTTTAATAAATGGAAATTACTTTGTCTGTGTGGTCAGGGCCCTGGCTCTCTTTGTGTCTCTGCCCATTTGTCACCTGGGACACCAACCCACTCTGACAGGCTCAAACTCCAACCTTGAGTAAGCCAACCAAAGACAGCAGCAAATGTTCTACCCTCTGTTTTAGAATCATTATTTGGATTCCTAACTTTGTAACTGTTATCAAAAATATGATTGTAAGGAACCAGCACTAGAAATTAAAATGTATTTACAACATAGTTTTATTGATAAACCAAAGTCAGGAAATAGAGGCAAGATGATTGCGTGTTTGAGGCCAGCCTTGGCTACATGGTGAATTCAAGACCAGTCTGAGCTTCTTATCAAAACACTGTCTTCAAAAACCTAGTTCTGGGAATGTTGCTCAGTAACATAGCATGTGCGTAGCATGCACACACACACACACACACACACACACACACACACACACACACACAGAGTGGGTAGCATCTCTGTTGTCTCGTTATAGGTCTTACCAGATGCTCCAACAATCACCTACCTCTACTATGTTTAAAAAATATATATACATATATATATATATGTATACACACACACACACACACACACACACACACACACACACACACACACACACACACAGACACACACCCCAGAGCCTTGTGTCTGTGGTTGAAGGAAACAGTACTCAGGTGTCTGCTTCTGCAGAGACTGCACACAATGTGAATTGTAACATGAATTCACTTTGTGTACATAGAAGCCAAAGCACTAAGGTACAATCTTAATTTTTTTTTTTTAACCAAAGCCAGAAACTTCTGAGCTCAGGTTCTCGGCATTACACCAATGCTTAGATATGCTTATGAGTAAGCGAATAAGACATGGAAGGCTGGAGTTTAGGATGCAGTTCTGTGGAAGCGTGTGTCCTTTGCTTGTGAGAGGCCCTGGCCTCAACACTAATACCATTATAAGAAGAGAGAGACTGAATAGGAGATCTGGGGACGTAGCTCAACTAGTAAAGTGCTTGCCTACCATTCACAAAGTCCTGGGTTTGATCCCCAATACCAAGTACACTGGGTGTGGTGGCACAGACCTGCACTCAGGACAAGCAGGAGGCGGAGGAGGGTGAGGAGTTCAGGAGTTCAAGGTGGCCTTCAGCTATAGAGGGAGTTTGAGGCCAGCCTGGGCTACATGAGGCCCTGACTCAAAAGCAAGAAAATAATAACAAAGAAGCCTACTGCAGCCATCTTGTCCTGGGTCACTTGTCACCCAGACCAGCTCCAACACTTCATGAGCCAATCTTTAGCAAGACGATGTAATGGAAGCCTAGGAAATAGGCTCGCAGCTTTAAAAATGAATGAAGCCGAATGGATTTTTAACTACTTGTTACAATGTGGAACTGGATCTGCAGAGACAGGAGGGCACAGGCTCACCAGGCACAGTCTAGAAATGTCACAGATATGCAAAGGCCACCACAACAAATCATTAGACTGCTGCCTTGGGTAATTAGTACAGATTCAAGAACACTAAGAGCCCTGAAAAAATCTGCAGACGCTGGCCAGATGTAATCAATAAAAGAATGCAAAGTCAAGTGTACGCTTCAAAGTAAAACTGAGCCTTGGGCTAGGGCTCAGTAGAAGAGCTGAGCATATGCAGGACTCTGGGGTCAATCCCCAGTAACGGGGCCTAGGGGACCTGAGTTTCCACCAAGCTCAGGCCTTACCAAGGTACAGAAAAGGGTTAGCTGTAGTCATGATGACACAGAATATATGTCATTGTAACTAAGAGAGAACCAACAACTACTGCCAAAAACATATATGTATGCATGTATGTGTGTGTATGTATGCATGCATGCATGCATGTGTGTGTATGTGTGTGTATATATTTGCCTAGCCACTTGATCATATTCGATGTGAGCTCCTTGAAGAACAAACAATAAAAGCAATTATCAAGTCACCTTCTCCAGAGAGTAGGCCTCCATAGAGGTATTTTTGTTTCCCAGGTGTTGTGTCAGTCCTGAGACACGATTACGCCAGGAGGACAGACCTAGCTCTGAGTAGACTTGGACGGTAAATCAGGACAATGCTAAGCCTCTGTGAGCCTGGCTTTCCCTGTAAAGCCTTTTGGGAAAGGAGAGAGTGTGAACTGTCTGACTCGCAACAGTTCTGCCTCCGACCCATGTCATCTTGACTAGACATGCTCGCCAAGGATGACCTCAACTTAAAAGACACAGAGATACACACCCTCAAGAGGGTGCGTGTAGACATACACCCCAGGAGGTGACATTTCTCATCATCTCCTTCAAAATTCTGAAGTCAACCAGTTGAGAAATATATACTGGCAATATGGCACACTAGTTAAGTTGTCAAAAATAATGGAAACACAGTAAGAAAATGAAAAAGTGTAATATCAAGATTGTCCAAGAGCACAGATAAAATGTATTCTACCCATGTGATGGAATATTATTCAACCACAGAAAGCAGGTTCTGGTATATTCAACCACTCCTTGTATTCACGGTGAAAGTAGCCAGGCCCAAAGGAACAAATTCTATACAGTTCCTTTTAGGGGTACCTAAAATGAGCAAATTCACAGAAACAGGAAGTAGATTGGGGACAGGGCAGAAGGACCGTCCCACAGGTAAATCACTTGCGGCACAGATCCCCAACCCCTCTAGATGTAGCGAGAATGTCATGAGTTCAGAACTCCAAGCAAGGTGGCACGCAGAGACGAGAGTCAGACAGAGGCTTAAGGGCCAGCTAGTGTGGAGTATACTGCATGGTCAGGAACAGCGAAGGAAGTCCTGCCTCATTGACTGCCTGCCTCAATTACATAAGAGGAGAGAACCAACCCTCCAACGTGGTCCTCAGACTTCTATATGACCCACACATGTACACACACATGCACAAAATAATACATAAATAAATACTTTTAAAAGAAAAAATATTTAGCCAATGGACAGGACATTCTCCACAGTTGAGTAGAGATTGGGGTCTGACTTTCACACAAACTCTGGTGCCCCATATTTGACCACGTTCTCTGGATGGGGAGGCCTGGTGGCACTCAGAGGAAGGATAGCAGGCTACCAAGAAGAGACTTGATACCCTATGAGCATATACAGGGGGAGGTAATCCCCCTCAGGAACAGTCATAGGGGAGGGGAGTAAGGGGAAAATGGGAGAGAGGGAGGAATGGGAGGATACAAGGGATGGGATAACAATTGAGACGCAATATGAATAAATTAATAAAATATATTTTTAAAAGATTTTTAAAAAAGAAAAAGTATTTTAAATAGCAGAAGGCTTCCTGACCAGCCCACCTAATCAAATCCTATCCTCCTTTCTTTCCGCACAGTGTCTATTACAGCATTAATCACGCAATGCTACTGGGCAATTTATGCACATTCTCACTGCTCGGGACTCATTTGCCATGCCCACGGTCACAGGTGCTGTGGGAGTGCGTCCACTCACTTGATTCTACCTAGACCCTGCTTAAGGAGAGGCTGAAGGCATCACCAAGATGAGTAAATAAGTCGTGGAAAGGGTAAGCAAGGGATAGAAAATAAGATAACGAAGTTCACTGTAGCACTTGAAAGAGGCAAGCCCGGGAAAATCTTGAGAAATGGACAGCAGGGGACTGTGAGCAGTGTGTGGTGACAGCGTTAAGAAAGGGGGCTGCTCAAAATGCTGAGCTCCAGCGTCCAAAGCACCTCAGCGTCACTGCATGACACCGCATGGCCTGTGTCTTAGTTAGGGTTTCCATTGCTGCAACGAAACACCGTGACCAAAAGCGATGCGGGGGAGAAAGGAGCTATTTCACTTGCACTTCCAGATCATAGTCCGTCATCGGAGGAAGTCAGGACAGGAACTTAAACAGAACAGGAACCTGGAGGCAGGAGCTGATGCAGAGGTCATGGAGGGGTGCCGCTTACTGGCTTGCTCCTCATGGTCTGTTCAGCCTGCTTTCTTAAAGACCCAGGGTGGCCCCACCCACAGTGGGCTGGGCTCTCCCTCATCAATCACTAAGAGAAGACCCTCAGCAGATCTTATGGAGATATTTTTTCAGTTGAGGTTCCCTCCTCTCAATTGACTCTAACTTGTGTTGAGCTGACATAAAACTATCCAGGACACCCCCTGCTGCTCAACCCATCTGCACTCTGTCAACTACATCTCCAGGTGTGGCATATTAGCTCTGTACTTCATGCCTGGTTGCTCATCCTTCATCCATCCCTGATCCCTCCTTCGTCACTAGGCCTTCATCCATGGTCTCACATCGCACGTACCTTGGAGGACTTTTCTCTCCCTCGGTATAGACAAAGCTGTCTCCCTAGGATGTGGGCTAAGGACTCAGTTTCTTTTCACCAGGTAGGAAAAAAAAAATAAACCAAAAAACAAAAAGGTGTTAAGATTTCTGGCCAGGAGCACAAGGGACAAGAGAAACAGGGGTAGTGGCATAGGAACATGGCTTTCATATTTAGGGAGAGCTGAAAGGACCACAGGCAGATGGGGAAAGTGAGAAGGAGGCAGATGAGAAACAATGGGGATGGAGGTGGGATACTGGGGACCCCTGCAAAGGGAAATCCCCTGGGGAAAGAAGAAAAGGCCAGTGGTTTGGAGAGTTGCAACTGTGATGCGTCACTTTGGCTGACCTCAATATCCCATGTCAGGAAGAAATAAGTGAAAGAGGCTAGAACAGTCCGTGCAAAGGTGTGAGGGGTAGCAGGCAATGAAATCCAGCACCCAGGAGGCCCAGAATGGGATGCATGACTTAGCACAGCCACCGGCTTCATTGAAAATTAAGCAAATCATTTGGGGAAGCATTAGCCTCCATTTTCTTCTGCTTTCTTTAGTATTTTCTTCTTTTACTCGGTTGACTTCAAAACAATCAGAGAGGAAAAACAGCTTTGTTTCTCTCTCTTGAGACAGACTTTCACTACGTAGAGCTCTGGCTGGCCTAGAACTCACTCTGTCAGCTAGGCCGGCTTGGAACTTAAAGAGATCCCCGTGACCAGCCCTTGCAGCACGGAAGCTGAATGAATGCCACCCTGTCTGGCCTCATCAGCAATACTCAGGAGCTGGCAGGTGATTGCTAGGCAGGAGGCTTGTTACTTCAGGTAAGAATGGCCTGTAATAAACACTTAACTGCACTTGTAGCTAGTAAAGCCAAGTGTTTGCTCTCAGAGGAGGGTGAGCAATGTCACCACGATGGCTTTGCTCAGCAAACTCTTGTTTCATAGATACTGTCTCCAGCAAGCTCCACCTCTCTGAGTCACTGGCACTAGGCATCTCAGATGCATGGGAGATTCTCTTAATGAGGTTTTTCGGGGCCTTTTTACACTCGGGCATTTATAGAGCAAGGCAATTACAGGTGGTGTTGGCTGTTCATTGTTTAGAGCTTACAGGCTGTAAATAATCTTTCTAAGAGAGCTGCATGGGGCTGTGGGTGCATAAATCAGCGCACGGTTTGAGAAAACGGGAGAGTTCTGACACAAGCTCATTGACTGCCTCTGGACTGAACATAAAAATAGTGTGTAAGGCTAGGAAGGCAGCTCAGTCAGTGAAGAGCTTGCCTAGCAAGGATGCTGGTCTCAGTGTGACCCCAAGATCCCACAGGAGGGAAAAGTCCATCACAATGGTGGTAATCCCAGTGCTGTGGGCACAAAGACAAGCAGGTCCCTTGGGCTCAAAGTAGGTGAGTTCTAGGCCAGTGAGAGATCCTGTCAAAAAAGCAAACAAACAAACAAACAAACAAAAGCAAAATAACATCTGAAGAATGACAGCTGAGACCAGTTGCACACATATGAACATGCAGCTGCCTACACAGTGCCCCTACACATGCAAAAACATGTACAGGCACACACAGTGCTGTGTGTGCACGTACATCTGCATAATGGTGTTTTCTAAAAAGAACATGACAGTAAGGCTCACTGACAGACATAAGGGTTTTTGTGGTATACTTCTGCACTAGAGACAACATATCACCTTACAGAGTTCCTCTGTCGTTGCCACGAATAGGCAACTTCCAGAGTTAAGTCTTATGGCTAAAGCCAGTTATAGATATCCCCAAAAGGAATATTAGTGAATACCTACATTCAATATTTGAAAACACCCAATGGACGCCATAATTCTTTATAATAATATGAGGTCACAGACCAAACCAAACTTGCTTTGGACTAGAATGGTGCCAACTCAATCTGTGGTGGTGATGGTGATATTTCCACATCCAAAAGCCCTCACCAGCAGGCGTGTCCGTCATATTTCAGAGGCAATATAAGGGAAGTGAATCAGCATTCAGAATGCTTGCTTGATTAGTATAATTGAAAAGTTGGTCTCTAAATGTCCCTTCTGTGATTCTACCTCTCATAGGTAACGTCATACCATGGGCAACACGAGAGTTAGAAATTAGCTCAGAGGCAGAACACCTGTCTAGCATGAGTAAGGTCCTGGGTTTATCCCAAGCATTCTATGAAAGAAAGAAAGAAAATGAAAGAAAGAAAGAAAGAAAAAAAAAAGAAAAAGAAAGAAAGAAGCTCAATCTTTATGCAGCCTTCTGCAATAATTAACAATAATTATCTGCTTTACCTAATAGCTTTTCTATACTCATTGAAGTCTTTGAGTCTAATAAAAAGATATATGTATTATGAGGCACACCAGAACTTCAAAAATAATTAGACACACTTGAAAAAATTAAGAAAGAAATACATTTGCTCAGTTAGTAGTTTCTTTCTCAGTTTCTTGTTCTTTTTAAAGATTTATTTATGTACTTTATATATATGGGTGGTTTGTCTAAATGTATGTCTGCACACCAGCAGGCATCGGATCCCATGGGACTATGGTTATAGATAGTGGTGAGCCACCACATGGGTGCTAGGAATTGAACTCAGGACCTCTTGATGAGCAGCCAGTGCTCTTGACTGCTGAGTCATCTCTTCAGCCCAGCTTCTTATTCCTCAGAATGTCTGATTTTTTTAAAGACATCTTTGATACATCCCCCTTTTTTTTTCAAAAGCAAATGGAATGTTTCAATTGGCCCCAGTGCCACCCTAGGACCCCAAAAATGGGGAAGCCAGAAATTTGATCTATGACACAGATGAGGCTCAGGTCCTGGCCGTATCAGCCCCCATGAGGTCTATGATGGAGAGGAATTGAAGTGTTGAGGGGGGAAAGGCCTTAAAAGTTGAAAGCATCATGTTACAGATTACCACTGACCATAGTTGACCACTTTCCAGCATGCTAACCTTTTGCAAATCAAATATCTTAAATGCACTGCCTGGGAAGTTTCTACCCGTGTTCTCCACAGGGGCTATGTGCTGTCTTCTTTAACAAATGAAAAATAAATCTCTTCAAAAACCAACACTGGCTCCATGCTTGACTCGGTCGCCCACTGGCGCCCAGCTCCACAGCCCCACCTGGCCACACTATGGCAGGCCTTTGTGGTGCTGACTACAAATGATGCCTACACCAAATGTGCACTCATCCTGGGTTTATCTTTGAAATAGCACAGGACTACCAGGAGGATAGACCCGCAGGTTTCAGACTCCATGAGAAAAGTTTTCAAGACTGTCTTTGATGACGCCATCACAGTAGATGTCTTAAACAGTGGTGAGTCTGCTCATCTAACCTTAAGGAAAAGGCTTGAGTAGGGCATCACGCTGACAAAACTCCATTGCTGGTCACTTACTCAGTATTCCAAATATGTGTTCATGGATGCAGATACTCTGGTCCTCTCAAATATTGATGACCTTTTTGAACGACAAGAATCGTCAGAGCACCAGACCCAGGGTTTACAATTCCGGAGTCCTTGTCTTTCAGCCCTCAGGTGAAACATATAACCAGCTATTGCACCTACATCTAGGCAAGGCAGTTTTGATGGCAGGGACCAGGGCCTACTGAATACATATTTTAGTGGCTGGGCGATGACAGATCTCGGAGACAGCTGTCATTTGTGTATATCCCTAGCAGCATCTTAATAGACTCCTACCTCCCCCGGCATTTAAAGTGTTTGATACACATGCCAAAGTTGTGCGCTTCTTGGGACGAATCAAGCCATGGAATAGCACTTATAATCCCCAAACAGTGTCAAATGTGGATCCTAGGATGCAAGTGTGAGTCACCTAGAGTTTCTGAACCTGTGGTGGGACATCTTCACCACCAGGTACTTTACCCCTGCTCCAACACTACAGCCTTGTCAAAGACGCCTGCTCCTATCTAGTGATGGAAGACATCTCAGGTGCCTTGTCACACCTGACCCTTGGGAAGGCCCCAGCTACACCACAGCCCTCTGTGTCCTCAGAAGAAAGGAAGGAGCCGTGGGAACAAGGCAAGGCTGATTACATGGGAGTGGATTCTTTTGATATCATCAAGAGAAAACTTGACACTTACCTACAATAAAAGTGCTGCCATTTTCCTGTGGACACGTCTATGTCTTAGGCATGTTTCTGATACTTAGTATGTGAAGTCTGTCACAATGGTTAGAGGCTTTCACTAAACCTCACCAGATGAAAGGTTTTTTAGCAGGACAAGCGGTGAGAACTGGGCAAATGTTACAAAGTGGTAGTTCTGGTATATGGATTGGTATTCTGTTTAACCCTAGACTTGCTCAGAAACTCTTAATTCTTCGGTTGCCAACGTGTGTGGTAAAGGAAAGGCAACATTAGGCTCTCTCGAGTGGTGCAGAACTTGACTCTCCACCTACCTCCCTTCAAAACAAGATACGCCATTTTCCCCATATTTGCTTGTTGCACCCTTCACTAGACCTGCAATTTACAATTGCTCAAAGCCTGTCAAGGGAGGTAATTCCATTTCAGGCTAAAGTGGCCTTCATTAACACTGTGGAGTGATTCATAAGCCTACCAGCTAGTGTTAGGGCACCAGCTTTCTATGCACCATGAAGGCAGCATGTGGACTTGCTCTTTTTTGGTTCTATCTACTTGAAAATTGCAGTGTGCTCTCTGGTAGCACCTGTGGTAGCACCATGTATAATAAATAAAGACTTACTGGATAAAAAAACAAAAACAAAAACAACTCTGACTTGTGAGTTGATGTGTCTTTGCATAAGATCAGCATGTGTAACTTATTTGATGCTTTGTTTTGAGTGCCATACTCCAGAGACACCATCTCATCAGATCCTCACTAAGTAGGACCATCACCACTGTTATACAAGACAGATATACGGACACAGAGTGGGGACTCATCCAAGATCCCAGGCTAGTGAAGGGCCAAACTGGGTCCACATGAAACCAGAACCGTGTTCTCAGCCCCCATGTAATTAGACAGTGCAGAGTCCATGGGAACACAGGATGACAAGCAAGTGGCATCTCTTCGTAGGGTACTTTCAAGTACCAACCTGCAGCCCGATGCTGCAACTGCCTTCACTCGGCCACCTTGGTCCTCAGACCACATCACCTTCCCCACTCCTCTCCACACACCTCTTCTGCCAGCAAACAGGCCAACATAATTGGCTTCAGCAGACCCTAGCTCCTTCCTCTCATACAAATGGGCCCCTCTCTGTGCACTGACGGTAGAAGGCTTTATCTTTTGTTCAATTGTCCTAGGATGATACTTCTTAGACTTTCTTTCTCGAATTAACATTCCCAAATCCAAAGTGACAAAGGAGGAGAGTTGAGCATCCCTTAAGGGTTCTACTTGTCTGCCCTACACCACTCATCTCTCCCGACAATGGGATTTCATACTTTTCCAACCTCTCTCTCTCTCTCTCTCTCTCTCTCTCTCTCTCTCTCTCTCTCTCTCTCTCTCTCTCTCTCTCTCTCCCTCCCTCCCTCCCTCCCTCCCTCCCTCCCTCTCCCTCTCTCCCCACCCCGCTCTCTCTCACACACATAGACTCACACATACAGAGGAAAATTTCCCTTAGAGTCCCTCTGTTGCCATGGATCAAATCCAAACTACTAAGTCTGGCATAAAAATAAGGGCTGGAGAGATGGCTCCGTGGTTAAGAACACTTGTTGCTCTTACAGAGGACCTGGGTTTGATTCTCTGCACCTACACATGGCAGCTCACAACCATCTGTAACTCCACTTCCAGGAGAGCCAACATCCTCTTCTGACTTCATCAGGCACTAGAAATGCACATGGTATATATACATACATGCTGGCAGAACATTCATCATAGAAAATAAATTCAAAAAGGAGAGAGAGAGAGAGAGAGAGAGAGAGAGAGAGAGAGAGAGAGAGAGAGAAGAGGATGGCATAAAATCTCCAACATCTTCTCTCATCACTCCCCTCTTTCTAACTAGACCTCAACAACAGACACTCACCCTTCGCCCTGGCTTCTGTCCAAAGCTGGACCACATGCTTAGGTTCTCTGACCCTTATTTAGTTGGTAAACTCCTTCCCATCACTCAACCCATGGGCCCACCTCCTCAGTGAGACCTTCCCAGACTCTCCTGGGCAAAACAGCCACTTCTGACCCTGCTGTCAGCTCCTATGCACGATTAGATCTTTGAATCCCTGAGGAAGGATGTGCTAAGCTCCTTGACCCCGGGGTCCAGCACATACCTGGCACAAAGGAGGGCTCTGAGTGACTAAATAGCTGTGGCTGCAAGATAGCATGTGTGGATAGGAAAGAAAATCACTGTGTTTGTGAGAGGAGGAGACTCTGACTTCGCCTGTGATTGGAGCTTATCCTACAGCTCAGCAAGGTGACACACATCTACAGTCCCAGCACTCAGGAGATAGAGGCAGAAGTACTTGGCCAACCTGGGCTACATGTCAAGTTCCAGGACAGCTGGAGCTACACAGTAAAACCCTGTCTCAATAAAAGAAAAACGAAATAAAAGTTCATATAAAAAGTAGAAAGACTGGAAAGTTATTCCCAGCCTAGGGCTGTGGCCCAGGAGGTAGACGGGGACAAATGGACAGGACTTGTTCTGAATGTCTATGTCCCTCCCTGGAGGAAGGAGGCAAATCTCCACCCATCAGAGGACAGGGCCACACAGACACCATGGGAAAGTCACAACTCCAAACCCACTCTGCTCCTCTGGATATAAATGTTTCTAACACGGGGCAAGTGCATTCTATGTGCTATTTAGAGGGATTTGTGGTTGAGTCTAGCAGCTATTAAGAAGAAAGCCGAAGGCCAGAAAGATGGCTCAGAGGGTAAAGGCACTTGCTGCCAAGCTTGATGGCCCAAGTCCAACCCCCAGGACTCACATGGTAGAAGGCAAGAACTGATTCAAGAAAGTTGTCCGCTGACCTTCACTCATCTACAACACACACACACACACACACACACACACACACACACACACACACACACAAAATGTCAATATATATAAAGAAAAGGGAAAAAGCCATGAGACTTCAAACAACGAAAAGAAGGACAGATCTGAACGTGAAGTTGGAGCCCAGAACAGCTTCCAAATCCAGCTTTTTTTTTTTCCCCCTGAGCCCTTTTATCTTTCTGCGACACCAACTTCAGTGAAACAAGAGGAGAGTCACTGGGATGCTGCCCTCTTTACCCGGCTCTCCACTGCTCTGCCCGCACTTGAAGTACCCAGTGCGAAGCGAGTCCATAGTGGCATCTAGGCAGTGAAGGCGGAGGCAGGGGAGTGCGACTCAGGGGTAAAGGACAGGCTTATCATTTCCGCAGGGGCCTGGGTTCACATAGGGAAGGCACGTCCCATCCTTACAACACGATTCTTCAGAACTTACTTCAAAGAGGCTGTGGGGCTCCCAGGAGACCTCTTGCATACTCTACAGCAAAAACAAAAGTCTTTGCTGCCCTCAAGTTCTGAGTGACCCTTCCAACTTAGATAGGATTCTGAAATTGTTTTTTGTTTGTTTGTTTTTAATTCCTAGAGCCATGACATCAATATGGAAATTATATAAACTTGAGTCTCATATTTTGCTGCAGCTGTCTTCCAGAGTCATGGCCTGTGCTCTCGGGCCTCTAGAGGAACATGGTGCCGCGCTCCCCGAAGCCTCTGGCCACATCCACCGATCTATACGTAACCTTGTTTTCTATGAATCTCTGTTTAAAGATGCCTTTTCTATTAAAATGTTTGCTCATTAACAATGAGCTCAGAGCCAGTGGTGTCATAATTTGTGCCCAAATGAAGCTTTTATTATAACGCATGACTCTTCTCCAAAAGACACATCATGGCCTGCGTGCACTTAAGAACACCCCCATGCTTCAGATACTCCACAGCCTATGATGAGGCCATGTCCTGACAAACCTATTCTGACTTGAAAGCAGTCTACATTGAAGGCACATTTAATATGCTCACCTGACCATCAAAGCTCAACAGCACAGAATACCCCATAGCATCAGCATGTTTCCCCTTGATGGCAGGATGACTGGGAGTTGGGGTCCACTGACACCAGAGGACATTACCGAACATCATTAGCCTGGGGGAAAGGACCCAAATTCAAATCTCTAAATATGGTTTCTACTGAATGTTTGATGCTTTCTCAGTACTAAGTTGCTGTAGCAAGTCAAGGGCAGTGCATCTTCTGTACCTTTTTTTTTTTTTTTTTTTTTTTTTGGTTTTTCGAGACAGGGTTTCCCTGTGTAGCCTTGGCCATCCTGGACTCACTTTGTAGACCAGGCTGGCCTTGAACTCACAGCGATCCGCCTGCCTCTGCCTCCCGAGTGCTGGGATTAAAGGCGTGCGCCACCACGCCCGGCCTCTGTACCATTTAAACTGTGAAAATGCCACCAGAGGGCTGGAGAGATGGCTCAGTGGGTGAAGGTACCTGCTGTCATGTCCAACAACCTGGTGCCTGGAGCCCACATGGTGGAGGAAGAGAGCTGACTCCTGAAAGTTGTCCTTTGACCTCTACTCACCCACAGTGGCATGCTTGCAGGCAAATGCGTGCACTAAATGAATGAGTAAATGGAGGAATAAAAAATAATTAGTTTTTAAAATACCACCAGAAGGCAAAAAAAAAAAAAAATGTGGCAGTAAATAAATTGTGAAGGGGACATTTCTTTATAGAATAAAAGCTGAAAGTAGAAGTCAGTCTTGCTCCTGTGGCTGCCAGCTGGAAACTCGGATGCTTCACATGGCAGGAGGAACATCAGGAGGCCCCTCTCCACGTTACAGTAAGTTTGAGTGAGGAGCTAAATCCACAACCTTCAAAGGCCAAGGATGGCTGTAGTCTAAATTACACTAAATTTCTAGATAAATATGGTGGTGCATCCAGCTCTTGGGAGGCTAAGGCAGGAGGAGGAGGAGGCTGGGCTACATAGCAAGTTCAAGGCTAGACTGGACTGCAAAGCAAGATTTTAATTTTTTTTTTTTAAATTACTGAGCATTGAAGACTTTGTACCACTGTGCTTGGTCCTAGAGGCAGGCCCTAACAGAACTAAGTCATGGTGGTCTTGTCCTTGAGGAACTGGCCAGCCATAACATCCTCATCCTGTAACCTTCTGTGTGTTCTGGGGACTACCTCCCACTGCCTTGTGCCATGAGCCTCTAAGAGACAGGGCAAGATATGGTACCGATTGCACTCATATATGGGCCCCATCCTACCCCAAGGTAGCACAACAAGGAGGCTAACACAACAGCTGGGAAGGAGGAGGCTAACACAACAGCTGGGAGGGAGGAGGCTAACACAACAGCTGGGACAGAAGCATAATAAATAACCTGGAGTTCAATTCATAAAGAGTTCAAGGAGCTTGGGAAGTATCTCCTCACTAGAATCCCAGCACCAGGAATCCTGTAACAGGAAGATTGCTAGTTTGAAGCCAGCCTGGGCTACAGTGAGATTATACCCTGCTGGGCTACCTAGTGAGGCCCTATCAAGGAAGGGCCTACCATAGCATCACTCCAGCTCTACTTGGTTACTTACTAGACACAGTTTCATTGGTTCTCAGCAGTGACGACTATTCATTACCATGGTCAGAACTGGGGGATGGTGAGTGGGAGAAGGCTCCACCCATTTCATCGGAAACGTACTTCTGCATTCTGTCTTTACAGTACTTACAGAATACATACTTGTACTCAAATGTGTGATAACAATCAATAGCTTAGCACTGGGTTAACTATATACATGATTTTAAAAATACATTTTAATATATAAAATATTTAAAAATATAAAAACTACTGACCAAAAAATTTAATTTAAACATGTGTAGATAATTTTACAGGGATAAATATACTATCCCAGGATAAAACTCTATAGGAATAGAATACTAACTTAAAGAGAGGAAAAACAGGTAGAAAATCCAATGATCAAAAAACAGCTTATTCTAGTACTTTCTAAATAGATAATAATAGGAATTAAATGTCTACGGCATTTAGCTACCATTTAACTGGTTACAATTAAAATAGTGATGTCACTGTTTCATTTGAGGATATCAATATTTACAATAAGCAATGTTTATAATAAGAAAACAACATCCTTTGCCACACTTAAGTTATGATTTTAAAAAATGTCCTGCTCTCCACTGGGAAACTGGGTGGACTGGTGGCTTCATGGAATTATTTAGGGATAGCAGAGAAAAAAAAAGACACCATGCTCACAGGAAGGAACCCCACCACCTTGGTCCCAACACGTTCTAGGTCTTAAAACATTCTTAGAGAAGGAAGGCATCTAAATGTCCTCATTAGAATCAACCTTTTCATACATTGGTTTGGAAAAAATTTTAGGCAGACTTCAGGCCAAACAAAACTCACCCCTGGGCCAACATTTCTCTTTGACTTTGCCTCTAAGCAACCCTCACCATCCTGTATCAACTTTTCAAGGGGAATCTGCTCACTCGGGAAGGCCTCACTGAGCACTCCCTGTGAGCCAGGCACTGTCCTAGACCCTGGGAGACTGGAGGAAACAGGAAGCACTCTCCCAGTCCTTAAGGAGGGCATAGCATGGGGTCAGATTGATTGACAGGAGAGTGTTTACAGTACTTTGGGTTAAATTCTATGCTACTTAGCCTGGGCACAGTGGCCACAGGGCCTTTGCTTATATCAAATCAGAAATAAATGGTTTTAATTGCAAAGAGAAGTCAGAGCTGGAGGCAGCAATGCTGGAGATTCGTTGTGTGTATCTCGGGAAGACACGACAAAGCAGAATCAAGGGCATGGCTATCCCAGGATGCCTCAAAGGCACAAAAACATGCAGTAAGATAAAAACCCACCACTCCTCATTTCCAGTTCTTATGTTAAAAAACAGGCACATGATGGAAATAAACCATTAAGACAAGATCCAAAAATAAGTTTAACTGGGTACCAAAACTCACATAAGAAGTTCTTATTTTAATCACTTCTGTAAAGCAGCTGAAAGGTACCAACACCAAAACTCAAGCGTGTGAAGCAATCAACTTAATCTGCTGCTTTGAAAGATTAATTTAAACGGAGATTACCGATGGCTGCAGATGAGCTGGGTCCGATGGTGGGGCACAGTTGAGATGAAGGAAAAATTGCAAAATCATATAAACACAGCTGCAGGCCAAGCATGGAGATGGTGCAGAAAAATCTCCTTCCTGGGCCTGAAACACGACTCTAAAGGACAGCGCTGGCATTAGTTACCCAAATGACAGGGACAGCATATGAAGGCTCACCAGTCAGGGACCTGCCTGTGGCCAGGACAGCAGGGATCATGTGACCTGACCTATGGAGCTGCAGCTATTTGGACAGAAAGCCCAGCCAGGTGGCTGGGAAAGAAAGGAACAATCGATCCATTGTGGACCTCATCTCAAACCAGATTCTAAACGCTTGTTTAAGCCACTTCAAGGGCATGTTTTGCTAAGCACCAGTCAGAAAGCAAGAGTGAGATGAAACTGCAAAAGAGATCAAATATGGTCTCCACAGGGGCCTAGAAGGACAATGTCTTCCTTTGGAGTGTGGCTGCCCCACACCCAACATGCAAAAAGATAGTTTGGAGACCCTTCTGGGAATTCTGGCTGCAGGAGTCAGAATTCCAACATGGCGTCATTGAGAGCAGAAGGTTAAACCCTCGATGGTGCTCACTCGAGGAGTAGGGACTGTGCACAGAACAGTGCTTAAAGGCTTTAACCCTCCAGGAGGGAGGCAGAAGGTGGCAGTACAAGAAAAGGACTTCAGGGTTTCCCTGCTCTAATCATTCAGCCATAATTATGCTGCTGTGGTTTGGAGGCAAAAATGTCTGCTTGGTGGGTAATGAGGCCGTGCAGAGCCTAGGGGACCTGTCTGCACCCTACGCCTTGCCTCATCCCACGGTTCTGTCCTATTTGATGGTTCTGAATGTGTGTTTTCTAACAAGCCAGTAAAAAGTAAAGCATTCCCCTGGGTTTTGTGAACTGCCTCTGCAAACACTCCAAACTGAGGAGAAAGTGAGGGAAGCTCAATGGGTCAGAAGCATGGGGCTCCCCAGGGAATTGGGACTGGGAACAGTCTTGAGAGCCTTTTGCCTGTAGGGTCTGTACTAATGTAACATAAAGGCGTAAGTACATTGGCATGACATGCAACTGTATGTCTGGAGGGTTGAAAATGACTTATCGTAAGGAGAAAGAAACCATACACGTTTCCTCTAAGAAGTGAAATGCAGAGTATGAAATTTCCAGTCTGTCCTCTGCCCTTGCCACTGTTTCTTTCCATCCTACCATAGAGGTGTTCTGGCCTAGAGCTAAACTCTACTTGCCTCAAGAATGGCCTCAAAGCCTCACTCCTCTATCAAGCCTCCCTCATCATCCAAGATAGAATTATAGTCCCCAACTTCCACCTTGCACAGTATTGACCTCTACTTAGAGAAGGCAGAGTCTTCTCATCAGAGCAAATTATTTAATCCTAGCGCTTGGGAGGCAGAGGCAGGCGGAGCTCTGAGTTCAAGGCCAGCCTGACCTACAGAGCAAGTTCCAGGACAGTCAAGGCTACATAGAAAAACCCTGTCTCAAAAACCAAAACAAAAAAGGTGGGAGAGGAAAGGAGGAGGAGGAGAAAGAGGAGAAATAAGACAGTCACAAATGGGTAAAACCTCTAGATGCCACTCTCCTGGGATCCCTAAGCTGTGAGAGTCACAGAGATGGAGGCAAAATGGTGGCTCCCAGCAGCCGATGGGAGGGGTAATGGGAACTTCCTATTTAACAGGGACAGAGTCTCTGGGGAGTTCAGGAGAGTGATGGTGGTAATGGTCACACAATGTGAACCTACTGAAGGTTGATAAATCAGAAACATGAGATGGTTAAGATGACAATATAATTTACACATTATATCACAATATAAAAAAGTAACATTTACTCAATGAATACACAGATTGGCTATTTTATAACTACTGTTGGTGCTATTTCCAAATCACCTCTCCATTTTAAGCTACACTGTGGGTAGCAGTCATCCTATACATTTCATATAGAGATCACAGATTGTTCTGGCAGCAGTGGGGGTAATTTCAAGCTGGAAAGAGTCAATTTCAGTCATCTAAACGTACTTGCTTCTGTAGTTACTATACACTGTATGAAGAGGGGAAGGGGGAACCACTCCTCCCAAAGGCACTACAGGGCCTACAAGGACCTTTTAACGGGCCTCCTGGGTTCAACCAGGCAGAGTGCTTTGTTTTTCTTTAAGAAATCATTTGAAAACCATCATCCTGAACAGGCATATTTTATTCATGCCAATTTAAGTAGTGACAGGAAGGTATTCAGTATTCAAAATGGAATGAAAGAAAGACAGAAAAAAAAAAAGGTCAGGATATATTTCCAATGGCATCTGGAAAATTGGCAGAAGAATGAAGAACGTGGCAGCACCCCGTGACCCAGTTGGGGTAAGCCTGCCTTGCTATGAGAACCCTGAGAGCAAGATGAGCTTCTAAACTTGATTGCTTGGGGCATTTTCTCCGTATGTGATACCAACAATGTTAAAGCCCTTTAGGAATTCCCAAAGACAGTCCTCTGGAATGTTCATTTACA
The DNA here is from genome assembly GCF_903995435.1 of Acomys russatus. Lineage (NCBI taxonomy): Eukaryota > Metazoa > Chordata > Mammalia > Rodentia > Muridae > Acomys > Acomys russatus. The sequence continues at coordinate 53,342,528 of NC_067145.1, forward strand.
AAGCCGGGCCAGCTTAGTCAGGAAAAAGTACACCTCTAGCTATTCCCCAGAGCCCCAGCCAGCTTGAAGTCAAAATTTAATTTTACTTTGAGAATAACAAGAATCCAGGCAAAAAGAAAATCTGACTTCAAGGAGAACTGAAAGCCTTCCCCTACAGTCCTGATGACCAAAGACTTAACATACAAACACACACCCTCCCTGAGGAAAGCTTGTCCTTAATCTTGACAGGTAACAGGTTGCATCCCACTATGAGGGTCCAGGGTCAACCAGAACTTGTGTGCATGGACACGTGCGTGCACATGCACATACCCCACATGTGCCATCCTTGTATCCGTATTCCCTCACTGCTGGGCCCTGGGAATGTTAGACAAACCTTCATTTGCTTCCTTCTTGTTTGTTTTACATTATAAGAAAAAGACTTATTCTAAATGAGGCTGGACTAGAACCCACTTTGTAGCCCAGGCTGGCCTCAGACTCAAACTCACAGTAATTCCCCTGAGATTACATAGGCATGTGCCACCACTCTGGGCTTCCATTCATTTGATTCAGACTATGTTCAGCCATCTGTATTCACCTATAGGGAACCTATGGACAGTCTGACTGCTCCACTGGGATGGCTGGACCAGGATGCGCCATGCAATGTGTGGCCTTCGTCATGGCCCTCAGTACCCCTGGGCTTCCCTAGTCTCATGAATCATTTGCACATTCATCAGCTGTTTGTGCTTTCACTGACCATGACCATGAGGGCCACTGAAAGACAGTAGCATGTGCATGCATGTTCCTCCCTGCCTGGCACTCCGATGTAAGATTTGCCCTGGCACCCTGAGCTAGTGCTATGATCCAGAGAAACATCCTTAAACTATCTCTGTGCCTGTTTTTCTTTATGATGAGACGACAGAGAAACAGCCAGGTCTAATGGTGCAGGCTTATTGCCAGATACCAGGAAGGCTGAGTCTGGAAGATGTAAAGTCCAAGGCTAGCCTGGGCTACAAGATAAATTCAAGTCCACCCTAGTCAATTTACTGAGACCTTCGAAACCCACCCCCAGTGACACACTTCCTCCAACAAGGCTACATTTACCTCAACAAGGCCACACTTCCTAATAGTGCTGCTCTCTAGGAGTCTATGGGGACCATTTTTATTAAAACCACCATAGAAAATATAGCTCAGTGTCAGAATGTTTATCTAACATGTGAGGACCTGAGATCAACCCCCAGCACATCAAGAGAGAGAGAGAGACAGACAGAGAGACAGAAAGAGACAGAGACAGAGATAGAGAGACAGAGGCAGAGAGTGACAGAGACAGAGAGGGAGAGAGATACAGAGATAGTGGACACACACACGCATACACACACACACACACACACACACACACACACACACGCATGTGCACATACAGAGATTCTTCCAGCTCTAAAGTAACACATGTAACAGAAATCTCACCCACTCTGAGTGAGAAAGAGACTGCCCTACATCAAATACTATCAGATACTTCAAGCAGCTATGGACTATGAAAATTCTCCATTGGCCGTGAACATGAATATACCACCCACAGGGTGCTGGTGCTCCATAAAAGGTCACAACCATGTCCACATCACTGATTCACCACCCATTGGTCAACATACATGACCCTGAATGAAAGCACACCGAGGACCACCCGCCACCTCACCTCACCCAGGAGGAATGGTGCATGCTATAGACCACACAATGACCCATGAGAAAAGTGACCTTCGAGCTGATGATCAAGGAAAGCGTCTACTACAAGTGTGTGTGCTGAGTTTGCCTCCTCCCTTGACCTAAATCCAGACAGAAGACATCAAACGGAAAGAAAGAAAAACTCCAAAGACTATAGGTGACATCAAAGCCATAGGCTTTGTTGCCACTTTGTGCTGCCCTCTTCCCCCAAAGGGGAGCGCCTTCAGAAGATGCTACCTGTCAAGGACGTAGAGTCAGAAATAAAACTTTCAAGCCTGTGGCCATTAACACTCACCCAAAAGAAATGGACCATCGCCAAACAGGGAAAGGGCAAGTTACTAAAACTGGCCCTCCCGCCTCCAAGAGGCTCCGCAGAATTCTTGCTGTGAGCAGGGGAAGGGAAGCTAAGTCCGGTCATTCTGCCAGCATGCCAGAGACACAGTAACTAGGTCACGTTCTCACTCAGGCCGGGATGAAGCCACTTGGCTGCTCCAAGCCAGTGTCTCCATACACTGTGCAAAGAATGAACATTTTCGTTCTCACACTCAGTGTCTCCCCTTGAAACCTCTGGCTACACAACGCTCCAGTGATATGGTCTCATGATGTCCTTGGACTCCGTGATATCCACAGAGCAACAGGAAGAACAGAATGTTAGCTTAGAGCTCAGCACAGCCTAGGGCTGGTATAGCATGGACCACATGGGCCACCACCAACGGACTTGATTCCCTAAACCTTCACCAAGCTCCATGTGCAGTTTAAGCAGGACCAGGACACAAACTCTGACACCCTAGCATGCAGACCGTGCCAATCTGGAGCTGGCATGGATCCCCAGAAACCTGCATAATTAGCCCTTTCTCTAGCAGATGCTGACACAAGGTCACACAGACAGCCCATTCTGAGTCCTCTTCCAGATCACCCTCCAGACAGGAAGGACACCCCCTGGAGTGTGCTCCTCAGGTAGTGTGACTTACATGGACAGCTTGTGCGCCTGCATACTTAATGACAACGCACTTCAAAACTAAGGTCACAAGCCTCTCTTCACCTTCATCCACGGCTCACGCAGCGGGCTTCTCAGAACAGCATGAGTGTCTCTTCACCAGGACGTGGTGACAAAACCACATCCATGCCTATATCTCATGACTTCCTAAACAGTGCGATGTGTTCTCAGCGTCACAGACAAACCACAGTCGCCACACGGTTCATCTGAAAACTGTCTGCACCTCTATCCTGAGGCAGTTGGCAGGAGGCAGTCGCAGGGCTGTCCGCGAGGACCTCCAAAGGCTTCCCAACTAAGCATTTTTTTTTTTTTTAGCAATTTATTCATTTAAAAGGCAGGCCAGATCAGAGTTCGCTTTGGCTTTTAACCTTTGTAATTAGCAAAGAGATAATTCTCCTTTTGCCTCTTAACAGCCCCCAAGAAAGATGATAGACAGTCACACTGAAAGAAAGAAAGAAAGAAAGAAAGAAAGAAAGAAAGAAAGAAAAGGGTTTCCTGGTTGAAAAAGGCACACTAGCAGAGCCCAAGAGCTATTTTCTCCCTGCTTCTAGCCAGCTTCACTTGTCACCATTGTTTGCAGCCACAGGCTCTAAAGCTGGGGTCTAGGGGGAAAAGCTGAAAAAAAAACTTGTAAGTTTCAAAGATGACTCCCCTAAAATTCTACACAAACAAGGTCTCGGTACTCCCCTCCCAAAGTCCTGCTAAGTCTTGGAGAAGACTCAGTGTGTTCCCCAAAAGGATTATGTGCTGGGAGCCCGGCCCTCAGCATGGTAAGGAGAGATGGTGCAGCCTTTAAGAGGTGAGGTTTACTGGGAGGTCCCAAGACAGATCTCTCCTCCGCCCCCCTTCTCTCACCCCAGCCACCCCACCCTGTTCTGCCTGCCTCACCTGTGCCTCCTTCCCTCCCAAGTTCCTGCCACTGTAGTGCCATCTGCCGTGAGGCGGTGTGGCTAAACGGACCCTTTGCCAGATCTGGGCTGCTAATCATCAGCTTTAACAGCTAGCTATGAACTAACTAAACCTGTGTGTGTGTGTGTGTGTGTGCGCGCGCGTGTGTGCACGCACACGAGAGAGAGAGAGAGAGAGAGAGAGAGAGAGAGAGAGAGAGAGAGAGAGAGAGAGAGGAGGGAGGGAGGGAGGGAGGGAGGGAGGGGAGGGAGGGAGGGAGGGAGGAGAGAGAGAGGGAGGAAGGGAGGGAGGGAGGGAGGGAGGGAGGGAGGGAGAGAGAGAGAGAGAGAGAGAGAGAGAGAGAGAGAGAAGTACATGCATATATGGGGAGTGCTCGCATGTGTAGGGGTGAGCGGTGGCCAAAGGCTGATGTCAGGATATCTGTTTCAGTCAAGCACTTCTTGATCGGCTTAGTTTTGGAGACAGGATCTCTCACAGAATCTGGATCTCACTGTTTTGCTCAGCAAGCCCCAAGGATCCATAGCCTCCTCCCGGCACTAGGGCTACAGACCTGTGTGTCCATCCTGCCTTGTACATGGTTCTGGGGAAATCGAATTCAGGCCCTCGTGTCTGTGTAGCATGCACCAGAGCCGAGAAGCTCCAGCCTTATTAATTTTATCAATGAATAAACTATTTTAGGATTTACATTCCAGCAGAGGAGAAAGTGCAGGCGAAAGAATTCTAGAGGTTTAATGTAGGAATTCAAGGACAGCTTGGGCAAAAAAAGCAAGACCTCTATCTCAAGGTAGGGGAGAGCTATTATATACTAGATATGTAGTATAGAGTTTGGTGCTTGTTTGTGCTAAGACTCACATCGCAAGGGAGAATAAAGCTACTATATATTAGATATGCAAATGTATAATTTGCATGTTTACGTGTGTGTGTTGAAGCATGAATGATATCACTATCCTGAGACTAGTAATAATTATAAAGTAAAATATGTGAAAATGAAGTTATCGTCTTAGATAGTACCTGATTATTCCAGAAAATTAAGAATGCACAGTATGGCAAGGAGAAAATTGAAGTCACCTACTGTGTCAAGCCCTTGGGATGAGAAGTGTTAATATCATGAATGTGTGTGGCTTCCGTCTTCTCCCTACACATTTGACAAATGTTCTTTCATAAAATTAGGGTCATCTTATCTCATATGTCCTTTTCCACATTGAGCCGTATCACCAATTATCCACAATCCTTACTCTACATCACAATGTAAAGCTGACAGGTGTCTTGCTCTGCAAATTGTTGCACCACGGTTTGTAAGTTTCATGTTGAGTCCTTTCAATGATCACAGACAGGACGAAGAGGATTCCTTGTTTTTTCCTATGGATGTCTGTGTGTACGTGTCCTGTATGCTCACACGGGTGATGCATGTGGGCATGTTTATGTGCACGTGTGGAGGCCAGATGACAACCTCCGGCGTGGTCCTCCGGAGGCGGCCAACCTCCTCCACAAGATTCAACAATTAGTCCCCGCTGGAGAGCAAACCTTAATGATCCTGTCTTTGCCTCCCCCACCAATGGGATTACAAACACATCACCAGGCCTGGCATCTTTACCCCACTTTATTCTATCACTTACTCCCTTTAGACAGGAGCTCTCACTGAACGTGGAGCTAGCCGGTAGCCAGAAAACCCCAGTGATCCTCCTGCCTCTGACCCTCGTGGTGGAGGGGTTACAGGCGCACAAGGACTTAGGTGTTAGTCCTCACCTTACACAGCACGTGAATTTTAACTTGCAGACCAGTTGCATGTCTGTCTAAAGGATACAGGAATCAGCTCTAGAAGCTCAAGGTGAATTATAATCTTCCTTCTAGTAGGTTGAAGAGCACACACCTAGATCATAAAGATACACCTACACCCCTACCTTTTATCACACTGTTCCCCCCTTCCCCTCCCTACAAAAGCCCTCCCTCTGCCTGTGTTCCCCAATACACTCTTTTTTGGAGAAGCAGCATCTGCTGTGTAGGCAAGTGGGCACCAATCTTCTTGGGGGTAACCCTTGAACAGACCTGGTTTTCTGTCCACCAGCCCTCAGCTCCTGTTACCGGCCTCTGAGCAGTGGGCAGGAACAGCAGCCTGTTTTCCTTACTGGTGATTGCGTTGTAACTCCTGAAATCATGAGGTATGAATCTTCAAGGTTTGGTTTGGTTTGGTTTGGTTTTATTTTTCAAGATTGTTTTGGTATTCAGGGGTTCCTTGTATTTGCATATGAATTTTGGAACTATCTTTTTTTTTTTTTCAGCTGGGATTTTGATAAGTATGTTGACTCTGCAAATCAATTTGGAGAGTTTGCTGTTGGTTTGTTTATTTGTGGAGTTGTAGGATTTTGTTTGGTTTTCTGGTTTTGTTTTACTTTTTTGTTTTGTTTTATTTGAGACATGGTTTCTCTGTGTAGCCCTGGATGTTCTGGAACTCTCTCTGTAGACCAGAAAGGCCTCAAACTCAGAGATCTGCCTGCTTCTGCCTCCAGAATACTGGGATTAAAGGTGTCCACCACCACCCGGCTCAGTTTATTATCTGAACATTAACTTTTCCAATCCATGGACACATGCAGTCTTTCCATTTACTTTATGTCCATGTTAATTTTTTCAAGAATTTTACTATCTACATATCTTTCTTATACTTCTCTAGCTACATGTATATTATTAAATATATTTTACTAATATATTCATTATTAATAATAATAATAAATAATACTGGATGTTTTCAAATATTCTTAAATATTTTATTTTCATTGGTGCTATTTGTCCTGGCTAGTTTTATGTCAACTTGACACAAGCTACAGTCACCTAAAAAGAAGGAGCCTTAATTTTAAAAATGTCTCCATAAGATCAGCCTGGAAGGCATTTTCTTAATTAGTGATCAGTGGGGGAAGGCTCAGTTCATTGTGGGTGGTGCTATCCCTGGACTTGTGGTCCTGGGTTCTATAAGAAAGCAGGCTGTACAAGCCATGAGGAGCAAGCCAGGAAGCACTAAGCAGCATGCCTCTTTGGCCTCTGCATCAGCTCCTGCCTCCAGGATCCTGCCTTGTTTAAAGTATAAGACAAATAAACTCTTTCCTCCCCAAGTTTCTTTGGTCATGGTATTTCATCACAGCAATATTAATCCTAACTAAGACACTATTGTAAATAGATTTTTTTAACCTAATTCTATATTAGTCATAGCTAGCATGTATGTGTTTGTGTGTGTGTGTATGTGCATATGTAAATTTTATTTTTATATGTTAATCTTATCTTTTATTGCTTTCATCAAAGGCTTTACTAGTGGGTTCCCTTAAGGTTTTCCCCCTATAGGATCATGTCAGCTGCAATTTGAGACCATTTTCCTTCCTATCTTATAGCCTGGGTGTATTTTACTTCATCTTTCTAGCTGCCATGATTAGACTCCCCAGGACAGTGTCTTATCCCTGATCTTAGAGAAGAGCAGTCATTCTTTTACCATGAAGAACAAGAGTGTCTCTACAAGTCATTCTTTTCATGTTGTGTGTGTGTGTGTGTGTATGTAGGTTGTACACGTTAGGAGCTTTTTTTGCATGTATATAGATCCACACGTGTGGGGGGGGTGCACATACACAAGTGTGTGTGCATATGAAGATCTGAAGTTCTCCAAAATCATCACTTTTTGCTCTTCTCTCCTTATTTATTGAGGCAAAGGCACTCAACCAAACACTGAGCTCAACAACACAGGTAAACTTGCTTTTTGCTCAGTGGATCCCCTCCATGGGCTGAACCCTTATCATATCACCAGGCATTTACTTGTATTTGTGGGGATCCAAACTCCAGTCCTCACACCTCACACTTGCCTGGCAAGTGTACAACCTCTGAACTGTCACTCCAGTTTCAGATTTTGTTTGTTTGTTTGTTTGTTGAGACAGAGTCTTACCATGTATTCCTGTCTAGCCTGAACCAGGCTAGCCTCCAACTCAGAAGTCCCCCCCTGCCTCTGCCTCCCAATGCTAGGATGAAAGGTGGACGCCATCAAACCCAACCCAGAGTCCTTAAATCAACTTACTTGGGTTTTAGGAGGCTATTTCAGTGTGTGTATGTATTCATAAGCTATCCAAAGCATGCTCATTTCCCAACGCACAACTTCCCCAATGTTTATTTCTCTAATAGAACTTTAACATTTGTTATGCTTGTCAGAGAGAAAAAAAAAATGACACGTTGAAAAATAAAAATCCAAGCAGTTGGTGAAGTTTAGGTAGAACTGAAATGGACATAGTGAAATCCCATGACTGTGCCTAGTGAAACCAACATCCGCTCCTAGTCTTGGCGGTGAGCATCGTGTTAAAATGGACCTCGCATTTCCCTACATTGCCAGCCGTTGCTTTCACTGTTGAAAGAAAGACTTTATTCCGAGCACATCCTGAGATTCTGTATCTATTTTCCTTGCTTGGATGTTCTGTTACTCCCAAAATTAATTTTACCACGAAAGGCTCTTCATGATTTAAAAAAAAAAAAAAAAAATGGAGAGACCTATTCTAATAGTTGCTAACTCTGTAAATCCTAAAACAAAGAGGGATTTGGTGGCTACCTAATTTGATTATTTAGGCAAATGAAACACTTCAGACAGAAAACTGCACCCTGGAACCGGGATTAGGTGGCTTGAGTCCCTCAGTGCATTATACGAAGGCAGCATCTTGTTCACTGGGACACATTTAGAAAGAGAAAGGGGAAAACCATCCACACTATAACAGAAGAGGCGTGGGGCCCTGGATCTCTCATCACTAGCTAGGCATCTTCAGGAGTGTTTTGGAGCTTAAAGGGTAGGCTATTCATGACAAGCCTGGGACACAGAAAGGTGCCCATGGGTGCTGTATTTAGTAGGAACATTTAACTAAATTCTAAAAAAAAAAAAAAAAAAGAAAGAAAGAAAAGGTCCAGTCTATTTAGGTTTCTGGTTTTCAAACTCTTGTATTTAACAATCTTCCTAGGCTTGTGTACACTGCTCAGAGGTATAGAGCTTGCTGTTCATACACAAAGCTCTGGTTCTAGCCACAGCACCAGATTTTTAAAAATTAGGCAACTTTCCTTAATAATATTAGTGAGGCTTTTTTAAAAATATGGCTAAGTGCCATGGTAAAGAGACAACTTACTTCCTTTCTAAGTGTTTCCTGTGCACAAGCTCACGTGAACTACCCGAAGAAGTGTCAGGTTCACACACGTGGAGCTTGGAATCCAGCATAAATAAACAGGCTGCATACCATAAGGAGTTCACACTGCAGGGGTTCAAGGGAAATTTCTCCTCCACTTTCCACTGGCTCACTGCAGTAAACTGACACAGATGAAAGGAAAGGGGTTGTGGGGGGGCGGAGCTTACAAACATATTAGCATGCAAGAGGAGAAAAACCACAACACAGAAGAAAAATGCAGAGGCGATTACCTGCCTGCTGACAGACACAGCAGCTTATATTCCTCCTTTCCTATGGGGGTGGGGGTGGGTGGAGACAATCCTGGGGCCTTGGCAATGACTACCGTGGGAGCGAGTGATGCCAGGATAGTGTCTGGAGTTAGGATGAGCCGGCCTTCCTTTCTTAAATAGACAAGGAGTGCAGGGACAGGGAGGCCCGCAGTTATGCTCCTGTTTGCATTCTAGTCTTAAGGCAGAGAAGAGGGACTCCAGAGTGTTCCCTTTACATCGCTTGTTCAGCCTGCCAAGATGCCGTATTTGGAGGGAGTTAGTCTCTGAGTCCCCGCAGCACACGTCCCTGTTATTACAAGATTAAAAATGCAAGCTGGGAAGAACATATAGCCAAGGACTTGGCATAAATTCTAAAACACAGTTTCCATGCACACGTTCCAACTATTACCTTATGCAATATTTTCCTCATTTTCCTTAATGGGATAACACAGGGACAACGCCAACTAACTGAGTGTGGTATAAGGATGAGGACATATTTGGTGTCTGTCCCAAATTTCTGTCACGGGGCTCATAAGCCTGTCACAACTTCTGAGTGACAGAGGTGAGAGGTTCACCTTTTTGTCATGATTTTTAGTCTTAATTCTGGCTCCCGGCAGAAGAGAATGATGGGAGTGTCCTTTTGTAGGTCAATAAGAGGCCTGATGGGGGTAGCACGCCCCTGGATAAACTTCTGGATGGTGCTGGGTGCAAGGGGAAACAGGTAACGAGAGGCTTGGACCACTCAGCCTCACCCACCCCCGAAGCTCAAGGAGGGAAGAGGGGCTGGACAATGGACTCTTCGTTACAACCATACTGGGGTACACATCTGTGTGGCTGCTAGACACTATACCCTAAATTCACAGGGACCGAGGCTGCTGAATCCAGGACACGGCAGTCCTCACCTTAAGCACCTGCTCATCTGAATGGTCATGTGCACACATTTCACATCCATCCATCCCTTGGAGCCCCCTTCACAATAAACTGAAATATATATACATTTCAAACTGGAGAAGGGGCCTAGAAGCTAGGGCAGCCTTGTGAAACCGAGCCTGCCACTGGAGCCCAATAAAACCATGAGTTGCTATCCGAATCAACTTGTGTGACACTCAGCTGATGTGTGTGGAGTGGGAAGACCCAGTGGTGTGGGGAACACCAGGTGTCAAAACACAGTAACTAAATTCAAGACTCAAGGGTTTTTTTGTTTTTGTTTTTGTTTGTTTGTTTTTTTTTTTTTTTTTTTTTCTTGTTTAAAAAATAAAAAGTGCTTGGTTTTCTTTGGTTTTAGTTTTGAAGACTGGACCTCCAGCTGTCTATGTGGCCAAAGGTGGCCTTAAACTACTGACCCTTCTGCCTCTGCCTCCTGTATTAAAGGCATTCCCCACGCAATATGGTAATTTGGATAAAAATTGAGGCCTGGTGAATTCTAGGCAAGCAGTCTACCAGTTGAGCCATATTTCCAAAGTTCCACTTTGGATTTCCAAACCAGCTAAAAGACCACACCCACGACCTAAAAACTAGTCCGTCAACAGCACTGCCAGATTTATCAATCTGCCAATGGTACAAGCCCCTGGCACCAGCTGATAAGCACATTTGAAATGATCTAATTACCTAGACAGGAAACTGATCCTGGAGCCACTAGGAGACAGGAAAGGAGCCACTTTCTGATGCCACACCTTTGCCAATGCCACCCTTTGCCGATGCCGCACCTTTGCCGATGCCACCCTTAGGAAAACTCTGCCTAGGCCATCAATTCTGAGAAGTGCAAGTTGTTTTCTTAGAATGGCTTGCAAGCAAGTTTAAGCCAACATATTTCCTCAGCCATAAAAACTAAATACACCTCACAGAAGCTCCTAAGAGTTAGCCTCATCCTGGCAAGCAGAGGGGAAATCAGGGGCCCAGACTTTATCTACTTCAAAGAAGTTCTTACGAGAAGCTCTAGGCCCGGCTACTCATTCTGCAATCCCAGCCAGGCCACCGTCTGCAAGTTTCCAGTGCTGGGCTCCCTTGAGCTGAGAACTCATTAACAGACAATGTGAACTGAGCCAGTATAAAATGTCTACTGCATGCAAAGACAGATGTGCACACACAGGGCTCTCAAGCACCAGCCACCAGACACCACTAATCAACAACTGAAAATTACCAAGCAGTAATAAAAAAAAAAAAAAATCAACCCCATGATAATTTAGCAGATAAAGGGCTCCTCCTGCTCTCGGTCTCCAGGAAGAAAAGCCGCCCTCTGGAGCACAGAGCCGGGAACAATGACAACACGATCATTAAGCACATCAAACAATGCCCACGCCATGTCATGCTGCTGACAGGAAGGGTTGGCATAGGTGGAGCACTAAAACTGTAGCAGGTGTCAAGCTAAGAACTTCACATTTGTTAACTTATTCCATTCTCCAAACAGCTTGAGACAGTTCACCATGCTTCATCCATGATTGGGCTATAAATACCACGGCGAACTGGGAAGAGAAGGAAGATGGAAGTCACTTTACTCTGACAAAGGAGTCCCTCGGTGAGTTTCTGTCTCCTTAAAGAACTTTAGCATCTTAGGAGGTAGCCCAGCCAGTAAAGGACTTGCTGTACCTGAGTTCCAACCACCAGCATCTACCTAAAAAGTGGGGCATGGTGGCACATGCTTGTAACCTAGAACTGAAGTGGCAGAGAAACGTAGACCCACTAACGCTTGCTGGCTGGCCAAGCCTAAAAACTAGGTGGGCTGCTCTTGAAAAACAACACCTAAGCTTGACCTCTTCCCTACAAATACTTTCATACTTGCACATACATGTGCACAGGGGCATGCTCAACGCGCGCACACACACATGCACACACACCTGCACAGATATATACGTACATGCATACATACAAAAGAAGATTAGTATCTGAAATCCCAATGAAATTATGCAAAGTCCTCTGGAAACTCTGAACTCAGTGGGCCCATTTGTGTGGCCCTGTTGAAGGTTTCTAGCCAGCCCAGGTCTCTCTCAAGTTGATCAAAAAACAAGATGTTTACAAGGGCCCCTCCAGATTAAGCATCCTTAAGCTTGGACATTCCAAAATGCCCTTATATCTGCTCAGAGCGAGACAGAAGCCAGAGGAAGCCCTCCTCTGCTAAGCCTGCTTGCCAGAGGAGCATCACACATTAGAGGTTCTACAGTGAAGCTTGACGTTTTTCCAACTTCCATTTTCTTAAGAAATAGTGCCCAAGACATCTCTTTGAGGGATTCCCATTCTCAACCCAACTGCCCTGCTGTGACCGCACTGGGAAGGGGGCCACTGAATTCCTTGCTTTTGTAAGGCGCAGGGCTATTGTCAGAGCCAGTGTATACAGAGTGACCTTCTTTTGCTATTATTGTCAAGGCACAGCCAGCTCTTCTTTTCACTTCCACCTGCACTTTTATTCCCAAGTCTAAAGAAGAAAGGAATGCTTTCAACTGAGTCAGAATGGAAGGACATGCCTCAGCTAAAGGCAAGCTCTTCTGTTTTCATCTGAACCTCAAACTCTTCATGTTAACCCCAAAGAGAGGGAGAAGTGACCAGCTGGCTAATTTTATCAGTACCAAGCATATGAGCCTTAAATTAGTTCAGAACTGTTCTTAAGCATATACTGACTGGGCAGCATCTGCCAGTCTCCCCAGAATACCACTCTATTTTATAAGGGCTGCAGTTGCATGAAAAGCAGAAGTGACATTATGTCATCTGCTTTATAAAAGGACTTTCTTTGGCCTCCTTTCCGTTGTCAAACTAAATAATTGTTCCATAAACTAAGCTGGGAGTGACAGGTTCCTTGAAGCACTGGAAACCTCCACTCTGCCATTTAAAACCATCGATCCCCTTAACTGGAAGCTGGAACAGGCCCTGCACTCCTTCCTCTGCAAGGCTCAGACCTGAAGAAACAAGGGAGTCCTAGCTGGATGCTCACCAAATGGCAAGCGCGGCGTGTGTGTGTGTGTGTGTGTGTGTGTGTGTGTGAGAGAGAGAGAGAGAGAGAGAGAGAGAGAGAGAGAGAGAGAGAGACAGAGACAGAGACAGAGACAGAGACAGAGACAGAGACAGAGACAGAGACAAACAGAGACAGAGACAGAGAGAATGCACACGTCCTCATGGGGAGGTAGACATTTGTATGCAGATGTGCACACACATGTCAGTTTATGTGTATAGAGGCTAGAAGTCACCTCTACAGTGTCATTCCTCAGAAACCATCCCTGTTACTCTTTTGAGACAGAGTTTCTCATTGGCCTACAGCTTGCCAATTAGCCTAGGCTAGCTGGCCACCTGTCTCCATCTTCTTGGTGCTGGGATTAAAAGCCCATGGCACAATAACCAGTGTGTGTGTGTGTGTGTGTGTGTGTGTGTGTGTGTGTGTCTGTCTGTCTGTCTGTCTGTCTGTCTGTCCTGGACTCACTTTGTAGACCAGGCTGGCCTCGAACTCACAGAGATGCACCTGCCTCCCCGAGTGCTGAGATTAAAGGTGTGCACCTACACACGTGGCTATGTGTTCTGGGACTTAAACTCAAGTCCTCATGCTTGCATAGGAAGCACTTTATTGACAAAGCCATGTCCCCAGTCCTCTGATGCCTCTTTACTGTGTCTCTATCTCACCCTCACTGGCACTTGCCTCAGGCAAATGCAATGAGGTCCTACACTCAATTGTTTGGGAGGTACAAGGCAGGGCCCAGACACACTCAGAGGGTCTGGGGGAATACCAATTCTTGAATATGGGGGGCTCCTATTCAAGAATTTTAAAGTTGGAAGGGCTGGAGAGATGTCTCAGTTGGTAAAACATTTACTTCATAAGAAAGCATGAGTTCAAATCCCTAGCGTCGAAATAAATAAAAAAATGAGCACAGTGCTTCATGTTGTAATGCCAGGATTGGGGAGGCAGACAGAGGAGGACCCCCAGGACTTTGGCCAGGTCGTCTTGCTGATCCATGAACTTCAAGTTTAGCAAAAGACTTTGTCTCAAAAAGTAATATGGAGGGGGCTGGAGAGATGGCTCAGAGGTTAAGGGCACTGACTGCTCTTCCAGGGGTCCTGAGTTCAGTTCCCAGCAACCACATATAATGTGATTTGATGCCCTCTTCTGGTGTGCTGGTGTACATTCAGGCAGAGCACTGTATACATAATAAATAAATTTTTAAAAAATTAATATGGAAAACAATCAAGGAATACTCCCCCCTGTTGACCTTGGCCTCTAAATGCATGCACACACACACATAAACAAACACACACAGAATTTTAGGTCAGAGAGAACATTCAAGACACTAAGTGTAACATAAATCCCTTTGTACATGGGCCTGAGCACTGGAGGAGGTAAACCGTCTACCGTCTCTGAAACTTGCCCCATGTGAAGGATGTGAGACCAGAACCTCAGTGGTCGTGCTAGACTCCAGAAGACTAGGGCCCAGGCACCTGTGGGTTCAGCTGTTGGAAGCTTGCGCAGGATGAATCACAGGCAAAATCAAACCAGAACATTAAACAGCTTGGCTCCTGATACCTCTGGATGTTAACTCAACATCAGATACAGTTTTAGCTGCTTCTTATTGCTAACTAGTTCCTGTTACAACAGGAAAAGGTCGCCTTCCACCCAGATCAGTAGAGAAACAGATTTCAAAACATATCCCAAACAGAAACAGTGAGTAACTACCTATCAGGGTGGCAGCTCATCCTTAACAGAGGGAATGTGTCACATTTTTAATTTTCCTATTGCTTTTCTCCTGGTGTTTTCCAATTATTGAGAATATAAAAAAACTGCTTGAGGTACATAATACATGATGAGTCATTTATACGTAATAATAATGAGTCTTCAAAGTTAAGGAGCCCTGAGAAAAAGCCACTGGGTTTAATAATGTTTTGAGTAACATTTACGATACATTGTGATATGAAAAGGAAAAAAAAAACTGCTTTAGAGAAAGAATTTTTAAAACAGAATAAAATACACCTCATGTGAGGGTTACGGGTTTGGCATCAAAACATACCTGTACTAGCCCCCTTAGTATTTATGTTTATTCTCATAAACTAGTGTAGTGCCCTCAGCCTAATCAAATGGTGGTTAATGCAGAGATTCATGCTGGGCAAAGTGTTGAGAACACATGACTGTTGGGCACTTAGCCTTCATCTGGATGCCCATATCACCCTCTTCAAGGTTCAGTGACCAGAAGGCAGAAAAAAAAATATACAAGCCAAGCAATGTGGATGGGGCCATAAAACACTGACCGAGGATGGTGACATAGGCGTGGCACTCCTGAACCCGGAGGTACCATAGCTGCTGCAAAGTGCCCACACAAGATAGGACCACTGAGTGTTTCATCATAGATGGGGAGGGGCTCACAGGGCCCAGACCCACTCAGAGGAGCTGATGGCAGTCCAGGGCTACAGGAGGACAGGAAGAGGTGTAGCCATCTGTGATTTACTCATGCTCCAGTGAACAGCTCCACACCACACCTTTGTGGGCAACTCTCATTGAGCCAGGTGAGGTCTCTTACACACATGCACACACGTGTGCACACGCATACACACACACTGGAGCACGCACATACACATATACACACGCACGCATATGTATGCACACACACATGTACGTGAACACACACACACAAAGACATGAAAGTAAAATGGAGACTTTGTAGGAGAAGGGATTAAATTAGTAAGGTAGGAGGAAATTAATAAGGGGAAAGACGGACAAGTATAAGCGAACATATTAAATATCTGGAGGAAACTGTCAAAGAATATGTTTGGTTATTTGGTTGGTTGTTTGGTTGTTGGTTGTTTGGGTTTTCAAGACAGGGTTTCTATCTGTGTAGCCCTAGAACTCTCTCTATAGACCAGGCTGGCCTGGTCTACACAGAGATGCACCTGCCTCTGTCTCCCGAGTGCTGGGATTAAAAGTGTGTACCACCAGCTGGCTAAGTTAATTTTTTTAATTATCCGTCAAAAAAAAAAGACTGATCTGTTGTTGTCAGTTGCTGTAAGTGGCCACCTCAACAGCAACTCATGCAAAAGGACCAAGCGCGGGCATGGTAATCCTATACGTGTTCAGCCATTTAAGAAAACTAACCAGATGCCTCTGCATTTCTGTATGCATGATAGAACTTCCCAAAATCCTTTGCTGGTAGACACATAAGCTGTAGACGACATGCATGTGCCCAGTTCCAAGGACCATTACATTTTGCTTGCCAGAATCGTAAGAAAAGTTATACCTGGGTTTTATTTAGGATTTTGTTGCTGTTCCTGCTACTGCTGCTGCTATTGTTGATGTAGAAATTGGTTGGAAACCTCAGTTCTCTGGATGTGTTACAAATTACTTTCTTTGCCTAGAAGATAACTCAGTCAGTACAGCGCTTGCCTTATACAAAAGAAGACCTCACTTCCGGTTCCCAGAACGCACAAAACTGCCAGCCCTGGAGGTGCACACTGCTGGGTAGGTGGCACCAGGGAGCCACTCTGTCCTGCTAGGTGAGTTTCCAAGCCAATGAACTCAAAATACAAAACACACACACAAAAATTCTGAGAGTCTCGTCTCAAAATATATAGGTAGAAAGCAACAAGAAACAGCAGCCAAGGCTGTTCCATAGCCTGGGCACTTACACACATTGACCTGGATGCTCACAAACACACACATACACACTCATGCATACACACAAGAACATGCATGTGCACACACAGGTACGCATGCATACATGTATGCATGCCTACACCCATGCACATATACACAGAGATACACAAGGAAATGATTTGCTTCATTTTGCCAGGATAGAAATAGCAAAACAGTAACAAAATCTATTCCTGACCCATAAAAAGGTTATTAAATCCATTTCTTTCCTTAACTCAGGAGTTTTGACAAGCACACGCGAGGTCAGTTTCAAGGCCCAGCACATGTACCTACAGATTGAGATTAACTCATCTTCCATCTCTGGGCTCCAGGGCAAGCCTAGGAGAACAGTAACAAAACCAAAGATTCTACACAGAGCCGCTGGAAGGTCCCTCCAGGGAACCTACAAAAACAAGCCAGTGTGGGATGCATAGGACACATCCTGAAGGAGATGCCTACCCCTGTCTCAGTTTGCTGTGAGCTGCACACAGCCTTCTAGAAATTTCTTTAGACAGAACTAAGTTCAAATCTTGCTTGAGGACTTACCACATCACAAGACTTGAGGCCAGTCAGTTCTCCTCATCTGTCAATCAGGATTTAATCTACATGTGCTCATTAAATGACCTTCCACAAAGTCAAGTGTCCAGGGAAGCATGTTGTCCAGCAGACACTCAAATACTGGAAGTCATGCTTCTTTTTATCATGTCATCCACACACCTTTCCACTACACCAGTCCTTACAGATCACTTAGTACCAAGAAAAACCAGATGCTGGCAAGAGGGAACTGTGGGTTTCTTTTTACTCAGAAAGCCCAGCCAAGGTACTGAGGACAAGAATTTTTTTACCTCCAAGTCAATGAATCTAGGACATTGAGACAAAGAACTTGTCAATTTTTAAGGGGAAAAGCAATCAGAAGGTATTAATTATAAATGCCTAAAAGTTTTTCTTTCTAGCTTCAATTCTATAGATATATCTTCTGGAGAAAAATAATGCAAACCAAGGCATCATCTTTTGGTTTTATATACTAATAGGCAAAAAAATACAATCATAAAATTGTTAAAGGGCTCAGTTTATAGGGGGTAGAGAGAGACAGAGAGACAGTGACAGAGACAAAGAGACACAGAGAGAGAACCAGGGCTGTAGAGACAGCTATCAGTAAAGTTGTTTGCCACACAAGGGTGAGGACCTTGTTTGATTCCCAGAACCAACATTTAAAAGGTGGGTGTATTGGCACACACTTGTCATCCAAGCACTGGAGAGGCAGAGACAGATGAACTCTGAGGTTCACTGGCCAACCAGCCTAGCCTGATCTCA
Organism: Acomys russatus; assembly: GCF_903995435.1. NCBI lineage: Eukaryota > Metazoa > Chordata > Mammalia > Rodentia > Muridae > Acomys > Acomys russatus. Next base: position 53,360,471 of record NC_067145.1, read on the forward strand.
AAGCCCCAGGTCTCACTAAGAGATACTACCTCAACAAACAGGGTTGACAGTTCCTGAGGAACTACACCCAAAGTTGACCTTTGGCCTCCACAATACACCTACACACATATATGTATGTACATTTGCACACACACCTGCATATATACAAAAAGAGAGAAAGTCAAGTACACACTGCTTCTGGGGAGAATCTTAAGAGAGCAAGAAGCCACACTGGGAAAGATGGGGGGTGGCGGGGGAGTGTTAACCCAGAGAACAACAGGACATCAGTGGGGTAACCACAGACACAGCCAGCCTTGGCTACCCAATCAATAGAAGGTGGAGTCACTTGTAATCATCCACCCTTCCATACTGTGGAGCTAAGAGCTGTTCTGAAGTCCTAATGTGCATCCTAAGCTTATTTCTCCTACAATGCACCCTCTCCCTCTGCAAGGGCGAGAGGCCTGAAAGCAGCCTAGTGAGGGAGCAAGACGAAACCCACAGATTCAAACGTCCCTCTGGCTAATCTGAATGGTGAGCAATCCACACGTGGGAGACAGTGATGATTTAATGAAGAAATCTGGAGGAAGAAAATACGAGAGAACATTCTCGAGCGCTTATCAGTAACAAAAACATTTAGGAAAGCAGGCTCCCTCGGTGACCACAGAGGCACTTGCACTGCTTGGGATTTTTTGAAGGCAAACCAAGCTCTATATTACTCAGTGTTCTGGGTGTTTGGGGAAAATACAGAAGCACTGAGTGTAAGAACGTAGCTCTGAGTGCAAAGGGCTTTGGGCAGCATCATAGAAACATTGCACAAACGAACAGAACCACTGCTGGGGACACAGAGTTCAGTGTCAGAGCATCTGACTAGAATGTAGAAGGCCCTAGGTTCAGTTACAGGAATGGGGGGAGGGAGGGAAGGAAGGAGGGAGAGAGGGAGGGAGGGAGGGAAAGAAGAAAAGAGTCAGGTTGGTTGAGCTGAGGAGATAGCTAAGTGATTCCCTTGCAAGCAAAAGGATCTGAGTTCAGTCCCCAAAAATACACAGGCAGACAGACAGACAGACAGACAGACAGACAGACAGACAGACAGACAGACAGACAGACAGAGTGAGTGAGTAAGGCATGATGGTACACACTGTAACCTCCCTGCTGGGGAGGTGGAGACAGGAGCATTCCTGAGGCTCCCTGGCTAGCCACGCCTAGACTCTCTGGCAAGCTCTAAGCCAATAAGAGACCCTACCCCCAAAACAAGCAAACAACAACAAATACCTAGATAGGCAGCTTCTAGAACAACACCTAGAATTATCTTTGGCTTCTACACGCATGCAAATGTGTGCAACACATATGCGTAAGCACACACCCACAAACACACACACAACAACAACTGACCCTCTCTAGTATGAATCTAAGTTTGAAGAAACATAGGTGGCAAAGACCACAGTATGCTGTGCATAGCCATAGAACTCAAGGGAAGGGACCCAAGAGCCACTGTGGCCTTGCTTTCACCAGAAGTATCTGAGCCATTAGACTGATATTCGCAATTGGGACCCAACCTATTCTTCTTCATGTGGCTTCTTCATTATGATGACAGAGTACAGCCATCACAGGCCACAGAGATAACACGAAAGATTCTCCCAGCATTCCTCACCACAGAGGCACTTGAAAACTGATGAGTAAATGAGTGGTGGAATGCTTGCGCAATGACTATCTGGCCTCTTCCTATCACAATCCACGTGACCACCCCCTTAATGCCAGCCCAACGCCTCGTGACACTTCAATATCTCCAGCTCAATCTTTCTGAGCTCATTCCAACAAAACCAACTCTTTTACAATCATCTCTAAAAGGCTATTGTGGTGAGGAACATTGTTTGTCAACTTGATGTGATGTTGAGTCAACTAGAGACAAACCTCTGGCCATGTCTGTGAGAGATTGTTCTAGACTGGGTTAAGTGAAGGGGGAAGATACACCCCCAACTGCCATCCCATGCTCAGACTTTGGTTTGATACCCAGCACTGCATAAGCTGGGCATAGAGGTGCATGTCTCTAATCCAGTCTTAGGGAGATAGAGAAGGATCAAGAGTTCAAGGTCATTCTCAGCTACAAATTGCATGTAAGGTCATCCTGAGTGACATAAGATCTTGTCTCAAGGCAGGAGAGTAGAGGACAGTAAAACAGCTCAGTGGGTACCAATGCCTGCTACCAAAAATGACAGCCTGAGTCTGATCCCTGTGACCCATATCAAGGGAATAACCAGTTTCTGAAAGTTGTCCTCTGACCTCCACACAGTGGCATGGACAAGCGTGCACTTGAGAGCATGCATGCACACACACAAATGTAATAAAAAAACATTAAGACAAAAAAGCTTAAAATTAACTTAAAAGAAACAGTCAAAGCCTCATAGCTCTAAGTGGCACAGCTGGAATTTGTGTGTCATCAATCTAATCAAAGGCAATATTCCTTCTCTTCCGATCATCGCTCATTTTCCCAGCAAGCATTTAGGCATTTACTAAGCATACTGGTATTCATTCTGAGCTAGGTTCTGTCTGTGGGTAAGACCTGCTCCCTGGGGACATGGGGATACAAGTACCCACCTCAGCATGGGGGCTCGAAGACCCAATATGCCCTGCCCTCAGCTCTGACTGCCTCGTTGATTTGGGCACACATGGCCTCTGATCCACAACACAGCACAGTGGGAGGAAAGCAGGCAGAGGGAACAAAGCACTAACTGCTCCGCTCTGCTTTTCTCAGCAGCCCATCACACCCTCAGGGTGGTCACACCTGCAGAGTGAATCCCAAGGCCACAGGCATGTGAAAACAATGACTAGGGCATGTGAAGCCCACAACACAGCATGCCCTCTAGGAACCATGGCTGCACTGGAGGTGGGGCCCGGTGAGGTGCTTGCCAACATCCACTGTCTACACCCACAAGGCATGGCAAGAAACCCTCAGCCAAAGAGCTATGGGCCTGGATATTGTCAGGCTTCTACATGGAACCTTGAAGCGGTCACTCAATCTCAAAGCTCCTGGTTTTTATAGGCTGCATCAGGAGACTGCTGGGCCACCTACCTGCTCTCCATGCAGTAAGAAAGACACTGTCGTCTAATTGCAAGCCACACTGAAAGTCTTTTCAAGGGAATGTATCAGTCAGCTTTCTGTCACTGTAACAAACAGTAAAAACCAAGAGAAGGGGGTCTTGTAGGGCTCGGTGCAGGGTTGATAGCCCCATTGCTTTTGGACCTGTTATAAAACCACAAATCACGGTGGAGCAGATGGGAGAGGGGGAACAGATGCTTACCTGGTGGCTAAAGCCAAGAGAGAAAGAGATGCAGAGCCTGGAGTCCCACCATCACTCCCAAAGACCTGGAGTCCCACCATCACTCCCAAAGACCTGGAGTCCCACCATCACTCCCAAAGACCTGGAGTCCCACCATCACTCCCAAAGACCTGGAGTCCCACCATCACTCCCAAAGACCTGGAGTCCCACCGTCACTCCCAAAGACCTCTCACCCAGCTTTTGAAAGTTCCACCACATTCCAACAGTATCAAGATTAAAAACAAACAAAAACCAAACAAACAAACAAAAAACAAGCCTTTAATGCAGAGGTGATTAGTAGACATCTAAGATCCAAACTAGAGAGGGCGGGGACATAGATCCTGCCTTCAATCTTCAATACCACATCAATCAACTGTGGTCCATGCACACAATCCCAGCACTTGGAAGGCAGATACAGGAAGATCAGCGGAAGTTGAGAGTTATCTGTGGCTACATAGCAAATTTGGGGCCACCCTGGGCTACATGAAATCACACCTCAAGGGGGGGGAACGGGTGGAGGAACTATAGCTAAAGGTCTGAGGTATTTGCACATTGTTAGAAGAAAGGGCTGTGTGTGAAATGGTATTTATTTTGTGTCACCTGTCATGGAGCAACTGAGAAGCCACATTCCCTCATCTTGTCCTATCAGGGACAGTCAGCCACCCTTGGATGTGACTATTGTTTATCTCCTTTTTCTCATGTGTATTATTAGCTCTCAACAAGCCTGCTAAGCAGGATCTCAGGATCTCAGCTTGGCACCAGGTTTCATCACACTGCTGAGCCTGGGGACATCTTTAGAGGTGGTGATAAGGGCAGAAGAGGTGACCAGTAAGTCAAGGAATGCTATTGCCATAACCACCAAGCCAGCACAAAACACTGATATGCCTCACACAGCCGTTCATCCATGGTGCTCAACCAAGACAGCCACTATCACATCTGGAGCCAGCACCAAACCTAAGCACAATGGCCTAACCACAGTCATCAGCACTGGGTAAGAGCATGGCAGTGGGTCCTCCAGGATTTCAATAGTGATTTTTCTAAAACACACACATGTAATAGCTAAAGTGCGATAAACACTAAGTGAGGGTAACTGTGTGATGGTCACTGTTAGATGTCCCCTGTGTCATGAGCCCATTGTGTTGTGTACATACGTACATACGTACGTAGTGTGTGTGTGTGTGTGTGTGTGTGTGTGTGTGTGTGTGTGTGTGTGTGTGTGTGTGTGTGGAGAGAGAGAGAGAGAGAGAGAGAGAGAGAGAGAGAGAGAGAGAGAGAGAGAGAGAAGAGGGAGAAAGAGAGAGAAGGGATAAAGAGACTTTCTAGAAGGCCTCTTACCTGCAAATAAAGCCCACCAGATACCAAGCACATATATGAATCATGCTCTTGGAGCTCCAAAACTGTAAGCCAAGTAAACCTCTTTTCTTTATAAATTACCTAGTCTACAGATTACTGTTACAGCCACAGAAAATGGGCAAAGACAAACCCTTTCATGTTTTTCAAATCCTCTCACTAGATATTTGTGGGTTGTTTTGTTTTTTGGTTTTTTGTTTTGTTTTGTTTTGTTTTGTTTACTATTTCTAAAAGATTTTCCTTTTTTTTAATGGCCTTTTTCGAGACAGGGTTTCTCTGTGTAGCCTTGTCTGTCCTGGACTCACTTTGTAGACCATGCTGGGCTCAAACTTACAGAGATCTGCCTGCCTCTGCCTCCCTGAGTGCTGGGATTACATCCTTGCACCACCATGCCAGACTTCTAAAAGCTTTTCTTAAGGTGTCAATCACTTAAAAGCTAAGACTGAAAACAATATAATAGTTAATAATAAATAATTAATAACAACCTCAGTTGTTTGACAGTAATAAATACCTCAGTAGGGCCAGGTGGAATATACTAAGAAATTTTGAAGGCAGATTCTAGGTCACTGTATGACCAGTTTCTACAGAAGCCCTGCCCAAAAGATGATAGCTACAATTTTAAGGGTGAGCATACTGCTAACGTGCCTGGGAAAGGCTGGTTTGTTATAAAGCTATAATCTTTATAATAGAATAATGCCTTTTTTTGTGACATGGGCCTCATTGTATACTCTGCCTCACACCTGGCTTGCCTCATTTGGGGCTTATAAAACGTCTATAATATCAGCATATGATTCATGCATATCAAGATAATCAAACCACACTGAGGGTGCGGTCAAGATTCTGTTCCTAACCGACAGAGCTGGCAAGAAAGCTCAGGTTCCTGTCCTCTATGTCCCCCTGGAACTTGTCCGAGGAGAATTTTGCTCAGGTCCCTAAACCCTGAGTAGCAAGGAAGTGGACCCATGCGGCACTGTCTCAGCGAGACCCAAACCAGAGCTCCCTCCCAGCCAGCAGTTTCCGACATGCTGTGCTGTCCTGCCACATGTATCCACAGAAGGGTGATGGTTTGGTCTACAGCTTAGACACACGTGAAGACATTCTAGGTTAAATAAGCTTTAACACACAAGGCCTTGAGTCCGTTCACGTAAGGCATCTTAAAGAAGTCAAAACCAGAGAGACAGACTGTGGCATGGTGGTTGCCAGGGGCCTGGGGAAGGGAAAGAGAAAATTATTAGTTAATGAGTACAGAGGTACAGTTAGGGAATAGTAAAAAAAAAATCTATAGATGGATGGTGGTGGTGGTTGGCCAACAAGAATGTTCTAGAGTGAACGATAGAGTTAGAAATGGCTACAATGGTTAAGTTTTATGCTACATATTTAAACCACAGTTGTTGAAACAAAAAGTAGTAGGATACAAATGTGAAGTCTTGTCATTACATCCTACTTGTAAAAAGGGCCACAGAAAGTCAACATTTTTTTCATCTTCACTAACCACCAAGTCTGTTGTGTTCATCTCATGGACTCCGGGGCTCTCTCTAGGCCTGAGCAGGACTGTAATTACCATGTAAATTTTCACTTCCTAGAGTAAATATGCCTCAGAAAACAACCATGAAAGCTTAAAACGAAATCTTAAAGCATCCCTTCTCTAACTTGAGAACAGCCTCATTTTGGCAATCACATATAAGAATCATGGTCCTTGGTGCTTTTTACCCATTGATGAGGCCTATAACAAGGGACTCATTAACCAATAACATCCACTTTCAGGGGCTGCCCAAGGTTTTATTTAATATGATGCTTTCAGGATTCCATCTATAATACCAAATCCAACTTAGTGCAAAACTGGTTTCGATGATCCAAGTTGTACTCATGAAAGACAGAGAAACACCCCTCAACAGGCAGAGCATGAACAATCAAGTTCCCAGCAGATCGTTGACCACAAACAGAGGCCTACAAAACATGATGAGTTGCTATTAGAATGAACGTGTGTGACACGCAGCTGATGTGTGTGGAGTGAGATGGTGTAGGCATACGGTTATTGTATAGTTTAAATGATGTCTGGTTGCAAGCTTTGCTCTGAGAATTTACTGTCTAAATGTTCTGTAAACTCTGCTCCCCAATTGTCCCCCTAATATGTCAATAAAGCAACTTACAGCTAATCGATGAGCAGGAGAGAGAATAAAGCTGGACTTCCTTCCAGCCAGGGAAAGAGGAGTTAAAAGAGGAAGCAGGGGATTCAGCCAGGGGATTCAGCCATGGGTAGAGGCCCAAGGAAGATTGGGAGGAAAGAGCTAGAGCCAAGGAAAGCTACAAAGTGCAAGTATTGCTGGGATGTTTCCTGAAAGTAAGACAAAATAGCACAGAGGGTTAAAAATAGACTTAAACTGCTCAAAATTGTGTTGTGGAACCTGGTATTATAAAAGAGTCTCGATTATTTGTGTGATAACCAAGTTAAGAAATAAGCTGAGAGAAACAAACACTGTTTTATAAAAATGACTTCAACAGGATGATCCATTGGTGTGAGAAACACCAGGGACAGAGAGGCCATGGCCAATGTGGAACCTCACTCCAAAGCGTTATACTTAGAGCCTATGACCTAAGAAATTTAGAGCATTTGAGATTGTCTCCTGCTTCCCATTTGAAAGCCCCAACAAAGACAGATTATAACAAAGTTTTCCCTGTGCTTCTGCAGTGTATACATGTGCACTGTGCCATTCCCAAACACACTAAAATAAATGCAATACATTGATATTTTAAACTATACAATGGCCTGGGGACTAGCTCATCAGCAGAGCACTTACTACTTGCCTACCGTGTGCAAGGTCCTGGGTCCCATCCCTAACGGTGCCAGAGAGTCTATTTGTGTCTGTGTGTGACATCAGTGCTAACTGCCAACTTGACAGAATCTAGAATCGCCTTGCCTCTGGGGGATTATCTTGACTACATTAACAGGGGTGGGAAGACCTGCCTACTGTGAGTGGCACCAATTCCTAGACGTCATAAATGGAGAGGAGGAATGCACGCATTTACCGTTCTCTGCGTCCTGCTGTTGGGTGTGATTGTAACCAGCTGCTTCAAGTGCCTGATCTTTTGACTTCTCTGCCATCGCTGACTGTACCACTGAAGGGTGAAATGAACCCTTTCTCCTTTGAATTGCTTTTGTCGGGATATTTTTTTTTTCACATCAGCAGGAAAAGGAACTAAGATACAGTGCATGCCTGCAGATGTATACCTAGTATGTGGGTGGATGTAAACATGCATGACCATGTGTGTTGAGGCCAAAAGACAACCTCAAGTGTTACTCCTTAGGTACTATCCACCTTGTTTTTGGGACAGGGTCCCTCCCTGGCCTAGAAATCATCAAATAAGCTAGGATGGTAGTCAGCCACGGCTGCTCAAAGCAGTTCCAGTTTGGTGACAGCTCTTGTTAATTCATTCCCAATTCTGTGCCAGGCACCACCCAGATGTCATTGAACCCCTACAGCAATCCAGGAGGTGGTAACTTCTATCTCCACCTTGACACAGAAAAACAGAGGAAACCTGGTATCTCAGAGCTACCAACAGCTGTGCTGATGTGAACGTTATATTCCGCTTCTATTGCCTCCCCTTCCTAGGTTCAGCAGATAAACTACCTTTAGTACTTTGTGCCCCCAAGATCGAGTGTCCACCAAGAACAGGATCTGTAAGGGCTCCAGAGACAGCTCAGCTGGTCAAGTGTTAGACCTGAGTTGGATTCCCAGAACCCACATTAAAAAGCCAGGTATAGTAGTGCGCACTTGTAATCCTGGTGCTGTAAGTTCTAAACCAGTGAGAAGCTCTGTCTCTTAAACTAGGTAGGCAGACGACACCTGAGGAACTACATCTTAGCTTGACCTCCGGCCTACACACACACACACACACACACACACACACACAAGTGTGTGGCAAAAACTCCCTTTGTTTTGTTGTTGTTGTTGTTGTTGTTGTTGTTGTTGTTGTTGTTTTGTTTTTGTTTTTTAGTCCTGGAGAAACACAACATCATGGCACAGAGCTGATAGCTGAAGTCACGGAACCAGCGCAGCCTGCCACAGAATAAACTTAGCGTACTGTGGCATGCATCGGGAGGTTATTCTTGGTGCGATTAGAGCCTGAATGATGAACTGTGTATATATCATATAGACACTGTATAATAAGCCTTCTTGTAAAACTCGATCGGATCTAATAATCATAAGGCAGCCAAAAGAAATGTGTTCCCCAGCACCACAGAAAGCCAAAAGGGCATAACCAGCGTGGACTGAGGGGGAAAAAAAATAAGGTTGGCATCTATCCCAGCGCCCACATGTGCTCCTGTTTTAACTACATAAGCACTGAATTGGCCATATCGAGTCAAGGGGAAAAAAAAACTGGTCAGATGATTATGGCACCAGGCTTGTGTTGGCCATCTATTAGAAATTCCTTCACTAATTAAAAGAATGTGAATCCAATGGCCTTTGGAGTCTCTGCTGGTCCCTGTGAAATTGGAGATGCTGTGAGATCCCAGGCGCGAGGTCCAGGAGCCTGCCATCCTCCAGCAAGCTGACCAATAATATGACAATTCCCTACTGATTTACCAGCTAAGCCCTTGGAGAGGGGAGAGGAAGGAAAGAGGGAGGAGAGAGATGGCAGGGGATTTAAGGAGATTTATCTGGGGAAAGGAAAGATTACAGGGATTTATGGAGACCCAGCCAAAGGAAAGCTCAACAAGTTAACCCCTACAGTCCTCCCCTGAGAGTGCTGTCTGGTGACACCAGCTAACCGTAATTACTGCGCATGACAGGCTTAAATCACAAAGTGACACTTGAGACCCAGTCTCAGTAGACCCTCTGGGAAGAACCTCTGGCCCAGAATTCCACTTCCCAGATCCCACTAAGCTCTTGCATAAGAACACCAGAGTGAGTGGCCCTCTGCACCTATTCTGCAACCTGTTTCCACTCACCTGGCACACAGTAGGCACTTCCTAACCTTTGCTCTCCAGCCTGACAGTAATCATCACAGCAAACACAAGAATCCCTCCCCTGATCAAGGCCCTCCAAGTGCTCCCTGGAGCAAGGGCACAAGTCTCTTCTTTAGTTCTGTCTTTCCACTTCCCCTCTGACCTCTCTCAGACTTAGCTGGACTGGAACCATCACAGCTTTACTTCTTTGTCTCTTTTCGAGACCGGGTTTCTCTGTGTTAGCCCTGGCTGTCCTGGACTCTGTAGACCAGGCTGGCCTCAGACTCACAGAGATCCTCCTGCCTCTGCCTCCTGAGTGCTAGGATTAAAGGCGAGCATCACCACGCCCAGCGTTTTTGTCTCTTTTCAATTTACGTAGAACATAGTGGGCACTCCAAAGATAACCTCAGGTGCATAAACTAAATTTTTTTTCTTTTTTTTTTTCTTTTTTCTTTTTTATTAATTTATTCTTGTTACATCTCAATGTTTATCCCATCCCTTGTATCCTCCCATTCCTCCCCCCCCCCCCATTTTCCCATTATTCCCTTCCTCTATGACTGTTCCTGAGGGGAATTACCTCCCCCTGTATATTCTCATAGGGTATCAAGTCTCTTCTTGGCAACCTGCTGTCCTTCCTCTGAGTGCCACCAGGTCTCCCCCTCCAGGGGACATGGTCAAATGTGAGGCACCAGAATACATGAGAAAGTCATATCACACTCTCCACTCAACTGTGGAGAATATTCTGACCATTGGCTAGATCTGGGAAGGGGTTTAAAGTTTACCTCCTGTATTGTCCTTGGCTGGTGCCTTAGTTTGAGCTGGACCCCTGGGCCCAAATCTGCCTATCATATTGTTCTACTTGTAGATTTCTAGGACCCTCTGGATCCTTTTATTTTGCTATTCTCCCATGCGTCTCTCATTTAGAGTCCCAATAGGATGCCCTCCCCTCTGTCCCAGTTTCCTGGTAAGTGAAGGCTTTCGTGGGACATGCCCCTTGGGAATATACCCAGAAGATGCTCCAGCACACAACAAGAAAATTTGCTCAACCATGTTCATAGCAGCCTTATTCATAATAGCCAGAACATGGAAACAGCCTAAGTGTCCCTCAGTAGAAGAGTGGATAAAGAAACTGTGGTACATATACACTATGGAATACTACTCAGCTATTAAAAACAAGGAATTCCCGAAATTTGTGGATAAATGGATTGAACTAGAAATGATCATAATGAGTGAGTTAACCCAGAAGCAGAAAGAATCAAATGGTATATACTCACTTATACCTGCATAAACTAAATTTTTATCACACCTCCAAACAAGACTGAGAAATCCAAACTAAGAGCAGACGCTGCAGCTGGGCTAGCCTCCCAGAGAGACCCCAGGCTTCTCAAGCCTCTTTCTCTCTCTCTCTCTAATCTTTCCAGTGTTCTTCACAGATGCTAAACGTCTGACTGACCCTGAGATCAGTAAGATCCCTTAAGCAGCAGTGCATATATGCAAACACCAAGTGGCTTTGAATTCTCTATACACCCTCCACCAAAAGAAAAGGTAATCTCTTTCCTATCTAGCGGTTCTGACAAGTCAATCACTTTTGTCCTCAATGGGTGTTATTGAGCCATCTCAGCATCATAAGGATGAGGCAGGTGGGAATGATGGCTCCTGCCCCACAGAAATATTCATTTATTCTCCCCTGAAGCAGCCAATGTGCACTTCGTTAATGAAACAGACCCATTGTCATGCCCTCTATTCGGGATAAGGGGCTGGCCTGTGCTGTTTCATCTACTGGTTGAATGGTCACAAAAATGTCCCTCCACAGCTGAGCATGGTGGTTCACACCTTTAATTCCAGGGGAGGCAGAGGCTGGCAGAGCTCTGAGTTTGACCCCTAGCACCCACGGGAAAGCTGGGCACTATGGTGCTTGTAACCCCAGCGCTGGGGAGGTAGAGATGGGCAAATAAATGTCTAGGCTCCCTGGCCAGCTAACCTAGCTAATTAACCCCAGGCCAATAAAAAGTCCTGTCTCAAAAACCAGCGTCCGAGGTTGACCTCTAGCCTCCATGAATGTGCAAACACATGTGCTTACTCTGACTCACCTGCATGTAAACACACACATACGTGTACACACACACACACACATCTTCAAATAGGAATGAGGTCCACCTAGTCACACAGGGTGAACCCTGAGGGACAACAATTAGAAACGCCTCCCGGACACAAGTGAACCACAAAATATCATCAGGTTGTCAGGGTGTCTGAAAACCTCTCATATCCTTCTCTGAGTAGTAGATGTGAAATTTCTGCGTTTTTAGAAGGTGCTAAAGGAGATCTCTGTGGCAGGGGGGATGGCTCAGTCAGTAAAGTGTTTGCCTTACAAATATGAGTACCTGAGTTCAATTCCCAGAACCCACATTCTTTTTAAAAAAATTTAAATAATAAAAATAAAACGCTAGGAGGCATGGTAGCACGCACTTTTGCAAGCCAGCTGGAGAGGTAGAGGCAGGCCACCTGCTGGTCTCTAGGGCTTGCTGCTCAGCCAGCCTAGCCTACTTAGTGAGTTCCAGGCCAATGGAAGACCCTGCCTCTAAAAAAAAAAAAAAGTTGAGGCCTGAGGAAAAACAGCCAAGACTGTTCCCTAGCCTACACACCTATATGTTATGTGCACAAACACATGCATCTGTACACACACACACACACACACACACACACACCTCCAGCAGAGATGCCTCTAAACAGCCTAGCAAATGCAGCAACAGAAATGTTTACCATTTCTAATTTGCTGTTACACAACATTTGTTTGCTCTCACTGTGTGCCAAGGATCTGAAAACATGTTGTTGATTAATAAACAGTAATTAAGCCTCAGCACCTCATTCGGAGATATGGTTAGGTTCTGGGATCCCCCTCTGCAGACTATACTAAAGTGAAGCACAGAGGTTGAAAGAGTGTCCTAGGGCCTGACCTAAAGGTGCCAGGAGCCCCTTTCCCCTCTCTCAGTTTCCCCTTTAATCCTCCAGATCCAGCCATCTCTCACTGGGCCTCTATTCAGGAAGGTCCCTCTAAGCACACTGACAAAATGGCTTGACCCTCTTCTTGTAATGGTAAAATTCTAGCCTATAAGGACAGATACTGGCTAAGACTGCCAAACACAAGGTTACAAAGCCTGGCAACTGAATCCTCCTGAGAGTTTGTGTCTGTTCCTTTGGTTTTTTGTTTTGTTTTGTTTTGTTTTTTATACAATGACGTTTTATTTCAAAAGCACCTGTTTCTGGTAGAGCTTTTTTGCCTTAGAACCTTGAAGATGTTTGGTGAAGGCATGGGGAACGTGTGACTGGAGCTACACAGATGTGACGGTACAGAGTCCAGTTATTATTATCGACACCTCTGGTTCCTCCTCAATTTCATTATAAATAAGAGAAGAGTTGAGATTTAAAACCCACACTGAAGGAACAGGAGGTAACTTCTACAGTCAGACTCAGGCCAAGGTCACTAGACTGGGCCCAGGGTGAGCCAAGCATCCTTGACTTGGGACCACTTCCAGTAAATTCAGGGAGATGGTACAATCAATGGTGATAATTCAAGAGCTTTGAAACCCTTGCATATCTAGAGAACATGTTATTCATAATAGTGCCTGTGTATATTCTTATTAAACTTGGCTCTCCATATACTAAAACCCTTCTTTAAATTATTTGTAGTCCTGGGATGTAACCCAGGCCTGTCACAGGAGGCAAGCACCCTCCACTCACCTACATCCCTTAACTCCTGGGTTAAATGACCAGTTTTAGACTATAAAGCAGCTGAACAGCATTGAGGATCATGGAGAGGCGCTCGGGGCCTGGAAAGATGTCTCAGTCGGCCACGCAAGCATGAGGACCTGACTTTCCGTTCCCATCGGCCACATAAAAGCTGGGCATGGCAGCCCTCATGCATAATCCCAGCACACTTGGGTCCCTGAAGCTCACTGCCCAGCCACTCTGGGCACATGGAGAAGCTCCAGGGTAGGTTCAGTGTGAGAGCCTGCTTCACAGAGTAAGGTAGAGAGCAAAGGAGGGAGAGAGCCGGTGATGGCCTCTGGCCTCCACGTGCACTCGAACACGCATGCGCGCGCACACCTCTCCTACAGGCTCTGAATATTATCTCCATCAGTTAGTAGCTAGCTCGTGAGCTCATGGGCTCTCTGTTGCCTCAATTTCCTCATCCAAAAACTACGGGTAGCACTAAATGACTATGTCATAAATTTAATGTGTGGATTAAATGATTAATACACATGAGGAACTCAGGAAAAAATGCCTACCGCTTTATATGCCTTTAAGAATGTCACCATAACTCAGGGAAGTAAAGGCAGGTGGCTTGCTGTGAGTTTGAGACCAGCCTGGTCTACAAAGCCAGTCCAGGACAGCCAAGGCCACACAGAGAAACCCTGTCTTGGAAAAAAACAAAAAACAAAACAAGAATGTTACCACAATTGTCAATACTATTATGTCATTTTTTTTTTTTAAGCCTGATCATTGCATTTCTAGTACCATTTTGGGTACCCTGTCAGCATTACACCAGGGGGTTTCTTTGCAAGGAATTCTTTCCAGACAGAAGAGGCCCTAAGAGAGAAACAGCTCATGTACACAGCTCAAGTCCATGAAGCTATTTTGCCTGCGCTCAGGTCAGCATGAAAGCGAGGCTCCATCCTTGGCAGACATGGAAGCCACTCCAGTCAACCCAAACAGCACGTTACACAGCACAATCTGCTCACAGCCAGTTCCCTGAGCTCAGCAGCCTGACCACTGCAGAGGTACAGGTGCTGGGGTTATGCCAGTGAGGAGACTAGGTGAAGGGAGATTGTGTCTACCTGCCTGAAGGCTGCAGGCAAGGGGGTTGGTTCCTCGGGCAGGTAAAAACACTTAAGAGGTTCACACATGAAGCTGGCTGTTCCTCAACCTCCAGTCTCCGCATCTGCAGCCATATGCCAGGTCCCTGACTGACAAGCAAAAGGTCCATGTCTGGTTTCCTGTTAACTTGTGCATCTCAGAGTCACAACCTCAATCCTCAATGAGAAATTTTAAAAGTTTGGACCAGAGGTAACCTCTTAACCCAGAACCTTCTCTGCTTGAAAAGCTAAGAGCCCTCTTACTTTATTTCCACAAAGATAGCAAGTAGGTGTATAGAGATGCCTTCCCTGGTGCCCAGGAGCCGCAGCAGGGTGACCCTGTTCTGAAGCTCAGCACACTGCACAGGTCTGTCCCGAGAATCTGGAAGCACAGCTGTGAATGCCACCCTACAACTTCTCTCTGGGGGAGGACCCACTGCAGGTGGGAGTGGGGGAGGGGTGAAAGGAACTAATTGGCAATATTTAGCTGTGGGGCTCTGAGCTTACAGCAGGTCTGAAAATGGGGTCCTGGAAAAGCAAAGCAAGTGCAGAAATAAGGTTGAAAGAACAGCACTCAGGCAACACAGATACGCCCCCGGGAAACACCTCCGTCTTTCCCTCCCTGTTGTCAACAACGCCTTAAGCCCCCAGCAAAACGCTCATTTCCTGCAGCACGTGTGTGACTGTAACTACACGAACAGATACCGATTTTAAAAAACAAACAAACAAACAGAAACTGACCAAGTAGGGGGAGGAAAATAACTCGAACTTCAGACTCATTCACAGCAGCGCTGAATTCTTTCACAGCCCCTGTACCTATCTGAGGCGCTTCAAAACAAAACAAAACCAACTCATGCGCAGGAAGGGAACTGCAGCTGTACTGAGTGGCACATGTTCAGAGCACTGATGACATACACTTTTGCTGGTTTCTGCTTTCTTAAGATGTAACCATCAAGCAGGAGCCCCGGAGACAACCGCCCCTAAAGACTCTCTAACCCTCCTCCCACCCGGACATGCCTCCCAGCGCGTGCCGCTGACCCTCCGTGAAATGTACACTCCGATGAGGCTCTGCCCACATGTCACTTTGACTCCTGCGAAATTCTTCCCGCCCATCATTCTGCGGCCATCCAAAGTCTTGCCTACACCTAGTACGTGCATATGTCAATTCCATAGGAATATATGATGTAAGGACGGGACCAAAAGCTTAATTTCCTCGTGACTACTTTCGTCGACCCAGTGCGCCCATACACACAATGAGTAAGTGCACACAGCCAGCGATCAGCAAGATCCACCATGCTCAGCCCACAGTCACGCGTGGGGAGAAAATCGGTGGAGGGCGGTGGTGGCAAGGGAAATGGAAAGTCGTCCGCCCGCGTGGGCTGTTTTCTGCGCGCCCAGCGCTCCCCTCCCCCGCCCAGCGGAGGTGTCACCCGTGGGCGCAGACCCACGCGGTGGACTCGCGGAGGGTCTCCGCAACAGCAGACCATGGGACAATGAGGACACAGCGCCCAGGCAGTTTCTACCGCGGCGGTGGCGGCGGCTGTAGCAGCGGGAGCCGCCGCTGCAGCTGCAGCCACTGAAGCCACTTCCACCCTCTGGTCCCCAACACCCACTTACGTTCCGAGGGTCTCCTTGAACTCAAAGATCTTCTTGATGTCTTCCGCTTGCTTTTTCCAGGAAGAGCTGCTTTCGCCGTTCTCCCGGGCCATGGCAGACTAGTGCTGTGAGGCGGCCGGGGGTGCGCTGGGGAGGGGGCGCCGGCAGCGGGGCGCGGGCGCAAGGGGATGCGAGGCGCGGGGATGCAGAGCTGGAGATTGCGGATCTCAGGGAGGCTCGGGCTGCCGCAGAGCTTCCTCTTCGGCAGTTTCCTCTTTCGCCTTGGCTGCCGCCGCCGCGGTCCCTCCCTGGCTCTAATTTCTACTGCTCTCCGGCACAGACTTCCTGCCTCTGCTGCCGCCTGCCAGCCTCACTTTCTGCTACTTTCTTGCCTGGCTCCTGCTCCCTCCCCGCCGCCCGCCCCACTCCCCCAGCCCGCCTCCTCCCGCGGGCTCCCCGCCCTCCTAGTGCACCCGGCAGCCTCCCCGCCTCCCGCGAGGCGGCCTTCGGGGATGTCCCGCTCTCCCCTCCTCCCCAGGAGCACCCTGCCCTGGGCGTCCGGGTTCTGCGCTTGACCACAGGGCCGCGAACGCTCCTGCGCTATCCGCGCACCCTGGGTCTCCTAGAGAGGACGGGTGGGGGAACCCGGCAGGTGCCAGGCGTTGGAACGCGCGGGGGAGCCCTAGTCTTTTGGGGAGCTTTATTATGAAGTCAAGGCTGGGGCGCCCGGGCTTTCCCTCTTTTGGGCAGGAGGGGGCGCCTCTGTTTGGCGCCCGGAAGATCCCGGCAAGGCGGGTATGCAAGGCTCACAGATTCGGGGCGCCCAGGGCGGGGCGCTTTCACACACCCAAGAGCTGGTGGCCCAAGCTTGCTGTGCCGGAGGGTGGGTGGGGGCTGGTTGTCAAGGCAATGGGCGGCGGCCTGGATGTAGCCACCGCCGGGCGGGCAGGCGTTGACTCCTGGCCCCAGCTTTGCCCCAGCTGGCGCTCTGGGAGCTTGACGTCTCCTCCCGATTCGGCTGCTGGAGCTGATTCGCATTGCACCAAAATCGGCCTCATGTCAATTTCGGAACCGCTAAAAAGAGCCTCAGAGTGTACCGGACAGGCATACCCAGGGAGGGCCAGTCCTGCCTGGTGGTCCCTTTGGGAGCAAAACTCTTGGGGTTATTTGGTCGCCAAATGATGGGTGGGTGCGAGACACCATGGCTGGCGTGGCAAGGGACTGGAGTGATCGGACTAACTAGGGTTTGAACCCTTCTGATATGCTCTTTCTCTCTTTGCTTCTGATGCTCTGAGGCCGTGGCCAAAACCTAGCGATTCTATGGAAAGGTAACGCCAGGTGCCTTTCCTTGCTTAGCGCCTTCCCCCACCAGAATACCCCACTGATGGCTCATTTAGTTGGTGGTAGGGGCAGAGAAATAAAGAATGCTCTCAGTCCTCTGATCTCCAGAGTGAACTCTCACCTGCCTTCGCTCCACCCCCACCCCTCCATCTCCCAGTTCTAGGTCCTGTTAAAGGACAGCAGGCAGGGGTTCCTTGGTCCTACGGTCTCTAACTAGCGGGGACTACCTCTTGATCAGAAATTTTAAGTTTTCTTTGTAGCAAGACTTCCTCTCCCTTAGGGTTGCTCTGCTCAGTTGAGTAAACAGCCTGGTCTCTTGATTGGGGACACCTGTCCCATTTTCCCAGGACTGTTCCAATTTGAGAGGGAAGGAGGTGTGTATCTGCTTTCAGAAAAAGAATCTTACCCCAGCACCTCCCTTTTTGGTTCTGACTGGCCAGAGGCTCTGCCTTCGAGCCCGTTGGGGGACCCCCCCCCAAGGAGGTTAGAAAACAAACCATCTATCTACGCCTGGAATCTCAGTGCTGTTCTCCATCGTTCCATGGCCTTTAGTCCTACTAGGCTCCTGAAGCTGAGAAGAGCAGAGAGGGGTGCAGAGCCATTGGTTGTTTAGGAGTGTGACACCTGCGTGGCTGTGTGATTGATGATCATATTAGTCTACTTACACAGGTCTAGATGGGATAGCCTACTACACACCCAACCTATGGGACACACACACAGTCACCCACTCACGGGGGTGGGGATAGAAACAGCCTATTGCTCCTAGGACCATACTAAACAAAACATGAAATTAAATCAAGCACGAGACAAAATGATGCAATCTAGAGGTGCAGTAAACACATCATACAAGAGGGTGCTGCCAGCATAACAAAGCAAACTGACTTACAGTCAACTTTTTTTCATAAGTAGAAGGGACACATTCTAGAATAAAAAATTTAACCGATAAACCAGTAAGGGTCATTTACCAACAAGTATTATCTACCTAAATAATTATATCTGTAGTATTTCTAGGCAGAGCACAGCACTGTAAGTCTGTTTACACCACTATTACCACAGACACATGAGTAATGGGCCACACTGATGTTATGATGGCCTAAGAGTTCACTGGGCCATAGGAATTTTGCAGCTCCATTATAATCTTATGGGATTAACCTCAGGATGCCATTATGTCTACCTGACTATGCTTGCTGTTACAACTCCCCTACACACAAAAAAAAAACCCTGTAAACTCAGTATGTTTGAAGGGCATGTGTGTGTGTGTGTGTGTGTGTGTGAGAGAGAGAGAGAGAGAGAGAGAGAGAGAGAGAGAGAGAGAGAGAGAGAGAGAGAGAGAGAGAGAACCACTAAGAAACATCTCTCAAATATGGAGACACCCCAAAAGTCCAAAGTATACAGCATTTCCTCCAATATGAATTGTATATAGGGGTATCTTTTATTGCATACAAGCTCTGCAATATGGACAAGTGTGAGTCAACTGGGAGCCAGCTGGCACTATGCAGTGCCCCTTCTTGGTTGTTTCCTTTCTTCTCCTCCCTCTCTTCCCTTGTTTGAGTAAAAGTAAGCAATTTTACAGGAACAGTAAAAGTATAAGGAAAAAGTAGAGGTGAGGACCTGGGAGATGGCTCAGTAGATAAAGTGCTTGCCTTGCAGATGAGAGGACCCGCATTTGATCCTCTAAAGCCAGGTGGGACTTTTGTTTATTTGTTCATTTTCTGCTTTGTATTGTTTTTGTATTATTATTATTATTATTATTATTATTATTATTATTATTATTATTATTATTATTCGGGTGTGGTAGAAATCTGTAATCCCAAGGCTATGAAGGTGGAGCTAAGTGAATCCTGGAGCACAGTGGCCAACCAACCAGACAGCCTAGCTGACTTGGTGAACTCTAAGCCAGTAAGAGATTATATAATAATAATAATAATAATAATAATAATAATAATAATAATAATAATAATAATAATAATAATTTTAAAAAGTGAAGTCAATGAGGAGTGACACCTGAGGTTGTCCTTTGTCCTCCACATGCATGTGCATGCAAATAAACACACACATGCACACACACACAAACTCAAACAAGAGTGAGTCATGCCCTGAGGCAAGACTTTTCCTACCAGGCTACACAAAGCTCCCTGAGAGCAAGGCTCTTGGCATGCCACCCTGCTTGTATTTCCAGCATTGGCTCACAGTAGTTTATACATTGTGACTGTCAATAAAGGAATGTCAAGTGGATAAAGAAATAGACCTAAAAAAAGAAAGAAAGAAAGAAAAGAAAAGAAAAAAGAATTAGACCTGAGCCCACCATTTGATATTTGTTGTGCTGGCAGCAATGCTATGAAGGAACTTCTTTGCTTGCTCAAACCCCATAATGATTTTGGTTCTTTGGTTAAAAAGCCTTATTTCCATCTGGACTAGGTTCCTGAGGGGGGAAAATAGCTTTTTAATAGAGAGCTGGCAAATCATAGCCAGAAGAACAGATCCAGTGGCCCATAGAAAATGGAAATGCCAGAGACACATTCATTGGGGCTGTATTATTTTCATTTCTTCCTCACCAGATGCCATGTAAAATAAACAAAAGCTCTTGATCCTGAAAAGAGCAACTAAAATATACAAACCTTGCATCCCTTAAGAATGCTTCAAGGGCTAGAGAGATGGTTCAGCAGTTAAGAACACTGGCTGTTCTTCCAGAGGACCAGGGTTCAATTCCCAGCACCCACAGAGTGGCTCACAATTATCTGTAACTCCGGTACTAGGGGATTTGAGACCCTCTTCTGGCTTCTGTGGGTACTGCATGCATGTGATACACAGACATATATGGAAGCAAAGCACCCATACATAAACGGTTTTTTGTTTGTTTCTGTTTTTGGGTGGTCTTGGGGGAGTTGGTTGATTCGGTTTTTTGTTTTGTTTTGTTTGGGGAGGTTGGTTTTTTGAGACAGAGTTTCTCTGTGTCACCTTGACTATCCTGGACTTGCTTTGTAGACCAGGCTGGCCTAGAACTCACAAAAGTCTGCCTGCCTCTGCTTCCCCAAGTGCTGGAATTACAGGCGTGCACCACCACACTTGGCCACATGAAGTTTTTAAAGATTTAAAAAAAAAAAAAAAGTACTTCAACCTTAACCTTCTAAACATCACAATTCTGTTCATTGGAAGGTCAAGTGCTTAACTATCCTCCAAAGTAGCTGGCCACTCCTTCCTGCTTGCCACATTTTTTTTTTTCTGGCTGAAGAACTGACAGCTACCCATCTCTTCCTTAAGTCATGTCATCCCTAAGTCTATTTTCAATAATCCCCAAGCTGTCCGTCACCAGGTGTCAGCTCCTCAGCAGCTCTATTCCAGGGGCCTTGGCGGACATTCTGGGTTACTTAAGGCTCAGGTTCTGCCATAGTCAGAATGGTAAAGGTCCTGCAAAGGCCCCTGCTTTAAAGCCTTGGTGTCATCTACCATGACATCACTGTGAGATGGTGGAACCTTTGAGAGGTAGAGCCTAATGGGAGCTCTTTGGGTCATGGAGATATGATCTGGAAGAAGAATGTGAACTGTGGATCTCTTCTTCTTACCTCCTAACTGAAGGCAAATGGCAGGGGTTGGGGGGCGGGGGAATGAGCAAATCATATGCACAATGCACAACTATGAATCAAAAGGAGCCTTCCTTTATCTATAGAAGTTTGTCATTTCATGTGTTCCTGGGCTTTTCTTTTCCTTTGTTTATTGTTGGGTTGTTTTTTTGTTTGTTTGTTTTGGTTTGTTTGTTTGTTTGTTTTTGTTTTTTAAGTTGGTTCATTGGTTGGTTTTGGTTTGGTTTTTTGTTTTGTTTTGTTTTGTTTTGTTTTGGTGCTGGAGATTGAGGCTGTGGCCTCACAGGTGTCAAGCACCTGCCTCACCACTGAGCAACACCCTTGGCCTGCCTGGCATTTGTTCTGGTGATGGGACCATGATTCACACAAATTCAGAGTCTTTCTGTTTCCTTAAAGCCCTTAACATTTGTTTCGTTAAAGAGCTCAAGGAAAAGGCATTTTAATAACCCATCATTAAAGAGTTACTAATTTTATACTCATAAACTCTTTCCAGCTAACCCCCAGTTTATATGACCCAGTTGAGTACTAAGCAAATGGTATTGGAGAAATAAAGGCTGCGCTATCAAAAGTAAATGCGCAGATTAAAGTTGAAAACTGCTGAATTACCTCTCTTCAGGCCATTGTCCCTAACATGATAAGCCAGTTAGGCAAGCTGGGATGGTGGAAAGAACTGAAAATCCAGCACTGAGATCCAAGCCTGAGCTATCCCACTGAATTGTGCGTATGCTTCAGTGTAACTCAAAACAGTCTGTAGACAGGCCAGTGCACATCAACTAGGTAGATGACTGCTAGGCCGCCTAAATCAGTGCGGGTTTTTATAGAATAAAAAAGCTTATCTACAGTGCTACTACTGCTTTGTCACTGAAAATGCAGTGAGTTTTGTTTAGGTTCCCCCCTTTCCCCAAAAAATGTATTCATCGGAGGCTGGAGCGATGGCTCAGAAGTTGAGGGCATTCCCTGTGCTTGCAGAGGAGCCAGGCTCATTCCCAGGGGATCCCACACCTGTTCTGACCACTGCAGGTACCAGGCACACGTGTGGGCACAGACATATACATGCAGGCAACACACTTATACACAAAAATAAATACAAAGTTTTTGAAGGGGTGAATGGTAGAGCACTTGGGTGGCATGTGTTAATCCCTGGGGTTGATCCTTGCCTGGGGAGGGCCAGAAAAGAGGGCGAGAACATAAAAACAAAAGCATATGGATTACCAATACCAAGATGTCCTAATAAAATTAACTCATCTCCAGAAATACTTGCATTTTTCTTTTAAAAAGTCAGTTATGACGCTATATAACTATTAATTCTATATTCATATCTACATATCATCCTATTGCAGATTTTTCCTTTTCTAGGCATTATTACTGAGCTATAACCCCAGCTTTCTTTTTACTACTTAAAGAAAAATTTTTCTAATCTATTTTATTTGTGTGAGTACTTGGTTGGTGTGTGTGTGTGTGTGTGTGTGTGTGTGTGTGTGTGTGTGTGTGTGTACATGTACCACATCCGTGCCTGGTGCCTTCCAGCATCAGTAGAGGGTGTCAGATCCCCCTAGAACTGGAGTGACAGAAGGGCATGAGCCACGGTTTCTATGCTGGGAATTGAAGCTGGGCCCTCTGGAAGAGCAGCCAGTGCTCTCGAGCTAAGCCATCTCCAAGCTCCTTACTTTTTTTTGTCAGGGTGGGGGATGGGGAAAGGAGGAAGGGGTGGAGGGTAAAGGGTGGAGGGAGATGTGTTTTCATTTCTGGGGAGGTGGTGGTGGTTTGCTTTGGTTTTGTTTTTGTTTTCTAGATAGGGTTTATGTGTAGCTTTGGCTGTGCTGGAACTCTGTAGACCAGGCTAGCTTCGAACTCAGAGATCCACCTGCCTCTGTCCCCTGAGCGGTGTGATTAAAAGCATATGTTACCGCCTCCCCGTTCTGATTTACTTTTAAGATAGGCTCTCACTAAATTGTCCAGGCTGTCCTTGAACTTGCAGACCACCTGTCCTGGCTTCCCCAGTAGTTGAGATTACAGACCTGCACCCCTGGACCCAGGCCTTTTGTAGGCTTTCGAACACCCATGCCTGACAACACACAGTGGCTAGGGCTAGCGATGGAGTTTTACTTACCTGGCATGCATAAAGCTCTAAGTTTGATGCCTAGCGCCACAACCACAAAATGACTAATAAAGTTTTCAAAACTGCATCTGTAATCATCAAATAAAACAAGGCTAAAAAGATGCTTCAGCTGGTAAAGTGCTCACCATGTAAGCATGAGGACCTGAGTTTCATTGCCGCCCCCAGAACCCACATGAAAAAGCTGGGCACAGTAGTGCACACCTGTAATGCCAGGGCTAGGGATCCCGAGGCTTGCTGGCCGGCCTAGGCAAACTGGTGAGTTCCAGGGTCAATGAGAGACTCTATCCCAAAGAATAAGGTCAAGAGTGAAGAAGACACCAGACATCAACCGCTGGATCTCCATACACATACACACACACACACACACACACACACACACACACACACACACACACACGCACTCACACAAGCACAACACAATATATGAATAATATAAAGTCCCCAAGGAAGAGACTTAGAATATAGGGATTTCACAGTAATAGCTAGCAATTGTTGCGTTCACATTTTGTAACAAGCCCTGGTCTAAATGCTTTGCCTGTCTTCAGTACTTAATCCCCAAATCACATTTTGAAGTAAGTAATGCCATTCCTCTTCTACAGAGAAAGAGACTGAAACTTGGTAAAGGTAAGTCACATGACCCAGGTCCTGAAGCATGAGTGAAGGAAACCCAAGGAGTCTGCTCTAGAGCCATACTCCCAACCAGTACGCAAGGGAGCCTCTGTCAGCATGGATCATATAAAGATGCTTTAAAAAAGAAGAAACATAGGAAAGAGAGAATCTATAGGCCAAAACCAAAATAAGATTACTACATCTCCAAGGTATGTTTTTATTATCAAAACCACTTTCATTTTATTCTTTCTTTCTTTCCTCCTTTCCTTTTTTTAACCACAAGAGACTTTTAAATGAGCACAGCCCCTTGACTTTTACACAGAGGACATTACCCTGTGCTTGTGTGCCTTAGGTCTGAGAAAAGTGCACACTTTCCCCACCTCTCTCCCAGATGTGCTTCCACTGACTGACACTGAGACACTATCCTGTCGGTTCGTATTAGAATTAAGAGTGTGTTCTTAACAACTCAAGGAAATACACTGGTCAGTATGCAGAGATGTGTCTTGGAATTAGGGATGGTAGATGTGCCGCTGCCTCTCATGAAGGGAACTAGCCCCTGATTATCTACCCTGAAGAAAAGTTTACTTCATCTACAACAGACACCTTGGGGGGGCAGGTGTCTGTGTCTGTGTGTGTGTGTGTGTGTGTGTGTGTGTGTGTGTGTGTGTGTGTGTGTGTTCATATGTGGGTACACATACATATGTATATGTGCTTGTGGAGGCCAGGAGGTCAATGTCTGGTGTATTCCTGAAACATTTCCACCACCTTTGGTGTGTCTGACTTTTTTAATTTTTTATTTGTGTGTGTCTGTGTGCCTCAACACCAAGTGTACTGGTTGGTTTCTGGGACAGCCAGAGAGAGGGTGGGTCCACGGGAGATGGAGTTACAGGCAGCTCTGAGATGCCCAATGCGGTGCCAGGAACCAATCTCAGATCTTCAGAATGGACAGTGCTCTTAACCACTGAGCCATCTCTTCAGTAATGGCTCCACTTGATTTTTTTTTTTTTTTTTTTTTTTTTTTTTTTTTTGAAATGAGGTATCTCTCTGAACCTGAAGCTCGTGTTTATGCTGGGCTGGCTGGCCAGCAAGCTAGAGAGACACTCCTGTCCCCATGTCCCCTGCACTGGGGTTACAGGTATGCCATCATACAGGGCTGGGTATCTGATCTCAGGTACTCATGTTTTCACAGCAAGCATGTTATGAACTAAGACACCTCCCCAGCCCATACTTTGGAATTTAATAGTATGTTCCAAATAGCCAGGGAACCTGCATGAATATACTATGAAAATGAAAGATATTTAGCAATGTTCCCTCCTATAATATGAAAAAAATCACTTTAAAAATAAAGAAAAAAGAAAATCTATGTAGTCATCTACAATAAAACTTTTATTGTCCAAGATTATTTTCACTTTCATTTTCTTTTTATTTTGTTAGCAGAGCTGGGCTTAAACAAAAACTAGGGACTTTATTTTTATTTGTTTGTTTGGTTGGTTGGCGTTTGGAGACAAAATTTCTCTGTATAGCTCTGGCTGCCCTGGTTGTACACTAGGATGGCCTTGAACTCAGAAATACACCTGCCTCTGCCTCATGAATACTGGGATTAAAGGCATGTACAGCCATGCCTGTCTCACTAGGAACATTAAAAAACACTTTAGAGCCAGGCACAGTGACAAACACCTGTAATCCCAGGACTTGGGGAAGCAGAGGCAGGAGGATCTCTCTAAGTTGGAGGCCAGCCTGGTCTACAAAGTGAGTCCAGGACAGCAAAAAAAAAAAAAGGGCGGGGGGAACATTTTTTAAGTTTTCCCTCAAAAAGCCTATCTTTGAAAAATCTTTTCCTATTTAAAAACTAAATTGTATTAGAAGAAAGTATGATTTAAGATTTTTTTTCTTTCAAGTACTTGAACTATATAGATAATTTTTTAATTAAAATTTTTTACTTTTAACAAATATCTTGCAAAATTTGGTAAATACTAAATTTATCAAATCATCATATATATAATCTTGCATCTGGGCACTTAAAGAATATAAACTCTTCCCCAACTCCATTTCCTGTTCCTCCCACCTTTTTGCAGGGTTGCACTTGCTAGACAAAGTCTACCACTGAGCCACATCACCTGACCAAGGACTATAAAGTCCAAGGTTGATGTGCAGGCCGCAGCTCTGTCCTTCAGCGTTTCTGAGAGGCCCAACTGCCCGTGAGGCATCTACTGAACCTGTGCTTAAAATAGACACTACGTGCTGAAAACTGAGTGGAGCACAACTCTTTCCCTGGAGATGTTCAAAGTCTAAAAGAGAAAGACAGACACATAAACAGCATAGTGGCGCACGCCTTTAATCCCAGCACTCGGGAGGCAGAGGCAGGCGGATCTCTGTGAGTTCGAGGCCAACCTGGTCTACAAAGAGAGTTCCAGGGCAGCCAAGGCTACACAGAGAAACCCTGTCTCAAAATAAATAAATAAATAAATAAAAAGACAGCTGGGGATGGTGGGGGCCGTGATTTAGGCTCTATGGTGGCCAGTCTTCATTGTTAGCTTCCCAGGGTTCAGAGTTGCCATGGAAACCCACGCTGGGAGGATTGTGAGAGTATCTTGAGATAAGTTTGACTGAGGATGGAAGTCTCCTCAGGTATCGGTGACACTATTCCACGGCCTGGGGTCCCAGACAGAAGACAAGGGAGGACGCCAGCTGAGCGCCAGCATTCATCTCTCTGTCAGCTACCGTTACAGTATGACCACCTGCCTCATTCTTCTCCTGCCATGCCTTTCCACACACCGGGAGGAACTGTACCCTCAAACTGTGCTGCAGCATCAGCTCTTTCCTTCTTATGTTGCTGCTGTCCAGGATTTTGTCCCTGCAACAAGGGAAGTACCTAGTACAGGCTATGACAGAGATGCTCACAGAAATCGGTGCCAAGCGCAGCAGAAGAGCGCCAGCATCCAGGAGGCATCAGAGGCAGGTATACAGGAAAGATGCCAGGTAAGGACCTTCTGGAGGGATCAGGGTGTCGATGCCAAGCAAAGTAGGGTGTGGATTTAAAGATGGGAAAGCACACAAAAAATAAATAAATACCAAACCAAGGATGGTGAAACCACAAGAATAGAATAGTTTTAATTCCAACCTCAAAATCATACTGGGTTATGATGACAAAGACTTCTTTCTCACATCGGTCATGAATTGATTAGGGACCTGAGTGAAGCATCAGCTCAGAATCTACTAGCTGCTCTGGGAAAGGAAATCCAATGCAGGTCTTGAACTAGCAATTAATTGTTCTATCCCCAAAGTGACTCATCTCACTTCCACTCACAAGTCATTAGCTGGCGCCCATGCAACACATAGGAGCCAGAAAGTGGCATCCAATCATTGGACTCAGAAGGCGGAGAGATAGAAACACAACTATTCCTGGGCAGTCTCCAGGGACTGGTTCATGGATCTTCCTCCTATCCCCAGGATACCAATGTCTGTGGATGCTTGGGTTTCTTATGGCATAGTATTTGCATAAAACCCACATACTCTTCCCACACACTGTAAATCACCTCTGGTTGACTTACAGTACCTAACAAGATGCAAATGCTATGTAAATAGTTGTTACACTGTACTGCTGAGGGAATGGTGACAAGGAAGAAAGGTCCTTACATGTGCAGGACAGATGCAATTTAAAAAACACACACACACACATTTTCCATCTACAGTTGGTTGATTCTGCAGGTGCATAGACACCGAGGGGTGAGTATATTTGGCAAACAGAGCTAATGATCACCAGAAATACCACATTCGCCTCTGATTCCAGCAAGAGTGTGTTGGGTTAGAGAGCCTAGCAGGGCATCAGCAGCAGATGAACTTAAAAGGTCTGTTTTGGGAAAGGCCTTGTTTAAACAGGAGACTGTTAAGTGCTTTGATGAGTGTAGCAAATCAATACTGTACCCTGACTCTGTCACCAGTGAGGAGCCTAGGACCCTGTGGTTGCTTTTCTGCCCTTGGCATGATACAACCTTAATCTCAATAAATACTGACCGTCTTTGAAGGAGTTTCAGACCAGGAGCTTTAGAGAAAGTCACGACGCTGCTTCTTCCGTCTCTCTACACTGGATGTCAGTAACACATTTGAACTGCTAGCGTTAAGGGATCTTCAAGTCCAGGTTGAAGTCCTGAGGAGGTGGTGTCAAAGGCGCCTCATTAGCCAGAGATCTCATCGCAGGCTAGTACTGTGACACCGCTACAGGTGATGCAGTCTCCTGGCAGAGGCGAGGGTTCATTCATGATCATTGACTCCACAGAGCTGTGCCTTACCATCCTATGGCTGGTGAGTGGGTTGGTGCCCTGTGAGTGAGTGACTTTGCAGATAGCCTGATTCAGGAAGCTAGTTTGCAAGTAATTGGCTCCATCTGTCTGCCTGGTGAGACCTGTTTGCTCCTTCAGGCTTTTGCTGTAGGGCTACATCGAGAAACAACCTGCAGGGTACAATAGAGATGGGGTTTTTTTGTTTGTTTGTTGATTGTTTTTTAACGTGACTTAGTCCAAAGAGAGCCATCACCCCACATCCCAGCATCGGGTGCCCTAAATACAGAGCAGAGCAAGAATAAAAGAACCCACATCTTGCAGCTGGGCATGGTAGTGGCACACGCCTGTAATCTTAGCAGAGGTAGATGGATTCTGTGAGTTCGAAGCCAGCCTAGTTTACAAAACAAGTCCAGGACTGCCAAGGCTACACAGAGAAACCTTGTCTAGAAAAAACAAAGCAAAACAAAACAAAAACAAACAAACAAACAAAAACCCTACATCTCCTCTGACTTCTCACACTCTCCCTGACTTCAGGCATTCCCCAGTCCTTTCTTTCACCAGGAATACCATATGGGGACAGTGAGATCTGCAAAGCACTTTGACTGCTCCTGAGAAAGGCAGCCAACAACACACGGTATTAATAGTATGCATCTTTTTTTTATTAGCTGTCACATCGGGCTCCCTTTGTGGGTAGGGCGGGGATTGAGAGTTTTGTTTTCCATTTGGATTACAAAATAAACGAATTCAAAAGAAAAACCATTGCCTGAATCACTCACCTACAAGACTTGCACTAGATGGGTGCATTTTATATTAGATGTAAGTAATCCTGGAGTGTCACAAGTCTCTTTTATCCAGCAGGGGTTCTCTAGCTTGAGGGAGGAAAAAAAACCCTATCAATTATCAAAACCCTGGCAGGACAGTCCCCACGAGTGCCTTGCCTCTGCAGGCATCAGCCCTTTTAAATAAATCCTGTGTAGTCTGTCAATGTTCCACATGTATAGGTTAGTGGCAGAGCATTTTCCTAGTGTACATACAGACATGGGTTCCACCCCAACACATATGGAATCTATAGCAGAAACATATGATAGTTTTTCTACTTAAACCATTGACCGGGCTGGAGAGACGGCTCAGAGGTTAAGAGCACTCACTGACTGTTCTTCCAAAGGTCCTGAGTTCAATTCCCAGCAACCACAAGGTGCCTCAAAACCTTCTATAATGAGATCTGGTGCCCTCTTCTGGCACACAGCCATGCATGCAGGCAGAACACTGTATATATAATAAATAAATCTTTTTTTTTTTTTTTTAATTCATTGACCTATGGATAAGGTCCCTGCTTTTCTTTGAGGAGTGCTGGAAATGGAACCCAGGAGCTCACAGATATTGAGCTACACTCACACAATTTTTCAGTAAATGCAAATTATTTCTATCTTCTTAAATATGAAAGAAGGTGAGGGAGGAGGAGACTGAGTGTGGTAGCAAGAGGCTCAGCACTAGATAAGGCAGAGACAGGAGGATCATGGCACGTTTGAGGCCAGCCTGGTCTATTAGAGAATTCCAGACCACCTTTCAAGATGCTCTTACCAAAACAAAAACAAAAACCACCATGGCGGCAACATTTCAGTTGGTAGAGTGCTTGCCTATCATGCACGCACCCCTGGGATCTAATTGCTGGCACCACAGAGAACTAGGATGGTGGTACACACTGTCCTCCCAGGAGATAGGAAGAATATAAAAAGCTCATCCTCAGCTAAGAGGTGAGTTTAGGGTTTGCCAAGAAGGAAGGGGCTGACTAGGCTGCTCTGGATTTTCAGTTTTCGTATTTCTAAACGCAGAGGAAAGGTGAGGGGAAACAGCCATCCAAAACATTACAGAGCCGCATTTCAGCTAAGAGCTTCCCAGAATTCCTGGTCTCCTTGCTTCCTTCAGAGTTAACTGAGGCAGCTGTGGAGTGTACGCCTCAGATGGACATAAGCAGAGGTTAACCCCGCTCCTGGGTAGGGTCACTGTCTCCAGTGCATTGGGCACTTAACACTGACAGCTGGGAGAGATTTTTCAACTATCAGCCAGGATAGAAGCCTTTCTCTTGATTACATTTGCGCAGGAACTAAGCAATGAGAACAGTGAAGAACTTGGGCCCAAATACTCCACGGCCCGTTAGTCTCCTTCCCCAGTCTTCCTCCCTGGAGAGCCCCAGGCATCCAAATCTCAAACATCTCCCCATCCCCTGAAGGTTAGCAAAGCTATTTCCCGCTGAACCAGCCAGAAACAACACTACAAGTGGGTTTATTTTAGTGCACGCTTTGTCATCTATCATTACTGAAAAACTAAGAGACAGGTTTTGGCTGAACATCCTTAGGAATATTCAAGATCTCCATGCAGAGTTTGGCCCTCTGCCTGCCGCATTCATCTCATTTGGAGTGGTCTCCTCCCTCTCCTGCCAATGTTCCTCATTAGCAAGATGATCTGGACTCAAAACAGGACACTGTCTGGCTTGGTCAGGCACCAAAGGGACCCTGTGATGACATCATAATGCCGTACCTGTGACATCATCAAGCTTCTTTCATGAAAATATTTTTTTCCCCATTTTCAGAATGTTTTACTAGGATGGGGGCGTTGGCAGCAAGCATGATGGTGTGAGTGGAGAGGTCAGAGGACAGCAGTCTCAGAAGTCAGTTCTCTCACTCTCCCATGGGTTCTGAGAGTTGGACACAGCTCATTAGCCTTGCACAGTGGCTCATTTTACCCACTGAGCCATCACACTGGCCTGAAACAAACCTTGAGTGCCAAAGGGACTGTAAAATGAGAAACACATTTCAACTTTTTTTCCCCTTTACTAGAGGCTAAGGGGTTGCTTTAATGGAGTATTTTCTCTGTGTTTAAAGAATATATATACAGATATACATATATACATATAAGTGAGGTATGGTGGAGCACACCTGTAATCCCAGCACTCAGCAAGGCAAAGCAGGTGGATCTCTATGAGTTCGAGGCCAGCCTGGTCTACAAAGTGAGTCCAAGACAGCCAAGGCTACACAGAGGACCTTATCTCAGAAAAAAAAAAAAAGGAGGAGTGGGAGGGATATTTTGCCTTTGGGGGAATATCTTTTTCCTGACTTCCAAGATGGAAAGGATATTGCCTTCTGCTTAGATGCTTTTTCGAACCATGAAACAACACACCGCTGGAACACAGCTGGGACTCCCCAGTGCCTTCTACCCTCCTTCATTGTCCCCAAAGTCCCCAAAGTCCTCAGTTCACTCAACTAAGCATGTATCTCCCCACTATTTGATCTTCTTTTCCAGCCAAGAAAAACTTGGAGACTCCCAAAAACCCAGATGATGTAGATGCTTGTCACATGTCCCAGGTCCAGGCCCAAAGTTTGCATATTTAATTCCAAGCCTGCTGTTCCATATTCAACTTCTTTGTCAGAAGCACCAAACTAGTACCTGCTCCTTCAAACACAGAAATGGTCCTTTCACAACAGCTTTTGGGAGGTAAGAAAAACGGAGGCATCAAAGTATTCCCAGGGTTGCAGGGCTAGGTGGGAAATAAACTATAGTGTCAGGTGAGAAATGAAAAAGCAGAATGCTACTAGTTCTTAATGTGTCCACTCCATTGGGTCCCAGAGAACTCAATTAAAGACTACAATAGGCCCATCCGTGACTGTGTCTTAGGTGAGATGAGCATTTGAGTTGGTGGATTCAGAACCCCAAGGTGTGTGGGCATCACACAATCCACACTGGGGTCCAGGGACAAGAAAAGGCAGGGCGAGGAGGACTCCCTTTTCCTTCCTGCCCAGTCATTTTGACCTGGGACATTGATGGCCCTTTCTTGTCATCACTCACTTTCTTAGTTCTCAGGCCTTCTGATGCGGACTGCAACTGTACCATGAGTGCTGGGGTCTCCAGTTCAGACAACAGGTTATAGGATTTCTCAGCCTTCACCATCACACAAGGCCATTCTTTCCAATACCTCAATACACACTCACACGCCGTTGGTTCTGTTCCTCTACAAGACCCTGACAGGCTACAGAGATGGCTCAGTCAAGTACAGTGCTTGCCATGCGCGTATGAGGACCCAAGTTCAGATCCCCAGCATGAACATAAAAAGCCAGGCTGCATGTCTGTAACCTCAGCGCTGGCTGGGGGATTGAGTCGGGGGGGGGGGGGGGGGGGGTGGCGGTCAGGGCCTGAAGCTCACAGACCAGCCAATTTATGCACATCTAAATTGGTGGGTTTCCAGCTCTGGTGAGTAATTTTCTATCTCAGAAAAATAATGAGGAGTGGGAGATAGACCTCTGACTGCCACACACACACACACACACACACACACACACACACACACACACACCACAATCTGACTCATACTAGGGCTTCATGTAAAAACTAAGGGTTACTATCTGTGATCTTAACAATTTGTACATTGCAAATCTCATCCAAAAGTCTCCATAGCAAAACCTAGGTT
Source organism: Acomys russatus (assembly GCF_903995435.1). NCBI lineage: Eukaryota > Metazoa > Chordata > Mammalia > Rodentia > Muridae > Acomys > Acomys russatus. The sequence goes on from NC_067145.1 coordinate 53,392,903, forward strand.
TTGCACACAAATCCATTCATTACGTGAATAAGCACTAAAGCCTTTTCAGTATAGATGGACCTAGAAAGAAGTTCCCGACCTGTGTATGTCACTGGGGCAGGGCATAGCACAGGGGTGTGGTCCTCCAGGAGAGGAATCTCACTTGTGCTACTGGGGCCTGACTGGGACAAAGAGCTGTCCTGTTGAGAAATGAGAGGATCACAACTAGACTCTCAGCTCTGTCTGGTACACACTCATCTGGGCCAGTGTTGCTCAGGCTATCCCCCTAAGGGTTTTAAGTCACCCAGCAATTAAAACCCAAGACACTGGGTATGTGTGGTTGGGAGTTTTGAATCTTATTCCATACCTAATAACGTGGAGATCCACCACTGCTCTGCAATGCCCGAGCTTGCTTCCAGAAGTCACCTGCTTTTCCCAAGCACAAAGCCCCCACTTTCTTCTTTTTACAAGTCCAGCATATTTAACTCTAAGAAAACAATCGCAGCGTTAGGGTTCTCTCCCAAACCCTCCCAAAGCTCCTAGCAGAAGGTCAGTGTGGGTTTTCCCCCTGGTGTTTGGCTGACTCAGATCTCTCTTCTCTCCGTGGTTGCCTCGAGGAGGAGGCCGCAGTTCCAGGTTTTCTGGTTTCAAAATAAATTGGCAGAAATCTGAAGCGATGCCAATACCGCCCTCCTGCCCGCAGGCAGCTGGGTCCCAGTGGGAGGTCTCTTAGCAACCGGGCTCAAATCAAATATTTGGGCGCCTGGACACATTCTGATTGGAATGAGATCATGAACAAAAACTTTTCTCTTTCCTTCAACCCAGCTACCGAGCATTACGAAAGGATGCTGAGTCCCTGAGCTGGCTCCCTGCTCTGGGGAAGCGTGACTCATGGGCCCTTCAATTAGAGCAGGTCCACACCACTGCGGTCCCAGACTGGCAGGCCACAGCTCCAACTTCTATTTCTGGCTTCGTATATATCCTTAGACAAGAGGCTCTAACTTTTTGCTGCTGCTGCTGCTGCTGCTGCTGCTGCTTGCTGCTGCTGCTGCTGCTTGCTGGTGCTGCTGCTGCTGTGACCGCACAAAGCTCAGAGTTTTAATTCGATCCCATCAGGCCCTCTGCGCGCAGCCCTTTCTGAAAATCAAATGTTCGTTTACAGGATCACAAGGGCAGCAGAGGCGAGTCCAATTCTGAAGGTGCCAAAAGGAAGGAGAGCTTCGGGTACTGTCTTGTTGCATCTGCCATGTCATCCTTCCCTCCACTTCCCCTGCAAAGTGACAAATGGCAAATGAGTGGGAGAAGGGGGCAGACAGATGCCAGCCAAGACAGTTTTCACATCTTTTCTTTTTCAACCTGAAATCCTAGTTTCACCCTATTCTTGTTCATTCAAGGGAAACAATCTGCATGGAATCTGGCTGTGGTTGCTAATTGGAATAGATATTTTTATGTATAGGGGAGGCTTTATTTCAGCTTTTATCTATAAAAATGAGCTTTTAAAAAACCTAGTCTTTAGCCTGACTGTGGTCTCACACACCTTTACTCCCAGCTCTTGGGAAACAGAAGCAAGCAGATCTCTCTGAGCTTGAGGCCAGCCTGATCTACATAACGAGTTCCAAGATAGCCAGAGCTATGTAGAGAGAGAGACCCTGTCTCAAAACAAAAACAAACTCTAGTCTTTTTAAATTAATTATTTGACTATTTCATACATGTATATAATATAATCTGGTCACACCTGGCCCTCCATCCTTCTGAAATCCTGGTCCCCTGACCTCATGAGAGATAGGTGGGTGCCTCCGCCCAGCATGCTCAGCCTGTGTGTGTGTACATCTAACCTCTTCATTCAGACCCAGTGGCTGCTACCATGATACATGTGTGGCCTTGGCCACTTTGCACGTAACTGGCACGTTCTTGCCCACTCATGTGCTCGTGGAAGCAAGTGGTCACAGAGGCCAAGGGTGGATGCCAGATGCTTTCTCAGTCATCTCCATCTTCTATTTTGAGACAAGATCCCTCTCTAACCCTGGCCCTCACCAATTCTGTTAGATGGCTGGCCAGGAAGCCCCGGGGCCCCTCCTGTCTCTGTCCCCGAACTTAAGAGCTACAGATGCTACCATACCACACTCTTTAACGTGGCTTTGGAAGATCCAACCTCAGGTCCTCCTGATTTCATGGCTTTACCACCTGAGCCATCTCCCCAGCCTCCCTTGTCGCTTTTTAAAGACACATCACCACAGCCCTGGGGGCAAACGTTGTAAAATGCTAAATAAACACTCCATGAATGTAACTGACACTCAGACCACACAGAAGTGTAGCGTCTTCCTTTGATAGTACTGGAACACCAGACAGTATCCAGAGAACGGGAGGGTAGAAAACGGGGCACCATTGGTTTGCCTCCTCCGCTCCACGGCTTTGTGGCCTTGGGCAAGTAAAAGAATGCCTCTCTGTCTTTTTTTATCCAGAAAAAATGGGAGCGATAACAGTCTTTCCTCAGCTGCGGTGCATTTAGATCATCAGGTGAGGAGTGACTGCAAAGCATCTAACGCAGGAGAAGCCTGTCTGCCATCCATAGCATGACTGCCATGGCCTTTTCACCTGAAATACTGAGTCTTTGCAGCATTACATAAAAGCATGTTTGGCTTATTTAAAGGCTCTGATTATGACTCCTTATCTAAAAAGCTGCAGGGAAGTACAATAGGAGTTGACACCCCAGCTTTGGTGGCTGAGGGTAACCCAGGCTTACTAAATCAACCTTTGGTTTAAATCAGATACACATGTGCACGCGCGCGCGCGCGCACACACACACACACACACACACACACACATACACACATACACATTCTTATGCTTGTGCTAGTGACAACATTTGCTAAAATAATACTGGTCAGAAGAAATATTTAGGATATGGACTGTATTAAAACGCCACATTCCTGGCTGGAGGGGTGGCAGAGGTTAAGAGCACTGGCTGCTCTTCCAAAGGTCCTGAGTTCAATTCTCAGCAACCACATGGTACCTCACAGCCATCTATAATGTGATCTGGTGCCCTCTTCTGGTGTGCAGGGAGAACACTGTGTACAAATTAAATGAATAAATCTTTAAACACACACACACAGCCCACATTAAATGAAAAACTAAAACAGAACCAGGTTGCCATTGATTCAGGCTATAAAATAATAGAAGGGCATAGGGTCCTCTACATAGTAGGTGCTTTTAGTGACTTAATCTAGAAGCCCATATTTTGCAACATGTTATATTTTTGTTTCTAAGTAGTATGTATTTTGATTGAGTACCTGACTATCTTTACAAAGTAACCTTTTCCCACAGTTTGAACTCACGGTGCAGCTTCTTCTCTGTATGAGGCATTGCCTGGGGAAGAAACAATGGGGCTCCTGGACACACAAAATTCCCATAAGCATGGAACCTACATTCTAGCTTGACACAGGTGATGAACACAAATGTTACTGTACAACTTCACCCAAACAAAGAGCAAACAAAGACTTTCACTTTCAAATTGCACAACCACGAAGATTAGTAGGTAGGGTTTAGTGTGTGTGTGTCTAAGCTGGAAGGAGGCAACTTGGCTAACCCCAGCCAGCTGGAAATAATAGCTAGGATTTGAGCCTACATTACTTTATAGGTCTGCTTTGGCAACAGTAGACTGAGTGATTAAGATCGACCCTCCTACCAAAGGCAGCTTACAAGGCTGCATGAAATATTTGTTAATTTTCTTAAGAGCGCCAAAGCCATAATGAGATAGTGAAGAAACACCTGCCAAAGTGAAGGAGCTGACAGAGTCAAAACAAGTCATTCCTGCTCACAGAGCTTCCAGCCGGCGGCATTCGTCAACCCCAAAGAAAAGCAAACTGCAGAGGAGCGCTCTGTTTGATGAGATAAGGCTTTGGCCCCAAAGCCCAGGGACAAAGTTCGGGATCAAACCATTCCTCACTTTCAGTCAGGTCCTTGGGATTGGGAGACATTTATTTTACATCCATCTGTACATATACGCCCAACCAATACCTGGCCTGCACTATCACAGGAATTCAGCTGTTACTTCATGCGTGAATGACTCAACACAGAGCGAGGCATCAGGAATACTGATCCGGAACACTGACTTCCAGGAAGACCTCAGCCAGACAAGAGGAAAGCCTGGCAGCAACAGGCCACAAGGAGAAGGGAGATGAGGGGTCACCTCCTGGAACCAAAAGCAAAAAGCAGCTCACAAACTAGAGTGAGCCCGAGTCTTTTTTTTTTTTTAACTTATATTTTACATGTAAGAGTGTTTTGCCTGCATATATGCATGTGCATTACATCCTGGTGTCCATGGAGACCAGAAGAAGGCATTAGATCCCCTGACACTGGATTTCCAAAGGGTTGTAAGTCACCGTGTGGGTGCTGGGAATCAAAACCCGTTCCTCTGGAAGAAGAGCCAGTGCACTTAACCACTGAACCATCTTTCCAGTTCTGGGTTACCTTTAAAGCCTTAAGGTCCACCTCCAGTGACAGACTGCCTCCAATAAGGCCATGCCTTCCACCAACAAGGCCAAAGCTTGCCCCAAACAGCTCCACTAACTAGGAAATGTCAGGTCCAAAAGAAACTCAACACAAATGGAGCCTGCTGGCCTCCAGGCTTTCTCAACATCCCAAGTTCCTGCTACAGAGCCCACACTGGCAATCCTGGCTCCTCTTGGCTCTTCTCATCCGTCCCCAGTCACTAACTTCCCTAGCTCATGGGTCGTCCCTCCCCTCAGTCCCTCCTTCCTCTACAACCCAGCCATTTTGGCCATGCACCATCTTTCTTCTCTTTGTTCTCTTGGTCCTCTGTCCTCTTTGCCTGTTCTCTCTCTCTCCTCATTTCTCTCTCCCCTGGAAAATAGAAAACTCATTATTTCTTTCATTTCTCCCATTTTACATTATCAGTGGCAGTGTCTAAAACTATAAAATATATATATATATATATATTATATATATATATATATATATATATATATATATATATATATTTGGCAGAGGGATCTGGGGTTTAACTCCATGGGAGACTATTTGCTGAGCATATATAAGGTACAATCCTCAACATTGTCTCCCACCCAATCCAAAAAAAAAAAAAAAAAATCAATAGTTGTTTTTATTCCTTGAAAAGGCACAAGGCAAGCTTGGTGGCACATGTCAGTAATCTCAGCACTTGTGAGGCTGGGGCAAAGATTGCCAGTTTGAAGGCGGCCTGGGCTACATAGTGAGTTCAAGATCAGGCTTATAAGACTCTGACTTGAGGAAGGAGAGGAGGGAGAAGAGGAGGGAGTGGGTAAGGACAGCAGAGAAGAGGGTGGGTGTAACTGGTCTTTGCTACTTTGTGGGCTCTTTTCCCCTGCCCTTTATTCCTCCCAGTTTCTCCCCCTATCACTACTTAGAAGAGAAAGAAGGATAGAAGGGGAAGAGAGATTCATGAATCTACTTTCTTTTTGTTTCTTCTTTGCTTGTAGCTAGTCTATGCTACTTTGTGACTCTCTCTCTTCCTGCCTCCCCCCTAATTCCCCTGGTTTCACCCCCTATCGCTAGATAGGAGAGAAAAGGATAGAAGGGGGGAGAGAGAGAGATTCCTGAAACTAATTTCTTTCCTTGTGTTTCTTCTTTAAGCAGGACGACTAACAAACTGCATCCAACCCCCTAAGCAGCCAGCAACCACCCACTCCCCCTTTGGGGCTCCAGCATTTATATATCCCTGTGAAATCTCGGGCTCCTTAACATGCCTTGGGTCTATCAGCTCTATAGGAGGCCATCCTATCTTATGATAACCTTGCTCCACACCATTAGCAGGCATCTGCTGCACCGGAAAGCTGAAGGTGATCTCATAACCCTGGGCTGCCCCTGCTCTCATTCTGGCAGCATGGTTGGTTCAAGATTAACCCTTTCTTTCAAAATGGGCTATTTCATCAGATTGCTGTTTGCTCTTTCAGCTCTTCATTGATCTGGCTACCCGGTGACACAGTTCCTTCCCCTTTCTCCTCATGGGGAACACTCTGCTCTCTTGCTTGGTCACCAGGACTGAGCCTGTGGCTCCTGGCTTCCCGAGTGCTTCCACCTCCATGCACAGCCAACTCTGCAGCCCTTTAATAAAGAGCAGAGTGATCCTTTTTGTTTTCATATTTCAGCCATTTTGTTGTTGTTGTTTCTCAGGCCACTCCATTTCCACATACAATTTTTTCATCTCCTTAGCCAGTCTTTTAACCTTTTTTGAAACAAAATATATGAAGAAGAAAAAAAAAGACAGAAAATTCCCTCTGGGAGCAAGGCAGAGGATATCCCAGCAATGGCATATTGCTGGCATCTTCGGGGAAATATTCATTCCTTCATCCCCTGTTTCTTCTACAGCACTTGAAATCAATTTAACTTTAAAGCCCCACATGGAGGCACCACGTGTAGCTGGTCTTTGCTATTGTGAGTTCTATTCCCCACATTTTATTTCCCTGGTTTCATCCCCTATGGTTACCATCTTGTGCAGCAGAGCTCTAGCGCTCACTCCCCAGGTCCCAGCACTGCAGAATCGAGTCACCCATGGAGGAATGGAGCATTGAGGGAGCACCGAGGCATTGATTTTGCAGATATTTAGGGAAGCATGAGTATAAAATAACATGACTGCTCCGTGGGATGGTTAAAGGGAATGTTTTCATTGTAGATCTGAGACGGAGAACAGCCAGAGGCATCTGGAACAACTCAGTCGACTGAACATGGCCCACAGACTGGACATGTCCACAGCTATCTGAGAGGGGAGAGTAACAGGGGAGAGAGAATAGAGAAAAAATAGTGAGAGAAGCAGGAGCAGAGAGAGAGAGAGAGAGAGACAGACAGACAGAGAGGAGAGAGAGACAGAGGAAGAGACAGAGACAGAGAGGAGAGAGACAGAGACAGACAGAGACAGAGAGGAGAGAGAGACAGAGACAGACAGAGACAGAGAGGAGAGACAGAGACAGAGACAGAGGGAGAGACAGACAGACAGACAGAGACAGAGAGACAGAGGGGAGAGAGAGAGAGAGCAACAATCGTAATAATTATAAGGAGAATGAATAGCTGGGGAAACAGAAGCCTTGAACTAGAGGAAGTTCAGGGTAGGAGAGGTGTAAGAAAGGACAGGATCCAGCATGGATTTTGAAATGTGCAAAAAGTACTTCTGACGCTGAGGGAATATGGAGGCCAGCATCCGTTTTGATATGCTAATGGGCACTACAGGTAGCCATAGATCCCGTCTGTCAGAAGTAAGGGAAATGACTGCTTTTGGAAGATGGGAACCAGTTTCACAGGGTCCTGAGGAACTTACCTAACTGCCAGAAATGCTCCTACAGCCCAGGTGGAGCTCATTTCTGGATATTTGGAGTACCCTCTGGAGTTTCGGGAGCTGGAGTTTCCTTTGGGCCTGACAGTATGTAATTCCAAATGACCCCTGGGTTGTTTTGATAGACTCTTTCCCAGAAGCCCATGCACAGAGGACAGCTGCCTCAGGCCACTAGTGGAACCAAGTGCTCTGCAGTCCCTACCACACTCTCCTCCCTGCTTCTTCACCCCTGGCTCCACCCCTGGCTCCACACGTTGGAAGCTGAGGAAGTGGAGGTTATGTAGCAGCTCTCCCCTAACTGGCCCCAGCGGTTGCTGAGAGGCCAGGCAGCAGTTCCCAAAGACACTCTAGGGCAAGCCAGCTCTCCAAACAAGCTAATTAGCAGTCAAAATCCAGCCACTTAAAGTAGCTTTACGGTAGATTTGAACTGACAGCAGAACGACCCCACAGGCAGTCACTGGCAAACCCTGGTTCTCTTTCTCTCCTTTCTACAACCCCTACCGTGTCATAATGTCCTTGTCACCTCAGGAGCTTAGAAGAGCACTCTTACTCTGAACAGGAAATGGTACCCGGAAGTACTTGCTTCAATACTGTGGGAGCCTTCACAGTTTCTAAACAGCATTCACAGTGTGGAAAGCCTGCAGCTCTGGAATGGTGCACCGAGCTTCCAGAAGACTTGAGGGTTCTAGTGGAGAGATGGCCTCTTCCTTCAAGCAGTTATGGAAAGTTTTTCTGACCTCTCTGGTTGCAGCCTGCAGAGGAATCCAAAAACCTTCAAAGACTGATGAGTGGCCAGGAAAAAAGAAGAGCCCTGTCATACTGTCTGCTCATGGTCATGTGACTTGGCCGCTCTATCAGTTGTATACGGAGTTAAGTTACCAATTTTGTCTATCCACACCTTTGGTCAACCCTCTGGCCTTGTGACTAGGAGCAGATACTTAAAGACTGTCTGGGAGTTGGCTATAGCAATGGAAAAGACCAAAGCTCTCTGGCATAGACCTATCCTGTTCTTCATAGGCAGAGGAAAGGGGGGAGGAGGGGTGGAACTGTGGAGTCATTGCTCATATTTAGCCTTTCTATAAATCCTACAGAAACCAGAATCACAAGAAAACCCAAACAGGTCATAACTTGTGCAGCCATATAAGATATTGTTAAAATATAGATTTTTTTTTTTTTTTTTAGGGACTGCTTCGGTGATTAAGAGCACTTGTTGCTCTAGCAGAGAACTTGGGTTCACTTCCCAGCACCCACACAGCAGCTCACAACCACTTGAAAGCTCAATCTCAGGGGATGTGGTCGCTTGACTAGGAATGACTCCCATTAACTCAGTGTTTGAATGCTTGGCCCCTGGGGAGTGTGGCCTTGTTGAAGTAGGTGTGGCCTTGATAGAGGAAGTGGGTCACTATTGGGGAGGGCTTTAAGGATTCCTATTTTTTAAGCTATGATCAGAGTGGCTCACAGTTGCTTCTGCTGCCTGCATATCAAGATGCAGAACTCTCAGCTCCTTCTCCAGCACCATGTCTGCCTACGTGCTGCCAGGTTTCCCACCATAATGATAGTGAACTAAACCTCTGAACCTATAAGGCAGCCCCAATCAAATATTTTCCTTTTTAAGAGTTGTTGTGGCCATGCTGTCTCTTCACAGCAATAGAAACCCTAACTAAGACAGGGAGTCTGCATATTTATCACCCTGCATAAAACTAAAGTCCAAGTGGATTGAAGACCTCAACATCGAACCACACACACTACATCTGTTAGAAGAAAAAGTGAGGAAGAGCCTTGAGCTCATTGGCACAGGAGACAACTTCCTGAACAGAACAACAATAGCTCAGGCTCTAAGGTCAACAATTAATAAATGGATCCTCATGAAACTGAAAAGCTTCTGTAAGGCAAAGAATACTGTCAATAGAACAAAATGGCAGCCTACAGACTGGGAAAAGATCTTCACTAACCCTACATCCGACGGAGGGCTAATATTCAAAATATTTCAAGAACTCAAGAAATTAAACACCACCAAACCAAATAATCCAACTAAAAAATAGGGTACAGAACTAAACAGAGAATTCTCAACATTCTCGAATGGCCAAGAAACACTTAAAGAAATGCACAACATCCCTAGTCATCAGGGAAATGCAAATCAAAATAACTCTGAGATTCCATCTTATGCCTGTCAGAATGGCTAAGATCAAAACTCACGTGACAGCACATGCTGGTGAGGATGTGGAGAAAGGAGAACACTCTTCCACTGCTGGTGGGAGTGCAAACTCTCCAAACACTTTGGAAATCAATCTGATACTTTCTCAGAAAATTGGGAATAGTTCTACCTCAAGTCCCAGCCATACCACCCCTGGCCACATAACGGAAAGATGCTCTACCGTACAACAAGGACATTTGCTCAACTATTCATAGCAGCTTTGTTTGAAATAGCCAGAATCTGAAAACAACCTAGCTGTCCCTCAACCAAAAACTGAGCGTACCTGAAATCCTAGTGCTGGGAGGATGAAAACAGATGGACCCTAGAGTTTGCTGGTAGATGACTTTCAGGTTCAATGAGAGACCTTGTCTCAAAAACTAAGATGGAGAGCTACTGATGAAGACACCTGACATTGACCTTCGGCCTATATACCCCACACCCCCAACACACACACACACACACACACACACACACACACACACACACACACACACACACACAACTACACAATTGTTTAGGCCTTTCCACAGGCCTAAGCAAGTAAGAAATCAGAATCCAGGTCACCCACTATATCTTGCACTTCCATAATAAATCCACCACAGTCCCAATCCCACCCATAGCCATGCCTGGTGAGAGTCACCCTGGAGTACAGGTATCTGAGGCTATGACTTTTTGTCTGTACCTTATGGCCCCCAGCTCTTGCTACCCTCTTAGCTCTCATTACTGGTATCAAAGGCAGCCAGACCCTTTAAACTCCAGCAACTCAAATGAGTTGCATTTCGCGTAAGAGGCAGTAAAGAAGTCGTCAGTCTTTACAACTCCTTCTCTGCTGAGATAGATGAAAGAGGCTGAAAGCTGAAGGTGTGTCTTGGTGGTAGCGCACATGCTCAGCATGGGTGAGACCGTGGGCTCCATCCCTCTTCCCTGAGAAAAGTCCAAATATCTGCCTGGCATTAACACATCAAAGAGAGGTATAAAAAGCAACAAAAAGCAAGGGCAGGGGGAAATGTCTGTTTAGTCTACCGTCTCACTTCTATTCGTTCTGGAATGTTCCTGCGGCTTACTGAGATTACCTCTAGCCTGGACCATCAGTCTCTGAATGGGTTTGTTTTGAAAGGTAAAGAAGGGATATGCAAAAAAAAAATTTCCCAAATGCACAATGAGCCACAAATACAGTAGAAAAGAGACGATCTGTAGTGCTTACCGAGCACCTGCTCTACATGAGCGTACTACATATGCACAGAGCGCTGTAGCAGGCATCACGAGGGGCTGCCCCTCCCCCCCAACAGGCCCCTCCAATCTAGCTTCAGGAACAGGTGCCCACCGAGAGAGCCAGAAGACAGAACTGTAGCAAGCTCTTGCAAGAATTCAGAGGCTTGACTGGGCAGAGGTCCCCAGAGTAGAGGAGACCTCATGTGACCCCTGGGAGCTAGAGGTCCTGTCACTGGTGTTGGAAAGGTATGGGTAGAGAGAACAGGTGGCCTGGGGAGATGTCTGGGGAAGGAAGTAGGGGGCTGGGAAGAGTCAGAGGCTGGCCTAGGGAGCCACTGGAAACAGAAAGAATGGCCGGGAGCCAACATGAAGGGACCCGAATTGCAGGAAAAAGAGTTTTGGACTGTTGGTTGCAGTGATACAGAACAGTGAGCATGGGAAAACTGCACATGGGGCCCATCCGTTTGCTGACAAATATGGTTGCACATAGGATTCTTGTACAGAAGACAGAAAACCCTAAAATTGGCCTGCACTCCTATCCACAATTAGTTTTTGTTTTGTTTTGTTTACTTATTTTTCTTCTTTTATTTCTTTCTTTCTTTGTTTTGTTTTGTTTTTTGAGACAAGTTTTCTCTGTGTAGCCTGGCTGTCTTGGACTCACTTTGTAGACCAGGCTAGCCTCGAACTCACAGTGAGCCTCCTGCCTCTGCCTCCCAAGTGCTGGGATAAAGGTGTGCGCCATTTCAAACATGAAAACAGTGTATCTCTTTCTCACATACTAACTCCATAACCTGAGATTCTCTCACGTACCTATATGTTCTGTGAGAATAACACACTCACTGGTTACATAATAATTCATCTTCTTTATCATCAATATTATTAATGACCAGTCTCTATTGGGCATTTGCGTTACTTAACTAATTAGGTAACTAGTTAATAATGCTACAATGAACATCATAGTATATAAAGAGTGGTCTACATGACTCTAATCAATTCATGAAATGAAATCAAGCATATGAATATTTTTAGAAGCTGATAGACTTGACACACTGCCCATGCCCCAGCAGATGGCCCCACCCCATGCCCCTGTGAGCAGCACTAACTAGACTCACTGAGTTAAAACTAAGTAAATAAATAAAAATTATAAAAAGACGACATGCAACTGAAGGGAGGTGTGATGGGGGTTCTGGGGAGAGCTGGGGGAGGGGAAGGAAGTGTGGATACGATCGAGATGCATTGTATACATATGTGACATTTTCAAATAATAAATATTTTTAAAGTTTGCCAGTTAACACATCTATCAGCAGTGAATGAAGGAACTGCTTTCATGTTAGAAAACAGTTTTCACCTTAGAAAACAGTGTCTTAAACGTGGGTGTCACAGTCTCGTGGAAGGTCGTACAGTTTGGATGTGGGAGAGGTGTGAAAAATTTGGTTGCAGTAAAAGATTTCTGAACACATCACAATTAAAAATGAATTCAACCCAGCACTTAGGAGACAGAGGCGGATTGCTGTGAGTTCGAGGCCAGCCTGGTCTACAAAGCTACTCCAGGACAGCCAAGGCTAACACAGAGAGACCCTGTCTCGAAAAATCAAAATCAAAAACAAACAAACAAAAAGAATGAATTCAGAAATCCAACACCCAATGAGCTGACTCCCACCTGAACATGCCTGCTCTGTCTGGCCATGCCATCACACCACATAACAACCATGTCGGCCTGAGATACCCCAGCTCACACTCAAGACAACGGATGCAGTGAGCGGCGGCTGTCTGGCCAGCGCACACAGTGTTCAGCTTTTCTAAAGACACAGTGGCTTAACTGCGGAAAGCCAGTGCTTCTCATGTTTTTTTTCTACCACCATTGCTCAGCCTATACGTATCAGATTTTGGATTTATTTTTTTAAATTCTTAAATGAATTTTGGCTAGGGATTAGGACAGAATTTCCAACAATTTCCAAAATGGCCCTAAGCATATTTCTGCCATTTTATTCTATATATTTATGCAAAGTGATACTCTCAGCATTGACAATAACAAATGAAAATATTGATCAACTCTTAAAAACATTGGAAATGCTCTATGTCCTACAAAATTAAATATTCAGCCAAGACCTGCTTTATGCACAAATAAGCTCATCCATATCATTAGTAAGTAAATTTCTTTCATAGTCAATAAATAGTAAAATTATATTTATATGAAAGAGTTGTAGTCAAGATCAATTTCATCAAGATTTGTTAACAGTAAATGAGTTGTAGACTTACTTTATATACCCGTATATCTGAAGTCACATAAAAATCCCTCAGGCAACAAGGGGTCATTGAGTGAAAGAAGCTTAGGAGGCTCTCCCTTAGAGTCAAGTATTTTTTTAAATCTTCACTAACTGAGAAGTGAAAGTGGATTCATGAAATCACATCTAAGTAAACATTTTTTATTATTTGAGTCTGAATTTTTCAAAATATATCTTCATATCTTGAATATTTCTTTGAAATGTCTATTTCAGTTCATCTTTATCTTTGTCCAAAGCAGTTACTATTAGCTGGTTTTATTCAGTACCAATAATAATAATAACAACAGCAACAACAACAAAGCAGAACAAAAGGCACAAGAAGGTGGGTGGGGTGGCTCGTCCCAGCCACTTACGTGGAAGAGGCAATAGATTGCTGGAGCTTTAGCATTCAAGGCCAGCTGGAGCAGCATGGAAAGATGCTATTGAAAGGAAGAAAAAAAATAGATCATAGATAGATAGATAGATAGATAGATAGATAGATAGATAGATAGATAGATAGATAAGGAAGGGAAGAAGAAAAAGAATAGAAAGAAAAGGACTGGATAGACAGGTCCACAATTAAGAATGTTTGCTGCTCTTACAGAGGACCCAGGTTCGGATCCCAGCACCCACATGGTGGCTCACAGCCATCTGGGACATCCAGTTCCAAGGCATCCAATGTCCACTGGCTCGGCATGCTCATGGTGTCCATACATACTCCAGGAAAAACATTCATAAACATAAAATAAATAAATTTTAAAAATAAAAGAAAAAAGGGAGGAAGGAAACACTTAATTGACATTCCTTATGACGTGTGAATTTTTTGAGTTTTTTTGGCAGGGGTGGGGGGGCGTTGGTTTGTTGGTTGGTTGATTTGGTCTGGTTTTTCGAAACAGGGTTTTTCTATGGAGCCCTGGCTGTCCTGGACTCACTCTGTAGACCAGGCTGGGCTCAAACGCACAGAGATCCGCCTACCTCTGCCTCCTGAGCGCTGGGATTAAAGGCGTGCACCACCACGCCCGGCTTGATTACTGTATTCTTATAATAGCCATACAGTATTCTTCAGTTTTGTTTCCATGGTCTTCAGTACCCGTGGTCAACCATAGTCAAATATTACATGGAAAATTCTGGAAAGAAATAAATCCTACATTTTAAGTTGTTTCTTATTACTACAGTGTCTTATTGGTTATTATGGTTAATCCTTTTCCATGTGTCTTAGTTACTGTTCTATTGCTGTGAAAAGAAACCACAACCAGGGCAAGTCTCATGAAAGAAAGCATTTAATTGGGGCCTTGCTTAGAGTTTCAGAGGATTAGTTCATTATCATCACGGCAGCAGGCAGGCAAAGGGAGAAAATCTCAAATCCACCCCTGCCTACTACAACAAAGCCACGCCTTCTAATCCTTCCCAAATGGCTCCACCAACTAGGGACTAAGCATGCGAACAAATGAGCCTATGGGGACCATTCTCATCCAAACCACCACATCATGCCTAATTCATAAAATGAACTTTATCATAATTATGTATGAGTAGGCAAAATACATTACACAACTCCATAGTCTTTGGGGTTTCAGGCAGCCATCACAGGTCTTGGGGCACATCTCCTGCAAATTACAGGAGGATGCTGAAGCAGGAGCTTGTCCCTGCTTCAGAGATGTGCCTGTGCTTTTATAAAAATCCCCCGTGGCAGTAAAGAGCATCTATTTCTCTCATTTCTTTTTGCCTAGTTATTACTCATGTAGAAGACAAATGTTCTTTGGAGAAACAGATGTCTGGACTGAGCCTAAGAAAGGATCTCACAATTCTATGCCTCTTTTTTGGTAGAAAAATAAAATAAAAATAAAAAGCATGTCCTGATTTTGCAAATAGAATACTTACTGAGTTGGGAAAAAATCAAAACAAAACGCTAGTAACATCTGACCATAAGCTTGCTTCATTTTTAAAATTGGGAACGGATATGTTAACCTCAAGGGCACTAGCCTCTATAAAGGAAATAGAGGTTCTGGCCGTACGGACTTGCTTTCCTAAACAGAACCTGTTTAGAATAAGGCCAGAGCCCGCGGAATTGGATTCTACCTAGCCTGTCCTTTAGGAGCCACACATGAATCCTTAACTCCCCCTTGAACTTTATCTACTGAGCTCACATTACCATAAAGCAGTGGTGGGTACCGACGCCTGCGCAGCACCCTCTGTGGGCAGTAAACCATTCAGGGAACACTGCTTCGTTCAAGTGCCAAACTGCACAACAGCTTGAATTGTAGCCTTTGCCGCCATTACAAACTCAAAGCTGAGTCCAACTAGCCTTCTGTTAGAACGTGCCGCCAAGGAGACTCGGGCTATAGAGGCTCCTAGGCTGGGGGAGTCTTCCCTGCAGCTTCATTCAACAAGTCTTGGGAGAAGAGAATGTGCTAGCTGACCAGAAAACTTTGGTCAGATGCTATGGGTCTTCTCAACTTATCACAATCACTAGAAACCAAGTCTATATAACCATCCTCTTACGTGGAATCGGGTCAACTTGACTTACCAGCTAGGCATCGGGGCCTCATAAAGACACAATCTGTGTTCTAGTCACTGCCCCAACATTAATAGATGGCCCTTGGCAGTCAATCATCACATGCCTATGGAAAGAACGGAGAGAGTGAGCGAAAAAGGAAGGAAGGGAAGGAGGGAGGGAGCGAGGGAGTGAGGGAGGGAGGGCAGTGAAAGGCAACTTAGATCAGAGCTCTAGGCTAAATAGTACTTTGTTGTTGCTTGGCATGGGTTTTATTGTTGGTTTGATTTCTGTTCTGGTTTTTTGAGACAAGGAATCATTATGTAATCAAAGCAAACCCAGTTTGTGGCAATCCTCTTGCCCCCGCCTCCCCTGAGGTTAGAGGCACAAGCCACCAATACCTTTCTTAAGGAGTCTATATCAGTTAAGTTTGTGATTGTAGCCATGTGGAAACTTTCACATGCCTCAAATATGCATCTGGATTTATCTGTCTCTCTTGAACTGCCAAAATAAAAATATAATTTAAAAACTTACAAAAACAAAATTTAACAACAAAATAAAAGAACTATGTAATGAACAACTGGGCTCCCTTGAGACAAGAAAGGCAGCCTGGTGGTGGTGGTGGGTTTTAGGTTTGAGGTGAAGGTGAGGGTTTGGTAGGGGAACTGACAGTGTCTGAGAGCCAGTATGCTAACGCTCCCCAGTGATGACTCTCACTGAGTGAGGAGGACACACCACTGAGGCATATATAATGTGAGGGTTTCTTCACACTTTGTGGTTCTTGTGGCAATTCATGTCCCCGAGGAACATCTGAAAAGGAGTCAGCCACATGCAAGCCTCCTTCCAGCCCTAAAACCTCATGGATGGAGGGGCAGCTGCTCTTTTCCAATATGGACCTTAAGAATTCTGAGTGGGGGGGGGGGTGGTGGTAAGCCACCTACAGCAGTTAATGAGATTTTCCTTTATTGACAGTCAGACCTTTAGTACACACTGTCTACACCATCAACCTGTGTTCTACACCACTGCACACCAACTCTTGGCCATTACTGACCTATCATGGGCGCAGTAATGAACCACTTCAGAGGCAGTCAAACCTCATTAAATCCAAAGGACATCTGGTCAAAATCAGAGAAAATCTGTCCCCGGCATTTGAAAGAGAAAGGTGACAACCCCAGCCAACAGGTGACATGTCTAACTGCTACCTGTGCGAGGGCCACTTTAATAAACTGGGGAAAGAGAGGAACTTAATGAAGCGCGTGACCAAATAGAACATTTCAGCAAAACAGTTTTCTCTGAATCAGGCCCCGCTTCGTGTTTTCTTATTCACCTCCACGGTCTTGAATGAAATGGACTTCCTCAACTGGCTGATGTTGGGCTGTAATCCCAAATAAGGAGTGTCTGGACATCATGAGTCTACACTGCACCTAAGCCTGTCACTTTACCATTTGCTATAAGCCAGGTACACGCAGCCAACCCGGTTGTCCACTTTACAGCCTCTGTCTTGTCGGAGGCTGATATTTTGGGTTGGGTTTTTTGGTTTTGTGTCTTGAGGCAGCACCTTGCTTTGCTTACCTCAGGCTTACTTCAGGCCTGCCTTGCCCTCCATCCCCACCCCAAGTGCTAGGATCACTGGTGTGTGCTACCATCTCTGACTTTAGAATTTTGATTTTTAAACTCAGTCTCATTTCTTCCTTGCTTCCCAGGCTCTGCGCCCTTCCTTCAACCCGCTTCCCTCCCAGCTGTCAAACCCTGAGCTGCTAAAAACACAAAATGCAAATGTTTGTCCGTAACCACCCAAATAAGCCCAGCAGTGGATTTCTGGAGCAAGTAGGAAGTTTTACAAGTTGTCTAGTATGTGGATTCATACGTGAACATCCCCCTTCCTCCTCACTGAGGACCGTAGAAGATGGAGGTGAGTCAGGCTGGTGGGCAGAAAAGCAGTCTTTGGAGTTAGACAGACGTGCCCAAATTTCAGCCCCAGCCTTACCTGTGAGCGCTTGTTTCCCTATCAGTAAAACTTGGGCGAGCAGGAGGGGGCAGGGAGATGGGAGGTGCATACAAGGAGCAGGACTTGCTGCCCTTGACATATGGCATGCCATGCACGCAAAATAAGAGCAGCAGCCACTTTAGATTTCCTTACAAGGATGCACTGTGCTCAGCCCCTTTTTGCTAAGGGACAAGATTCTCTTCCCCTGCTGATGACGCTATGTGTGAAGGGTGTGTGGAGGGTGCTCCCATTCAAGTGACAAGTAATGGTTAAAATATTTGGTAATCCCATGAGCCACCCAGGAAATCAGACCTCCCATGTGGGAGCTGGCTCTTGACATAGCACAGCTGTCTCCAGAGAGTTATGTGTGAGGAGCCGCTGGAAACTAGGCCAGGCCAGGTGGATTGTCCAACATATAAAGCAAGTGCTGGAAGCCTGCCAGAGCAGCTGGTGTGGAAAGATGAGCCCCTAGGACGCACAGGGAGTAAGCAGCGAGTTAAGGAAGCACCTTTTAACTCAGCTCAACTCCACAGAGGCCAAAGACCCAGCCCCCCCCCCACGCCCTCACCTCCCCCACCCCCACCTGCTAATCAGCAGCAGCACTTGACCTCTCCAAAGGAATCTCTCTCCAAACGTTTTGCAAAGCGCTCGGCTTTGGGGACTGGACAGGCCCGTTCTTCCAGAAGGTGTTGCGAAGAGTCGTTTGGATTTTCTAGCCAGTTCCCGGAGTCTCTGCCATCAAAGGTAGAGATGAAGCAGAAACCGTAAATTTGAGCAGAGATGGCCAATGATCTACTTGTTTGAGTCACAGTGGCGAGGCAGCAGAAGAGAGCCTCCCTGTGCCTCAGTTTACTCATCTGCGAGTTGTACAACTATTTCCCATCGTTGCAAAGAGTAAAGCAAGTTGCTTGCGGAAAGCATTTAGATCACATGATGTACGCTCACTAAATAAACTGTGATTATCGTCATGTCCATGAGGTCACAGATTAGAAGCTTCAGGTGGCTGCAGAGAGGAAGCCAGACATCCAACAAGAGTTGAAATTTGCACAAGAGCCCCAGGTGGCCAAGCAGAAGGTTATCAAGGGACCAGCGTCTTTCATATATGGCACTGAGAGCTTAGAGCTGCAAGGGCTTTCTGGAAGTTAGTTTAGGAATGGCTATCACCTCTAGCTTATCCAAGAAGGCACTTGGACCCAAGAAAGCAAGGGGATTTATTTAGCAAGACTGACGTCACTTCATTTTTCTACCATTATGTCTCTTCTTGTTGCCCCTCTCTGGTGCTATGCCCAGAAAATGAGTTCCCTTTGTAGGCAGGATGTTTGTCAATTATTTTCATATTAAAGTACTAAAATACACAACAGGAAAAAAACTTAAAATATACACCTCCAAGGAATGCCATTCTCTCATCCTGACTCCCCAAGAAATCTCAAGTCCTTAGAGCACTGATTCTCAACCTGTGGGTCCCAAGTCATGTGGCAAACTTCTATCTTTAAAACTATTTACATTACAATTCAGAACAGTAGCAAAAGTACAGTTATGGAGTAGTGACAAGATTAATTTTATGGGGGGGTCACCACAATATGAGGAACTGAATTAAAGGGTTTCAGCATTAGGACAGTTAGGTACACTGCTCTAGAGCGCTTTGCCAATGGCATCTTGAAGGAGCCTCTAAACACTGGTGCTATCTATTCTTTTGTTTGTTTGCTTTTGTTTTTGTTTTTTCAAGACAGGGTTTCTCTGTGTAGCCCTGGCTGTCCTGGACTCACTTTGTAGACCAGGCTGGCCTCGAACTCACAGCGATCCGCCTGCCTCTGCCTCCCGAGTGCTGGGATTAAAGGCCACGCCTGGCTCTATTAACGCCTGAATCAAGAGGTGTATTAGGTAGGGAAGGGGGGCAACTGAGGTGGCCCAGGAGGACAGACTGGTGCCAACACCTCTAATACCCATGAACACTGGTGTTGCTTTCACCTGTGCAGGTGAATCAGAAGGAAGCCCTCGCTGTTCATGAAGACACAGCACTGAGGACCTCACTGTCAGCCGTCGGTCTATTAGGAGACAAAGAAGAGAGGCTGAGGTTGCAGCTCCGAAGGCGCTTCTGCAGCACAGGCAAGACACTGTGCTCAATCCCCAGTGACACAAAAGAAAGGGACAGAAACTGGGATCAGGGAGGGAAGGGAGCGAGGGAGGGAAGGGGGAAGAGAAAGTGAAAAGAAGAAAGAGAGGAAAGGAAGAAGTAATCTGGCAAAAGTTGAGCCACTGAAGAAGCAGCAGCAAAAGGGTGCCACAGGTATTCACCCTGACTTTTAAACTGCGGGGCCTGGACATTTCAGCGAAGGGAAGATGAATGAGGCAGAGAAATGACAAGTCTGTCTGAATATGAAGGAAAAATCCTTGCTTCTATAGGAGGTTTAGTTTTGGCAAAAAAAAAAAAAAAAAGAAGAGAGAAAAGAAAAAAGTTTTGTTTTGTTTTTTGTTTTTTTAGCTGCCTAAAGAGAAGAAGGAGAGTGACAGGGGAGCAGCAGGTCCCTGAGGACTAACCACATTTATAGCTAAGTAACTAGAGACTGGAAAAAAGAAAAGAGAATTCCTAGCCCTTTGGTCTCAAGTGAGACATCTGATTAACTTAAGCAAGCAGAATTACAATCCCATGCCTGCCTCAAACTCTCTATTTGAAGAGGATGACTTTGACCTTCTGCCCCTTGCCCGCCACCCACTCTGCTCGGATTATAGGCATGTTTCACCATACCTGACTTTACACTGTGCTGGAGTTCAAACCCAGGATGTCAGGTGTTCTAGAAAAGCACTCTGCCAACCAAGCTGCATCCCCAGGCACTAAGCAAGCAGATCGTTAGTGGGTATCGACCAAGGGCCCAACACAGGAAGTGTTAGAAAGAATTTGATGGCCGCCGTTCACTGAAGCATCTTCACTTTGGGATAGAGGTAGAATCTATTTCACTGGGCAAAATGACTCACCTGAGATAGTTAAAGACAAGTTCTGGTCAAAAGCAGAAAACATTTCTCTCATCCAGTTCCCCCAAAGCACAAAGCTTTGTTTGGTGGGCGGTGGGGGCCATGAGACTGCAGATTCTGAAGGGACTCATATTTTGACAGTGGGATATATCAGTTTGTTCTTAACGGGTATGTTACTGCTTTTCTCATGGCTCCGTTTGCGTTTTCACAGTTTCCAGTTTTCCCTTATTGCCTTGGTTGTGTAGAAAACATCTTTAAATTATAAACCCCTTCCCAGATCTAGCCAATGGTCAGAATATTCTCCACAGTTGAGTGGAGAGTGTGATACGACTTTCTTACTCTGGTGCCTCACATTTGACCATGTCCCCTGGAGGGGGAGACCTGGTGGCACTCAGAGGAAGGACAGCAAGTAGCCAAGAAGAGACTTGATACCCTATGAGAATATATAGGGGGATGTAATCCCCCTCAAGAACAGTCATAGGGGAGGGGAATAATGGGAAAATGGGGGGGGGGAGGAATGGGAGGATACAAGGGATGGGATAAACATTGAGATGTAACAAGAATAAATTAATAAAAAAAAATGTTAAAAAAAAAAAAAAGAAAATCAAATTAAAGTCAGGAACTTACTTTTTTTCTGCTTAATATTTTAAGAACCTTTTCCAGAGAACTGCCCTGGCACTCAGTCAAAACTCCTCCTCACGAGCTGGAGAATGTTCTGGAAAGCAGACTTTCATATGTTTGACAATGAAATCTCCGCTTCACACATGTTTTTTTTTTCTTTTGTTTTCTTCTCAAATAAGCAACTCTCTTTTTTAGATGCACTTTACTAAAACCACACTTTGTTTTGCAGATGGAAATGGAGCAAAAGTTCTTTTAATAATACTAATGAAGCAATGGGTGTTCCATTTTATTTCTTATTGTTGTTTGATTTGGCTTGTTTTCAGCTTTTTTTTTTTTTTTTTTTTTTTTTTTTTTTTTTTTGGAGTAAAACAAATATATACTCAGCTCACTTGGCTTTTATTTGATCTATTGTTTGAGACAAAGTCTTGCTATGAAGCCGAGGATGGCCTCAATCTTTCAGCCTCTTCTTCAGTCTCCCAAGTGCTAGCTACAGGCACACACTACTACACTGGAAGCAGGTCACTTCTAGTGGCAAAATACTGTAATAAGCGCTTTGAAGTAATATAACTAGTGGAAACAATACTTTGTTTAACAATTTGCACTTAAAAATTAATCATCCTAGGCCAGGAACAGTGGGGCACGCCTTTAATCAGGAGGCAGAGACAGGCAGATCGCTGTGAGTTTGAGGCCAGCCTGATCTACAAATGGAGTACAGTACAGCCAAAGCTACACAGAAAAATCCTGTCTTAGGGGAAAAAAATAATTAACCCTGTTGAATTTGCCATATTGCCTCCTAGAATCAGCCAACAGTGTTTGACTAAGGAAGGTGAAAAATAAATTTTAATCCTTGCCCTCAGGGACCTAAGTTCTACAACTGGGTCCTGAACTATTCTAATGAATACAATAAAATAGCACCAGCCTTGATTAAACCATCCTTGGATTAGCCTTGGAAATAAAACAAACAGGAAGATTATTTGCCCTAAAATTGCAATTGATTTGATCCTTAAAGCAATTTACACAAATGGATCCACTGGGCATTTTGTTTGGCTGCTAGCATCCAGTCCGCTTACTGACTTCAACATTTATTGAACGCCATGCCAGGTGTGAAGATTTATCAGCGGAGAAGTGATCCCGTCATTTGTTCCAATTGGTGGAGTCTACCAGCTTTCTGTGTGAGGGACCCTAGAGCAACTGCAGCCATCAGTTCACCACTGTAGCAAGTACAAGAAATCGCTTAAAAGGGAGAAAGATTTCTCCCTCCACGGGCGCTTGACTCAAATTGTGCTCTGGACTATGGTAAGTCAGGATGTCATAGTGGAAGAATTTGGAGAAACAGTCTTTCACCTCACAGAATCCAGGATATGGGGAAAACAGGGAAGAACTGAGCCTCCGAGGACATGCACCCAGTCACCTACTTCCTTCAAGCAAGACCCACCTCCAGAAGTTCCCATCATCCCCCAGTGATGCCATCGGATGAAGACTGTCGATAAGTTGATCCATTGATAAGGCAGAACTCTCAGGAACCAATCACCTCCCAGTGGCTGGGTCCACCAGCTCATAATCACGCCTTCAGCACCTTAGAGGAAACACTTCTTACCCAAACACCACAGCAGTATTGGGCTAGATTCTCTTCTCCCCTTCCCAAAGTGAGCCATGGGTCCAAAAGATGTCTAAGTGTCTTAGATGAATCTTTCTTTTCAACTTTACCTGGTTTGCTTAGACAGAGCATCTTAAAATTGCAAGGAGCTGGTTCTATTTCTACCTCTAAAGGCTTCAAGTATACCCCCTGGTGTTTGTATTCAGCAAATCCCTCTCTGGAGACCAAATGCCACTTAAGTGAAGTCTAAGATACCTCCAAGTAAAGATTCTGCAGAACAGACCCTTCAAAGAGAAGAGCTATCCTGTCTCTCTTCAGGTGAGGAATGTCTCGAAGGTGGCATTGGTAGATAGAGGCTGTAGTCAGTGTGGTGGTCTTTTCTGATTCCTGGTGTCCACAGCTGTGGTCTTCTCCATCATTAAATCTGTTAGCATGGGAATATTCTATCTATGAGATTAAAAGGTCACATCTTCTCTCTAAAAGTACATTGATTACTTGTCCTTCTTTACGTGTAAGATAAATGTCTCTCTTGGAAGCTTTGGAAATAAATGTCAGTATATCCTTTAGGAGGCCTCTCTTAAGCTTTTCCCAATTGGAGCTCTCATTTCAGGCTCTAAGATACATAATATTTCTTTCCCACTAATATTATTGAGAATCTACTGTAAAGGACATATATCAGGATGCTGACAGAAACAGAGCCTCTGGCTGGGAATGTGGACATTCCCCATGTAAGTGACTGTAGTGGAGTGACATTTGGGTAGAGTTGCTTAATGTATGCCAGTTCTATGGGAATATAAACAAACAAGTAGCCCCTCCTCAACAGATCTAAAATTATCAGTGAAAATTCCCTAAATGAAGGGCAGCATCTTTCTAGACTGGGGCAACATCAGGACCTAACAGCCATTTGAGGAAGCATGCTATTGTTGGGGAAACCTCAATATAAGCATGCATTATGTACACCCAAGAACTCAGAAGAGATGAGAGTGAAAAAATAAGACAGTAGCAGTTTGGAAGGCCCGTGGCTGTGTGCCATGCTATGGATTCATTATACAGCTGTTACACATGGGGACTGATGAGTTGGCTCAGTGGCTTAAGACATTTGCCACCAAGCCTAAGACTCTGAGTTAGATCCCTAGCACCCAAATGATTGAGGGGAGAACAGACTTTTACAAGTTGTTCTCTGAATTCTACATGCATGGCTATGACAAGTGCAACACACACACACACACACACACACACACACACACACACACACACACACACAAATGTATTAAAGATATTTTTAATGGGCAAACAGGTATGTAAGCATTCCTTACATCACGTAATCATGATTACCCTCACATGGATGATAATGGGTATGGAAACCTACCTTTGTCTTTCCTAGGAGGACAGGACTGAGAGAAGAGAGGACATCTCAGAAGCAGAAGAGGCTGAAGGCCCTTGGAGATCAGTTGTGTCTGCCCCTCATCACAGAGGCCTGCTCCTCACACTACAGAAGAAAGTAGAGCTATTTCTCAGAGGACCTTGTTCACAGATGCCCAACCCTACACTAGAATTCCTTCCACCAAAGAACCCACAAGGTCCTCTGCTATAGTGTGGATCTGAGGTGTTCCCCCAAAGCATTATGTATTAGAGGCTCCGTCTCCATTTGGGTGATTTTTGGGGAGGTGATGAAAACTTTAAGCAGTGGTAGAAGGAACTTTGGTCATCAGACACCATGCTCTCAAGAGAACTGTGGCTCTCTGGTCTCTTCCTCTCTCTCTTTCTTTAACATCCAAGAACACTTTCCTGTATCATGCATTCCTACCATAGGCCCAAGAGCTATAGGGCCAATCAACCATGAACTGACACCTCTAAAAACTGTGGTCAAAAAATAAGCCTTTCCTCTTTTAACTTGACTAGGTCAGGTGTCTTGTTACAGGAACAGAAGGTACCAACACACCCCCTCAACACCAAGCAACCATCAGATGGGGTTTGGCTGAAGGGGGCCACCCCATTTGTACTGGGCCTACACTTTGGAAATATGGCTGCGTGCTTATCAGAACTTCAAAATCACATGTGTACTGTGTTTAGTAGCCTGTGTGGCCTTGTGAAGTCCCTGAGGATGGTGCAGCATATGATTTAGAGGTGTCATCAAACACGAACCTACCTGGCCCTGGGGATGCAGCTCATTGGCATAGCACTTGCCCGGGATGCACAAGAGCCCGAGTTCCATCCACGGTGCTGCAAGGAAATGAGAAGGAAAAGGAAGTCAGATCTTAGAGAGAAAACAAGGTTAGACTCGGGGATGTCTCTCTTTTCTTTTATCTTTCTTTCTTAGGGTTTGGAGATAGGGATTAAAAAGAAAGAAGGAGGCGTATAGAAATATATTGGGATGATAGGACAAAAAGTAGATTATTGAATCTCCTCCTCAACTTAATACCTTAATTTGTATTCACAAGGTTATTTTTTAATTCATTGGTATAGAATTTTGTATATTGATACAATATAAGTTTAATTTTAATACATTGGTATAGAATTCAAATTTAAGATTATTCTTCACACATTATATATATTTCTACTCTAATATGAGGTATTGTACCCATGCAACTCAGTTTTAATACAAGGTTTACTTCCAATACTTTGAAAGTGCTATTGCAGGCTGTTTAGGGTAATTAAGTTATACAAGTTAATTGTTAGTTGATCAAATCATGGTCATGTCAACTACTAGTCTATTTTTTATCACAAGAATATACATCCTAGGTTTAACAGATAGATATGATTCTATAGATAGATAAGGTAAAATAGTTAGATAAGTTCTTCAAAAACCTCAGTGACATGCAGAATATGGTATTTAAAGATTTTTTTTTTTTTTTTTACTATTTTAAAAATTCTTTGACAATAAGACAGGCTAAATCCTGGCAACACCCAGCCAACCTCAAAGAAGATGATGAGCATCAAAGAACCTCCTTATGGAGATGGCATCAAATGTGGCAAACCAGCTACTGGGCAAAATGTTCTCATTTCTGCCACAGACAGAATTCTGCCTTAAAATGGCCTAGCTTAAATACAGACAGAGTAGACGGCCAAACTCTGCCAAGACAGGGTAAGCAAATCCTCAATAGTTCCTGCCTAACAAATATGTCTGTCAGATATACTGGGCCAGAAAGCTGAAGATGATGCCCCAATGTTATAGAGAGTTTGGGGTGACTGCTCAGGCAGCAAACTATCTCTGTCATTTTTTCATTTTGGAAACTGCTAACCTGCACTTTCTGTTTACTCAGGTAATTAATTTTTATTCCTTCTCAAGTCTCTAATGGGACTGAAGACCAAATAGTTTAGTTTTACAATTAAGCTTAGTTGTTTAGGGGTTAAGGTGTTCTTAGGTCTAGATAGATGCTTTAAGTTGCTAGAGATGAGATATGATAGATATTGATTTACACTCAGAATTTTAGACTCACCAAGATAGGAAAGATGTTTTCTTCAAGGCTGCCAAATAAAAATAGCCAAAATACTATGAATGTAACATTTATATAATTCCTGAGTTTTGTGGTTCTTCTTGCTGTATATAGTTTATTGTATATATGTATAATAATATAAATGTATATGTAAAAATGAAAAATAATAAAACATTTTTCTAAAAAATAAAAAGAAATCAGAATTTAGTAGAGTTTCTGTTTTGGCCTCTTCCACAATACCACCTAGTGTTGTTATGAACAAATATTAAGAAAGAAAGGAAGGAAGGAAGGAAAGAAAAAAGGGAGGGAGGGAGGAAGGAAGAAAGAACATTCATAACCATCTTTTTAACTCTTGTCCTGAGTAGTTAAAAGCACTAAGTGCAAATCTGTGTTCCATTGCTGCTTCTGAAAGTATAAAAAAGAATACTAATTGAATTCTTGGGCAAGTATTTTCCTGTGTAGATTTTACAGGGAGTTGTTAGGACTGGACTAACCATTTGGTTTTGGTCAAGACCGTATGAAAAGCCCTAGAATGGCTTATATAAATTCAACATAATATCAAGTGTCAGATGTTATAATGCTATCACTACCTGTTACCAAATCTCATCAGCCATGCCATGTGTGCAGGTTTGAAGAAAAGCTCACTCTCATAGTCACCAAGGAAGTCAATGACCAGAAGAACGCTTTTCGGGTTTCCAGCTAATGACATCAATCTCATCTCAGATGTACCACCTTAAGTTGCTTTTTATCTTTTGTTTTGTTTTGTTGGTTTTTGTTTTTGTTTTTGGCAGAACTTCTAGGTCCAAAGCACAATTCAGTGTAAGCAAAGGCCTGGCTCTGCTCCAGCATGTTAATCAGCGAATTAATTTTTGCCAGCCACTAACCTTGAGCCTGACGCAGTGACTTGGCTGCAGTATCATGAGGAACCCAAAGCCACTGGAGAGAGCAGCAGGGGGCCTTTAGACTTCCAAAAAGGGAATGTCAGCTTACCTGGGCTTTCCAGTCTTCTAGAACCTTCGATGGAACAAAATGGTGGGAGGAAAAAAAGAGTGTTGCTGAACTTGAGGGTCACAACCTGTGACCCAAGTCAAGTGCAGCCGCCTGTCCTCAATAAGCCAGTTAAAGTGGAGAGCGGAAAAAATAGATCAATCCAATATAGCCACACTGTGAAGAGGAACAAACAAGCCAAGGAATCTCCCATGGAATCCCTCAGTTCGTGGTCCTGAATTGAGACTAAGGTTAAAATAGGGGAGCAGGGATTTGAACATCTAAGCAAGCCTGGTTAAGGTGTGGTCCCTTCCCCCACTGACCCATCCTTGTCTAGGCTTCAGTCTCATTAGGTGATCTGACAAGTTGTTAGAACTGTGTGAAATCTCTTTCCTAGAGATGAGTTCTTGCTTGGCACATTTTCCTTTTCCCAGCATGAGATTCCTTGAGAAATTCCCTTATTTGGGGTCTGTTGACTCCATACTAGATCTAGGTACTTCCATTACCTGACTTAGTATGTGTGTGTGTGTGCATGTGAGTGTGTGTGCACACATGTGCATGAGTGCAAGTGTGTGTGTTTGCACATGCATGTGGTGTACATGTGTGTCTGAGTGTGTATGCATGTGTGCATGCTTGTGTGTGTGTATGCACATGTGTGCACATGTGTGCTTGAAACAGGGTCTTATGGATGGATCCCTGGCTGGCCTTGAACTCAGAGATCCACCTGCCTCTCCTTTGCAAATGCTGGGATTAAAAATACCAGCCCCAACTTACTTCTAAACATTTTTAGAAATGTATCTCTCTCCTCTCTAATCTTTCACAAACACCTTCATAGTGATTTTTCTTAGCAGACTTAATTCACTTTATTTTTCTTGTATAAAAACCCCTATGTGGTAGCCACAGCTAGAGCCTCTGGCCCTCTGAACTGAGACTGTGGTGTTGGTTTTCATAAGATAATCAGTGAACTCCTGCTAAGGAGACTTGTTGAACACAGTCTCTTCCCAGAGGTCAGGGGTCAAGTATCTCTAGGACTTGGAGATGGCATCAAAGGTGGCCTTGGCAAAGTTGCCCAGGGTGGCAGTGCAGCTTCCATTTTTCCATCACTGGGATCATAGGCATTCACTACTTTGCTTGTTTTACTTTACTATAAGCACTTTGCCCAGTGAACCACCCCTCCAGCACATAGTTGTGATTTTGAATTGCAATAACATAAAATCTATCATCTTAACTATTTTAAATGCATAGTTCAATAGTATTAAATGCATTTACATTGTTGTATAACCAGTCTCCAGAGAGTTTTCATCTTATAAAATAAAAGTTTTGTACCCCTTAAGCAATTCCTCATTTCCCCCTTCCTCCTTTCCAAGCACTTTTAGTTTATGATAGAGGCTCCCTTATGTAGCCTTGAACTCACTAGTAGCTAGACTCAGGATTAATTTTTAATCTTTCCCCTCTCGGTTCCCAAGTGCTGGGATTACAGGTATGTACCACAAGCCTGGGTCTTTCTATGGCCTTTTAAATCTTTATTGTTCCCTTCCCATTATTTTGTTCTTCAGCATTTCCCTGCCTCAGAGAATCACTCACACTTTGGGGGGCATTGTCGCTGTCATTGTTACAAGTGCCTGATGGTTCAAGATTCGTCTCTTCTCAGCTCCTAAGAAAACAAGCACTCTTTTCAACAGGGATGTGTTCCCTCAGCGCACACTTTAGGGCGGCTGAAACCCACACTGGTGTGTAAATATGGACCCATTTCTGGGAAGAGAGGGCATTTCCTGATGTTCAGTGAGGACCAGCAACCAGGCCTGTGCCAGCATCGTGGCAAATCTAAGAAGGGTGACCACCACCTGCCTTCTCTTATGCAAATGACCGTCTCCATGGGAAGGTAATTGGTAACCGAGGTGAGGCAGTGTGTACCTATTTATTTATTTATTTATTTATTTATTTATTTATTCATTTAGTTTTGCAGTTCTGGGCATTGAACCCAGGGCCTTGTGAGTACTAGGCCAGCACAGCCTCCAGTCAAGATTATGCATTTAGCCAATACACTGATGGTAGAGCCTTCATCTGGGGGAGCCAAGGAAAGCAAGTCTAGTGTGACTTGACACCATGAAGGGAGGCTCATGACACATTAGAGGCTTCACACTAAAAAGGCGATTTCGGTGAGCAAAGGCCTGGTAGTGAGCCACAGGGTGGCATGTGCTGGCCTAGATGAGGAGGGAATGTTCAGGAAGCCAGGCTGTGTTGCTAAGAGTTTAATGATGAAGAGTGGGGGTCAGCCCAGTGGCAAAGACCTGGGTGAGTGAGGCCCTGGATTTACGGCCGGGAAAAGCAGCTTTCACAGGGTGGGCATACAGGCCTGCAGCAGGCGCCACATAGTGAAAGCAATGGTCCACCAGGCAACCAAGTTCCTCAGCTAGATTTTTGAGGGTGGCTAATTGCTAGGAAACCAACAAACACATGGAATCATGTTCTTCATCTCCCAGACAAGCCCACTTGTCCTATTTTACCAATCCGTTTGTGGTTTTAAACCATCTAAAACAAAGTCTCTCTTTTACCCCAACCATCAACTCGTTTTCCTGCTTCATTTAATCTGACTGTGTTTTGCATCACTTCATAGAAATTACCCTAAGAAGAAAACCTGCCCCACCCTCTCTCCGGCTAGCAAAATAGTCTATTTCTACCTGGTGTAGCCCCAACATGTCACAGGCTGGTGTTCCAGGACGGCAGCTAAACTTTCTAGACCACTCTTCAGACTGCTCACCAAGACTTGCCTGAGTTGGGTAAGCCTTTAGAGGCCATCTTGGGAACCCTGGCAGTGGGCTTCTGAAGTGGTAAAGGGGACACATTTGTGTCTTTATTTGGAAATATGAACACTAGTATATAAAGCCAGCACGGCTGTAGGCAACCAAGGAGACAAAAGAGCTTTTGAACTAGCAGTGAATCACCCGGAGAAAACTCCAGTGGCCTCAGGCTTGGTGGTTCTTGCCTCAGCTCCCTTCCTCACACCCCAGCCTAGCAGCTGGGCGTAAAGCTCAGTGGTGGTCCTAGGTCACTTCAGTTGTCAACTTGTTACAGCCTAGAATCACCCGAGGGGAAATCAATAGAGGAATTGCCTGGATCCGGTTGGCCTGCTGGCATGTTTGCAAGAACGGTGCAAGAGGCCAGGGGAGCCAGCTCAATTATAAAGTACCCGCTGTGCAAGCAGAGGGACCTGAGTTCAATTCCCAGCACCTACACAAAAAGCCAGGTGTGGTAGTGAGCATCTGTAATCCTAGGACAAGGAGGTGGACGCAGGAGGGTCCCTGGGGCTTACTGCCAGTCAGTTGTGCCCAATCTGCAAGCCTCGGGTTCCATGAAGAAACCTTGTTTCTAGAGTCAAGAGATGGTTTCAAATGTGGCAAACAAACTACTGGGCAAAATGTCCTCATCTCTGCCACAGACAGAATTCTGCCTAAAAATGGGCAAGCTTATATGCAGGTAGAGTCGACGGCTGAACTCTGCCAAGACAGGGTAAGCAAGTCCCCAATAGTTCCTGCCTCACAAATATGTCTGACAGATATATTGGGCTAGAAAGCTGAAGATGATGCTCCAACATTATAGAGAGTTTTGGGTGACTGTTCAGGCAGCAAATTGTCTGTCATTTTTTTCATTTTGGAAGCTGCTAACCTGCTCTTCTGGTTCACTCAGGTATTTAAGTTTTATTCCTTCTCAAGTCTCTGATGGGGTTGACGACCAGATAGTTTAGTCTTACAATTAAGCTTAGTTGGTTGGGGGGAGGGGGTCAAGATTTTTTAGATTAAGATAGGCATCTTAAGTTAATAGAGATGAGATATGATAGATAATGATTTTCATTCAGAAATTTAGACCCAACAAGAAAGATGTTAACTTCAAGTTTACCAAATACAAATAGCCAAATCACTATGAATGTAACATTTATATAATTCTTGGCTGTCTCATGGTTCTTCCTGCTGTATGTAGTTTGTTTTACTCATGTGTAATAATATAAATGTATATGTTAAAAAAGAAACATAATAAAATTTGTTTTTTAAAAAGCTGCTTCTCTTATGTAAGACACTGGTTCGGATCCCAGCAACACGTGGCAGCTCACAAACACCTATAACTCTAGCTCCATGGACCTGACACCCTCTTCTGACTTCCAGGGGTATAACATGCATGTGGTACACATACAGACAACCAGGCACTCACACATCTACATAGAAATAAATAAGAACTTTTTTAAAAAGAAATTTTGGCTTATAAAACAAAATGGAGCTCTTCTAAGTAACAATACTGCAGGCTATAGCCTCTGACTTCCACATATCTGTGTATATGTATGCACATACACACATATGAATATACACACACAGAGTACAAAATATTATTAAGAAAAATTAAATACTCAAATACATAGCTAGTGCTCATACTTACGAGTCAGAAGACTCATATTTGTGAGTCAGAAAACTCATATTTTTAAGGGCATTTTTGTTTGTTTGTTTTGTTTTGTTTTGAGACAGGGTTTCTCTGTGTAGTCCTAGCTGTCCTGGAACTCTCTTTTTTGACCAGGCTGACCTCAAACTTACAGAGCTTTGCCTGCCTTTACCTCCCAAATGCTGGGATTAAAGGTCTGTGCCACCATGCCTGGCCTTTGTTAAGGTATTTTTAACTTTCCCCAAAGCTGTTGGTAAATTCAATATTAGCCATATCAAAATCCTCCCAAACTGTTTGTGTAAAAAAAATTAGCAAACTTGTCCTAAAATATGAGAATGTTTCCAAAATTATCTGGATAATAAAAATAAAAGCAAGCTGGGAGGTTTATACTACCCAGTAGTGGGACTCGTTATAAAGAGTATTTGGGGAAAGCAGTGGATTGATGCACGGGGCAGAACAGAGAGCACATAGGGTTGTCTGTGTGTGAGCATGCCTGCTTATAGGACCCGTAAAATGCATCCATTGACTGTAAACAACCCTCAGGTGATTCAGTGGGGAAATTCATTTTAACAAATTACTCCAGAAGTATTAAATGTCCATATTAAAAAAAAAAAAGTAAACCCTGACCCCTTATATAAACAATGCTGGAAAGCATCTGTACATCTTTTGGGGGGGGAGAGGGTAATGACACAAGCTAGAGCCCCCTGGAAGAGGAGTCTCAGCTGAGGAATTCCCTCCACGAGGTTGGCCTGTGAGCACGCATGGTGGCACTACAGAAGAATTACTAAGATTTCTATTAGACTTTCCAAGTCAGAACTAAAACACCTAGGGCAGCCCTGTGCTAGGGAGGTCTGCAACAATTTCTCACCAAGAGACAGAAAGGGATGACCATGAAAAAGAAGAAGAAGAAGAAGAAGAAGAAGAAGAAGAAGAAGAAGAAGAAGAAGAAGAAGAAGAAGAAAAGAAGAAGAAGACTGGTAAGTCCAACATAGTCATATTTAAAACGAGTTTGTTCAGAGTGTATCATTAGTAATTGAAAAGCACAAGCCACAGTCTAGAACACATTTTCAATATACACATCTGGCAGTGGCCTTATATGCAGAATATAAAAAGGGCTTTTCCAAATCAAAAATGAAACGACAGCCCGATTTTCAAATGAGTAGAAGACAGTAACGTTCATTTTGAGGACGCCACCGTGTGCAAACAGTACACGAAGGGTGTGCAGAGTCCTTAGTCCCCAGGTAAACTTAAATAGAAACCAGAGTTACCTGCTCATTCCCACCCTCCAAAGGCTGAAACTAAAAAGACTAACACTAGTAAATGCTGGCACGAAACCACAGCAACTGGAATTCTCTAACAGGAGTAAAGGGACTAGAGTGTCCCCATGCTTGCCAAAGGCCGACTGATGGGGACTGGAGTGTCCCCATGCTTGCCCCAGGCTGACTGATGGGGACTGGAGGTCCCCCATGCTTGCCCCAGGCCGACTGATGGGGACTGGAGGTCCCCCAAGCTTGCCCCAGGCCGACTGATGGGGACTAGAGTGCCCCCCATGCTTGCCCCAGGCCGACTGATGGGAACTGGAGTGCCCCCCATGCTTGCCCCAGGCCGACTGATGGGGACTGGAGTGTCCCCATGCTTGCCCCAGGCCGACTGATGGGGACTGGAGTGCCCCCCATGCTTGCCCCAGGCCGACTGATGGGGACTGGAGTGCCCCCCATGCTTGCCCCAGGCTGACTGATGGGGACTGGAATGCCCCCCATGCTTGCCCCAGGCTGACTGATGGGGACTGGAGTGCCCCCCATGCTTGCCCCAGGCCGACTGATGGAGACAAATCCTCCACTGAGATCCCTCTTCAGGGAACTCCAGGTTGTGTCAGGTTACAGAAAAGAATAAAAATGTGAAGATACTAGGCTGCATTGTTTATAACAGGTTTGCTCAGAATCGTCCAGAAATTTCAAAAATGCAAATGTATATAAACAGATGACTTAAAATTTTTTGGTGTGTAGGCTTCGGCCTTTTCCAAACCTACTTCATTTGGGGTTCTATAATGCTTATACCTCCCTTCCAACCCACCTACCCTAGATAGAAGAGGAAAGAGAGTAATGGGAACAGGAGACGTAGACCTTTTTGGACTCAGTTACTGGGAGCGAGTCCCCTGGCGTAGTCGGCAGGATTTCAGCAGACCAGCAATTCCACCAAAGTCGCTGCTGGAACCTGGAACAGCAGCCCAAACCCAGAGCCCCGAAGTGTTCTCTGGAGCAGTTCTCTCTAGGAGCATCTTGAAGTGGAACCATGAACAGCCAAACAATACCAAGACCCAAAAAGCCCCACCTCCTGTTTTGGGATTATATCTCCTCTCAGAGTCTGTTCTAGGATGTGTTTCAGCTGGCAAAAATCAAGCCCTGCACAAGATAGTTCATCTTCTAGTGGATAAACATCACCTGACCTCTCAGAAGTCTGTTCCCCATCCCACACTTGGGATCAAAACAAAAACATGTTTATATCCACTACATTAATATAATGGAATATTATTTAATAGTAAAAATTACTAATTTTTAAAAGATTTATTTATTATTTATTATACTATATTCTGCCTGCATGTACACCTGCACACCAGAAGAGGGCACAAGATCTCATTATAGATGGTTGTGAGCCACCATGTGGTTGCTGGGAATTGAACTCAGGACCTACTGAAAGAGCAGACAGTGCTCTTAACCTCTGATTCATTTCTCCAGCCCCCAAAATTACTAAATTTTATTTTGAGCAAATTACTAACACATGGAACAACTTTCATGAATTTTAAAAGTATTATGGTTGAAAAAAGATTCCAGAACATGGAAAGTAAATATTAAATTTAATTAGTCTATCCACATGAAATTTAAAATAGACAAAAGAACACTAGATAATAGAAATTAGAATATTAGTTGCCCCTTTTGTGAGAAACTAGCTGGAACTGAGTATACAGGACCTTTCTGGATTGAAAGTAGGTTTTCTATCTTGAGGAGGGTAGAGATTACAGAAGTCTGTGCACATGTCAAAATTCATCAGATGGCACACCCAATATCTACTGGTTTTACTGTGTGAAATGACAGCTCTGGCTGTTAGGTATTGAAGAAAGAGGTTTGCCATGGTTTTTTTTTCAATCCCAGGCTTAAGGTTGGCAGTTAAATCAACCCCTAAAACAGACTAGCTGATCTCCAATTCTGTGTGTTATGCAACACAGCTCCTCATTGGGCCGTGACTGTTCTCTACAGGTCTACGGGATAGTGGCAACTCATCTTATTTGCATGAAGCATCCTATTTGCACAAGGTAAGCTGTAAAGGAAGCCTTATACATTACTCGTGGGAATGAAAATGAACCCCACTACTAGGGAAATTAGTATGACAGTTCCTCGAAGTAAAAACTAATGTATGATCCAACTCTGACAGTCCTTGGTAGATACGCAAAGGAATCAGAGGCAGAGGGCAAGAGTGATGCCTGCACACCCATGTTTACTATCTAACTGTAAAAGCCAAGCCATGGAATCAGCCTAGGTGCCCATCAATAACTGGATTGATAAGGAATGTTTATATATATATACACATATACATATATATATATATATATATATATATATATATATATATATATCTCCAATAATCAACCATGAAGAATACAATTCAGCTGGAAAGATGGATCAGTGGCTTCCCGCACAAGCATGAGGTCCCCAGCACCCATGTAAAAGCAGGGCCTGGCAGCATGCACCTGTAACCCCAGTGCTAGGGGACAGAGACAAGCAGATCCCAAAAATTCACTGACTAGTCTAAACAAGGATGACAGAGGAAGACACTAGATGACCTTCACAAGTACATGCATGCATGCTTGTACACATGCACACATGATTAAAATAAATAAATAAAAAGAAAAAGGAACAACAGAAGGCAGTCATTTGCCGTGAAATGGGTGGAACTAGAGAGCACTGTGTTAAGCCAATTAAGGCAAATTTCTGCTGGTTTCTCTCATGTGCACAGGCTAAATTTAAAAAGACAAAAACATGGAAGCAGAAAGGAAATGATTTGGGAAGAGAAGGGGAAATAAAAAGGGCTGGAGGAAAAGAGAGAATAACAAGAGGGGTCAGGGTGATCAAAGCACACACCACATCTATGAAAATACCCCAGTGGAAACCATTATTTTAATAGCATATGCCAATTTAAAGAACAAGATGTGCTCTAAGAAACATTCACTGGGTTGAAGAAGATGGAGGTGAGCTGAAAGACTA
The DNA here is from genome assembly GCF_903995435.1 of Acomys russatus. Classification (NCBI taxonomy): domain Eukaryota; kingdom Metazoa; phylum Chordata; class Mammalia; order Rodentia; family Muridae; genus Acomys; species Acomys russatus. Next base: position 53,428,653 of record NC_067145.1, read on the forward strand.
AGGTGTATGTGCTTGTGACTGAGATGGACTTTCAAATGGAGCGAGTCAAGGTGTGAGTTGGGGACGAGGAGACTAAAAACAGTAACTGGGGTAGGGTGGGCAAGACAGAGAGGTTTATTATAAAACAGAAAGCATGTGATATCAACCACCAACATAAATTTCAAATCATTTGCTTTTGGTCCTAGGATTGACCCCAGGGTCTCTAGTATCCTAAAGACAAGCTCCTCATGTCATCTGAGGAAACACAATTTAGCCATGAGAAACTAAAATATGAAACAAAAGCTGGGAGAATGCTTGATAAAATATCTATGATATATTAAACAAGAAAAATCCAATTATAAAAATTACATCCACAAAAATTGTAGCAAACTATCTCCTTCTGATAAACTATGTAACCACAGAGAGCCCTAAAGTCATCAGGACAATAAAGTTGATTTGGTATGAAATAGCTATGGGTTATTTGTTTGTTTTGCAGATTTCTATAAACATGTATATTCATATAGCAGAAAATTTCCTCTTGTCAAACCATCAAGCCTAATTGACCTCTTGACAGTACATGCCTGTAATCTCATTACTTAGGAGTCTGAGGCAGAAAAAGTCCTGTAATTTTGAGGTCAGTTTGGACTACATAGTGAGCTATAGGGCAATATGAACTTGATAGCAAGTCCCTCTTATACTCGAGACAGGGCACAGCAGAGAGAGAGAGAGAGAGAGAGAGAGAGAGAGAGAGAGAGAGAGAGAGAGAGAGAGAGAGAGAGAGAGAGAGAGAGAGAGAGAAGAGAGAAGAGAGAAGAGAGAAGAGAGGAGAAGAGAGAAGAGAGGAGAAGAGAGAAGAGAGGAGAAGAGAGAGAGACTAAAATATGCCAGATCCCTCCCTCCTTTGTTGACCTTTGCTGTGGCTGTGAAACACATCACTTCCTAATATTAACTGTGTTTTGCTCATGGTAGTGAACCTCTGACTCCTAACTGAAAGGCACCATCTTGTCAAGTTTTCCACCTTACTAATGAGCATCATCAACTGTCTTTATTGCTCCTAGCCTCATAGTGTCTGTTCCTACCTTTCTGCGGGTAGACGAAGGTAGAGATGGACTACATTCGGGTGCTTTCTTCAATCCCCAGTTTGGCAGGGAGGGGCATATTTCCCATGCCAGCTGCTACCCAGAAGCCTGCTTCCTAGTCATTCAATGCCTACTATGGTGGTTTGAATAGGAATGCCCCCACAGACACATGTGTTTGAATGCTTGGCCATAGGAAATGGCACCATTGGGTGTGGCTTTGTTGAAGGAAGTGTGTCACTGTCAGGGTGGGCTTTGTGGTCTCCTAGGCTCAAGCGCCTCCCAGTGTGGCACTCAATTTCCTGATGCCTGCACATTATGATGTAGAACTCTCGGCTCTTCCAGCACCATGTCTGCCTGCACACTGCCGTGCTACAACAGTGTGTAGTTGTATTTCCATTTGTTATACAAGGTCTGGCCATTGGAACTCTGGGGGCCTCGAACTCATGGTGATCCTCCTGCTTCTGCCCTGCAAGTGCTGGATTATAAGCATGTGCCATCATGCCCAACTCCTGGTACCAAGTACTTGGTAGTAAGGATAAGTACGTTAAGTAGTAAAGTTGGGAAGCACAAGGGAGTCACCCCTCAAACTCCACTGTATGGGAGAACAGACTATTAATTTTTCAACATATGTAGCTAAAGGTGGGTGTGGGTTATTGTGTAGAGTGTTGTGACTGTTACAGCAAACAAAATCAGTGATGTCATTCATCCCAGAAGTGGAGGTTTAATTACTCCATGATCACTTTATTCAGCATATATTGAGCATCTACTGCATTCTGGTCATTTCTCTAAGCATCACAAACTGTTCTCATGTGATCCTATATCCCAGGCATCTTATATATTCTGGGATTTGGCTTCTATTTCTACCGATTAGTAACTTACCATGAAAAACTCAGTTTCCCATGGCCGTCCATCCTGCTCTTAGCTGGCCCAGCTGCTGGCAAGTTCTCCCTTTTCTGATTCACAATCCCCATTCATGACTGCTCTGTGAGTTGTGCTCAGCTCTCACCCTCCACAAGGAAAACCAGCTTGTCCCTTTTCTCTTACCAACATCCAAACGTTCTAACTACCCTCAACCATGTGACTCAACATTAGCTGGAGGGTGTTTTCCTTAGACCTGGAAGTTGACAGTTTGCCAAAGAGCTGTTCTGTTTTCTGGCACACTCTGTCAGAAAGGTGTGCTTCCTAGGTCTGCTCAAACAGTGGGAAGGTGCTAGAGTTTGGGCTTCCAGCCTCTGTTTGATCCATGTGATTAGGAAAACAAGAGGAGTGAATTAATCTTTGGGCTCTTGGTGGTGAGTCATGAAATCCATAAAAGGTCCAGTTTCTGCCCTCCCCGCCCCCCGCAAGGAAGATAGATGGTTTTCACCCTGACTGTGATCTCCTTTTATCCTCTGGAGGCAGCGCCTCTCAGAAGGACCACTGATGAAAGTGTTTACCCACCCCGCTCTGAGGAAATGTTCCACTTAAGTACAAGAGGGTGGTGAGATAGCCGGAAGAAACAGCCTGGAAGAAAAACACAAAGTTTTAAAACTTAATTATCCTTCAAGGCAATAAAATAATTAATTCAAATCTTTATGGGAAATGAGTTTGAATTTAGATTCTCTTCCCACTCAAATGATCAATAGCATGTGGAGGGACAAAAAAGAACTTAGTTTTCCTACCCATGTGCCCACTGTGAAAAAGTTAATCAAGAAACTACTTTGGCAAAACAAAAGAAAATTGAGCATATACAGGGGGAGGTAATCCCCCTCAGGAACAGTCATAGGGGAGGGGAATAAGGGGAAAATGGGAGGGAGGGAGGAATGGGAGGATACAAGGGATGGGATAACCATTGAGATGTAACAAGAATAAATTAATAAAAAGAAAGAAAGAAAGAAAGAAAATTGAAGAAAAGGAATGAAATAGGGTCAAAGAAACAGTGTCAGTCAAATGTGAACTAGTAGTCATTAGGCTGGGCAAGGAGAAAGTTCTAGAACCAGCAGGAAGAAACTTCTGTTTCACTGGGCTCATTTATATCTTAAGAAAGGCCCTTCTAGAATAATTCACAGCTCTCTGAAAACATTTATCTCCATTTAGCAAGGCCTTTGATTCATTTCATCCTCCATATTTTACAATCCATTTACATGGAGCAGTGGCACCCACTGTGGTTGACACCAGCAATTTCTAGACCCCAGCCTGGTTCTTTGTCAAATGATCCATCTCTAGCCATCTCCTATGGGATTTCCTACTACAAAAAAAAAAAAAAAAAAAAGGAAATGGCTGAATTCAAAGATCTTAGGCTTGTGCTATTTTTTGGAGGAAAAAAAAAATTAGGACATAAAACCAGACTGATAAGATTATATTTTTCAAAACCAAACAGAAAGAATATTTAAAATCAGAACATTCTTGACAATTCAGGACAAATGGAACTAATGCTTTCCTGATGTACCTGTGGAAGAAAGACAAGATGAAAGTCTGAGGCAGATTCTCACCCAGGGGCTCTGTGGTGATTTCCTTACCCATGGGCCCTGCTTGTTTGCTTCTCTAGAGATTCACCCTCTTCTTGTCAGGGTACCTATCCATGATGTCCCCACAGGGTCACATCTGGGTGCTCCACCAGTTCATATTTCTTACATATTTATTTGATGATTGCACATGACAGCCTGGATCAGGGACAGGTGTAGAACGTGTCAAGGCCAGCCTCTTCTCTCTTATCCCTGGTGGTTTAGCTCTGGCCCCACACTGTCTGCCCTACTTAACCAACAAGTTCTACAGCTGACAGGCACCTGGGAAGCCTGGGAGTTGCTAGTATGATCTTGCTAGTAGACAGAGGTGAGGGTAGGGCATCTTACTAACATTTGCAGTCATTTATCAAAGTGTTTCTACATACCTTTTACAATAGCCTGCTTACACGGTCTGGGCTAGGTGCAGTGGCACACACCTATAAACCCAGAACTTGGGAGGTGAAAGTGGGAGGATGAAGAGTTCAAAGTCATCCCCAATTACGTGAACTCAAGGCTATGAGTTCAAAATAAACAGATAAATAAGGTCTGAAAAGTACAACATTCCATCTTATTGCAACCCTGATGTTATTTTTGGTGTTTCTTATAGAGTGGGACCCTAAGGAGCCATAGAGCCAACTGGTCTACCTCTCAATGAACTCTCACACAAGCCTTCAGAAGAACAGCAGTTCTAGGGATTTATAGCCATAACATACACTCCTAGCCCCACCTATTGTTTCCAGGTCTCCTGCAAGTGACTCATTGGCCTTGGCCACCAGAATATCCTGATGACAGCTGAGAGACAAAGATAAGAGCTGCAGGCCTCCCTTCCATCAGGACATTGTGTCATATTCAGGGAGTTCTAACCACAAAAGCTGATCAGTGCTGGGCAGACTCACTTCCCCACAGAGATTGTTTCATACCCAGTGATGCTGGTCCTGAATCCAGAGAGGCATTAGAACCTTACAAATATTTACCTTGCCACATAGCAACAGGGAGAGGTCTATTTCATTTTAAGGACATATGTCTCTTATTTCACCCAAACAACTATTATTGAAAAATGTGGTTGTCTGGTCTAACTGGCTCAGGCCTTTAAACCCAGCACGCAGGAAGAAGAAGCATGCAGCTCTTTGTGGGTTCGAGACTACCCTGGTCTACAAAGCAGATTCCAGGACAGCCAGGGCTACCCAAAGAAACCCTGTCTCAAAACTACCCTCCAAGAAAAAGAAAAAGAAAATGTGGTTAACTAGCCCAGAGTTGAAAGCCATGTGGCTTCTGAACCCTTTTAACTTCTAATTCATCTGCTAATCCAGGATTTGAACATCCAGTGGAAGTGATATCAGGCTTGCTTGCGTGTGTATAGCTAACTGCACTTACCTTGGAGTTCAGTGTCATCTTTCCTTGCACAAGTAAGTTATCACAGGCTCCACAGATTTTTCTGGTTATGCTGCCAATCCTTCCATGGATGAATTAAAGAAACCAAGTGTTTGGGGCTTAAACCAACAACCACAAAACACAACAGAGAGAGATGACATAACATAGGACCCTCCTACATACTCCACTGGGAACTGGGGAGAGAACCCAATGTCTTCAGAGACCCACTTACCCAGGAATTTCTCAGACTATGGAACCATAACCAGGTGTCACTTTAGCAGCTGCTAATAGAAACAACTTAGTTGAAAGGCAGCACATAGTTTCAGAATATAAGAGGAGAGCCTCCATCATTTAAAAACTCATACAGTGAGTCAGACTTTTGTCTCCATGGAAACACCATCAGCTCTGCCAAGTGTCTCCACTCTAAATACAAGGACCTAAAGTAGGGATAGCCTTTCATTAACTACCACATGCCGGGCGCCATCTTGTGGTAAGTCTCTTAGCAACGTGAAAGAAACCACAGACGAATTTTTTTTTTCCAGAATTGTCGGTAGTCAACAATTTTTGACTAGTTTAAGAAAACACCTTGAGCTTTCCCTTCCAATTAAAACTTTTAAAAAAAGAGCCTGTGACATATTCTCCCCAGGATCTAAGAGTTAATAAGCATCGGTTGTGGTTTCCTCACCCCCATGTCAGCAATCTTTAAAAGAAAAAAAAAAAAGGAAGAAAATTTGAGGAAGTAACTTGGCCCTTTTTACAGAAAACATTCTTTAAATGACAGTTACCCCTTTTATTGGAGAAAAGTCTCACCCAGAGTTTCAGGGCCTGGTCACTGCTGTTCTGTCTCCTGTCTGGATGGTTTAAAGGGAAGAGTGTGTTCCGGATGTGGTCAGGGAAGGTTTCACGCAGCCTGGGAGGGAATCTGAGGTCTGAGCACATGGATCCTCCGTTCCTACTTACTTTCTTTTTCAGAAAGAAGTAACCAAAGCCATCCCTGTGAATCTTCTGAGCACCAGGTGTGGGTGAGCCACTCACTTAAGAAAACATCCTATGACTGACTTCACAGTGCAGACCAGGAATAAAACTGAGGAGCCACAGTCAACAGTGGCTATCATTTCTCGTGGTTAGACAGTACACCACACTGGCTAGAGGCGGTGTTAAGTTCTGTATTTTGTGTGGTTATGATGACACCAACATGTTTGTAAACAGAGTGTGGTAAGAGCTAGGCTACTCTCGGTGTTTTGTTACCCCACCCAGCATTCCTGCAGACAGTCTCCCAAATTCACCTTGTTAGTAGGGATTCAGTCACTATAACAAACACCTGAGACAACCACCTTACAAAGAAAAGGGTTGGATCACAGATTTGATGTTCTAGTCCGTGACCAATTGTGTCCACAGCTTTGGACTTGCAGGAAGGCACCCCACCATGGTAGGAAGGTGTGGTAGAGCTAAATAATTCACCTCAAGACTAGCACATGAAAGAGAGAGAGAGAGAGGAAGAGGCCAGGATTTTCCAGCCCCCTTCAAGGGCAGTTATCCAATGTTCTAAGGCATTGCACTAGGCCCAGTCTCTCTTTTTTTTTTTTTTTTTTTTTTTTTTTTTTTTTTTTTTTGGTTTTTTGAGACAGGGTTTCTCTGTGTAGCCTTGGCTGTCTTGGACTCACTTTGTAGACCAGGCTGGCCTCGAACTCACAGCAATCCACCTGCCTCTGCCTCCCGAGTGCTGGGATTAAAGGTGTGCGCCACCACGCCCGGCTCGGCCCAGTCTCTTAAAAGTTTCCATCATCTCCCCGTAGTGCCCACTGGGAAACAGACCTCTATAAAACATGTCTAAACTGTGGCCCACAGGCTCCCAGGCAACCCTATTCTGTTAAGAGCATCTCTGAAAGTAGTCTAGCCCAAATTCAAAACTGTAGGTAAAACATTAAGAGTGAGTGTGTGAGCCTGGCAGTGGTGGCAAACACCTCTAATCCCAGCACGCAGGAGACAGAGGCAGGTGGATCTCTGTGAGTTCGAGGCTGGTCTGGTCTACAAAGCAAGTCCAGGACAGGCAAGGGTACACAGAGAAACCCTATCTCAAAAAACCAAAACAGAGAGAGAGAGAGAGAGAGTAGGCTGAGGACAACTTCAATGGTCATTCTCCAGAGGCTGTTCTCCCCTGTTTGTTGAGATAGGCTCTCTCATCGACCTGTTACATATCAAATAGGCTATACTGATTGGCACTGAGGCCCAGGGATCCACCTTTCTCTGCCTCCCTGGTGCTGAGATTACACGTGTACCCCACCACACCCAGTTTTGAAATGTGAATGTTGAGAGATTGAACGCCAACCTTCATGCTTGCTATGCAAAAAGTGCTTCTGTAACTTTTCTCTTCAGTCTTGAGAAATTTTTGTGATTTTTTTTTTTTTTTTTGGTAACTTTATTATACATGTTTTCTTCTAAGCAGGAACTTTGTAGATGAAACTGTCACTTCATGCATGCAGCAGACGAACCTTTGACAGTTTTGCAGAAGAACATTGATTGGCACAGACTTTTCTTTTGGGGAGGCATGAAAGACATTCATCAGTCAAACTATTAGCATTCATTAGCTTGCAAAATAACACAGCCTCCCCGCCAAAGCTTTATAAGTTCTTCTCTTCCTTTGTATCCACATCAGTCAAGTTTTTAGAAGGTGCTCAGAGGAAGGTGGTGGGTGATGGCAGTTGACATATTCCACAGTGATGAGCAGAAGAAGCTAAGGCCAGGACCACAGTGGCATTGAATAAACCCTTGGTTGGTTGTAGTACAACTGCACGCCAGGAGAGGGCACCAGATCTCAGTATAGACTGTTGTGAGCCACTATGTGGTTGCTGGGAATTGAACTCAGGACCTTTGGAAGAACAGGCAGTACTTTTAACCTCTGAGCCATCTCTCCAGCCCAATATACCAATTCTATGAGTTCTTTTCTTCAGATTAAGAGGCAACAAGTATTTATCAAATACCTACTAGTGTGCACCAAATACAAAGATTCTCATTTGAGGATGGATTTGTAGAGCCAACAGGACTGAAAGGCAGTCAGGAGTAAAGATTTTATGTGATCCCAAATCAACTCCCAGGAAGAGATTCAGGGAGTACCTCACTACAGGTGACTTCTGGGTCAGGGAGCATCTGACCTCAGCTGTCTGAAAGCCAGATGCTGGGCATAGCTAGAAAAAATAAGACAAGGAAGGCCACAGAAAGTGCCATCATGCAGGCAAGAGGCAGAAGTGGGATGTACCCGGAGAAAAACGAGATCAAAGCTGGGAGTCAGCCAGCTGCGCCTGAGGAGGGGATGTCCTTCAAGGAGAGCTGCCACCAGCACTACCATCAGGGAGCCAAAATTCTAGTGAGGAATCTCAGGCAAAAAAAAAGTAGAAATCTGTTTTGACAGATCAACTAACCTGGGAGGTTTTAAAGCTCTCTTTGAACTATATCCTCTGATTTCACTGCTCCCTAATATTTCCTGGGTGAGAAAATATATTAAAGGTCTAAAGCCAGGAGATTATTTTTACTACTGAAGATGGAATCAGGGCCTTGTGTGTGCTAGGCAAGAGCTCTACCACTGAACTACACTGCCAGCTTAAAACACTCATTTTTATTGGTCTTAGCAGCCAACATGAAACGTTAGGACAAGGCTGGGTGTAGTAACTAGGGCATGCCTTTAATCCCACACTCTGGGAGGCAGAGACAGGCAGATCTCAATGAGCTCAAGGGTATCCTGGTGTGAGCTACAGGACAGTCACTTGTGTGGCTGTCACTCCAAGTGGGGCCACTAGAGAAGGATCTTTAGGACTTGTAGCCCACTCTCTGCTTCCTGGCTGCAGATGCAATGTGAACCACCAGCCTCCCACTCCTGCTGCCTTCCCCACCATGGTGGACTGACTGTCCCTCAAACTGTGAGCCAAGTAAAAACCTGCCCCCTTCGAATCAATTTTGGTCAGGTCACAATGAAGAGAAAAGAAACTGCTACAGTGAGTAAACTACAGATGCACCAGGCTATTCTGTGATGCTAAGCTGGGATGGGCCATAAGTATATTAAATGCATTTTCAAATTATAATGTCTTCCATGTAATTTCATAGTGATACGCAGTCAGCTACGTAACCTCTTTGAGCCTCAGTGTTCTTACCTGAAAATGGGGTGGCAATGTCTTCAGTGAGGCATAGTGAACACAGTTATTGCAATAGGTTTGAGCACATGGTTTATGTATGGTAGTCATTACTCCAAGTGATCAAAAGTCACTCAATAACTTTCCATAGTGTTAGTTGATATGTCGTCAGCCTTGAATTTCATGCCCTACAATTAGCTGAGGATTAAGCTCAGAATAAATTCTGTGTCATTTGTGGTCCTAGAGGATGTGTATCAAAACATTTTAGGAGTCTGGTGTGGAAGAATGCTGAGTGAATGTATCAACCGTCAATAAAGTGCTGTTTAGCCAATCAGCTGGGCAGAAGGACAGGAAGTGGAAGGCGGGGCTTCCTGGAGAGGAGGAGAAAAGTTGGAAGGTTGGAGAGGGACAAGGTTTTTTTTTGATGGTTGGAGGGGGACGGTGGGAACTTGAGGTGGACCGGCCCAGGGGTCATAGTGGCAAGTGCTTGGAATATATGTGTGTTATAAGGTTTAGAGTCATGTGTTTAGTTTACGAGTAGATTAGAATCAGTTCAGACTCTGCCCGGCGAAGTGCTGGCAGCTTTAAAGTACATTTCAGTCTCCCTGTGTCAGTTATTTGCTTTGTAGGCAGAACGGATACAAAATACTGTAACAGTCTGGAGAGATGGCTCAGAGGTTAAAGGCACTGACTGCTCTTCCAGAGATCCTGAGTTCAATTCCCAGCAACCACATGATGGCTCCCAACCATCTATAATGTGATCTGATGCCTTCTTCTGGCCTGCAGGTAGACCTGCAGGCAGAGCATTGTATACATAGAAATAAATCAATAAATATTTTAAAACATTTAAAAGATCTGTACCAAAAATAGTGCAAAAACAGGATATAAGTTGAAGTACAGGGTTTTTAAAATATTTTTATTTTTAATTATGTGTATATTTGTTAGCCTAAATAAAGGTTTGTGCACATGAGTACAGTGTTTAAAAAGGCCAAGAGGGGGTGTCAGATCACCTAGAGCTGAGGATATAGGTTGCTTTTAAACAAAACACTAGTTGTTCGATTTTACCAATAATGACTCAGGAGCCCATAGATAGATAGATAGATAGATAGACAGATAGATAGATAATACTAAAAGCATTTTTTTTTTTTTTTATCTCTAGTATATACTGAGAGCTCAACTTGAACTTCTGGTCTTCAGTCTTTGACAGGTCTAAGCTGTAATTTGAGAGATTTGTAAAGACAAATATATTTATATACAATACAGTTCTAACCTCTGTTCCTTGATGAACATGTCATCAAATTTTTTCTTTGTACTGCCCCCCAACTTTCTTCAAAAACCAGATAAGGTGATATCATAAATGACCAGAGAACAGTGTTGCATTTTCTGCAGAAATGCTAAGTGATAGACATCCTTTCAATAAATGTCCTGATAGAAAATTCAAGGGAGGATAGCTTTCCTTCTAAGTTAACATACGTACCTCATGCCATTAATATAAATTCTAGTCCAGTGGTTCTCCACGATCATAATTTTCTCATTGCTGTGACCAAATACCCAACAAGAAGCAACTTAAAAGAGATGTGTACTTCAGCTCACCAGCTGAAGATGCTGCCCATCCTGCTAGGGAAGCCATGGCAGCAGGAGTGGGCGTGGCTGTGACAGGAGGAGCAGGAGGCCACCTGTGTCCCACTGAGCTTTAAACCTAAAGGCCAATGCCACATCGTAGAAGTTCCTCAAGCTCCAGAAACAGCAGCGCCAGCAGGGACCAAGTGCTCAACAGATGAGCCTGGGGGGGAGGAGGGGGGGAAGGTGGCCTATTAAAATGGCCTGGGGAGGGGCTGGAGAGGTGACTTGGGGGTTAAGAGCTTTTGTTAGTGTTGCATAGAATTCACATGTTACCTCACAGTCATTTCTAACTCTAGCTCCAGGGCATCAGATAGATGACTTCTGAGCTCCACAGACACCAGGCACACACACACACACACACACACACACACACACACACACACACACACACTACACATACGTACATATATGCGTAACACACTCATACCAATAAGATACATAAACCTAAAAACTATTTTTTGTTACTGGGGAGCTTTGAATAGTTAGTTATAACAAAGCCTTTTCTGTCATGACCAAATGCTGGGAAATGACTCAGACACTTACAGGTTAAACCATGTTCTCTGGAGAAATCTACTCATCTCCTATGTTTGAGACTCTTTCTTTGGGACTTCTAGGAAATTCAAGCTCAGGGCCTTACACACACACACACACACACACACACACACACACACACACACACGCACGCACGCGCGCACACACACACACACACACACAAGCTGCAGGTGAGGGGCAGGGCCAGCTCGTTCCTCAGACATCAAGATGGCCACAGGCAGCAGCCCAGACTAGTAACATCGAAAAGCCTTGAGTAGTAACAAGGGCCTTGGACATCAACACAACCCTGCTTCGATAGGACCACAGGCCCAGACATAGCACCCGATTGCAGTATAGACCCAAATGTCACCATGGCCTCAGGTGAGAGCACAGGCCACTTAGATCAGCATGGCCCCCAGCCCCACCCCATGGCAGCACAGCCCTCAGACATCCACGTGATCTCAAGCTGCAGCCCAGACCAGAAACAACCGCATGGCCTTTGGTGTTAACTCAGGTCACAGACATTGACACAGACCCCAACTGCAGCAGGAACATGGGCCCAGACATGGTCCTCAGAGGCAGCCCAGGGAGGACGTCACTATGGCCTCAGGTGGCAGCACAGGTTACTCACTAGGATCAGTTTGGCCCTTGGCACCAATATAGACCCCTGGACATCATCATGGTCTCAAGCTGCCGCCCAGACCACTGACATCCAGATGGCCTTCGGGGACAACACAGACCACAGATAGCAGCATAGACTCTGCCTGTGGCAGGGCCACATACTCACACGTGGCCCTCGGCAGCAGCAGGGCCCAGACATCACCGTGGCCTCTGTTGGTTGCGCAGGTTCCTCATATCTACCTGTTCCTTATTGTCTCCTGTTCCATCTTTCTCCACACACCTTTTGGGTGTCTCTCTTCAGGCTGCCCTGGGCTGGCAAAGCGCAGGCCAAATGCTTATAGCTTAATATTTAAATAGATGTTGTGAGCCTTAGCGGTTCATTGGAATCACTTGGGAACATTAGGAACTAGCAGGGCCTCAGAGATTTCGCTTTAATTGCACTGGTGGGATCTTTTATCATCGAGATCTGTAAATGCTTAAAACTCTCCAGGAGACTAGAACACACAACTAGTGCTTGAGCGCTGCTGGGTTAAGTGGGTGGATGAGGTGAAGAACCGCACTCTAGGAAAACAGGAAAGTGTAGAGGCCAGATCCCCAAGGAAGCACATCGTGGCGCATTTGAGGGATGAGCAATCTGGTGCTTGGAGCCAAGGGTGTTTTGGGGTTTTCTGTTTTGTTTGCGGGGGTGGTGTTGGGTTTTTGAGATAGGGTTTCTCTGACTGTCCTGGGCTTGCTTTGTAAGCCAGGCTGGCCTCGAACTCACAGAGATCCACCTGCCTCTGCCTCCTCGAGTTCTGGGATTACAGGCATGCGCCACCGTGCCCCCACTGAGCTGAGGGTGTTTTAGGGTGATAAAAAGTAGATTTACATAGGCCAGAGTGAAGTTCCAGTAGAGATAATGGAAGAAAACAGGAAGATAGGTGAAGCCGGGCTAGCAGCCCCTGCCAATCAATCACTTAGGAGAAGCCGGGCTAGCGGCCCCTGCCAATCACTTACTAGACCAATATGTGTGAGGAGGACTTGAGGTTGGAGTGCTGGGATATAAATGCAGAAACGGGCCAGAGCAAAGACTGTGAGTGAAGAAAGGCAGAACTTCCTAGTGGATACGTAAATGAAGACGGGCCTTAAGGGAAAGCTGGAGTTGTAAATGCTCCCAAGGTTTCAAGGTCTGTACTGCGGATGGGGAAGTGAGTGGTTGGTGTGCAGGTTAGAATATGAACCCAGTCATCCCTCCACCACACGCTTCCCGTCATGGGATTTAATCTTGCTCAGCAGGCTAACATCTTACCTGCTCACATCCCTGAGGGCCTGTGTGGAGCAGATGCTCACGTGCTTTGGTTGGCAAGATACCAGTGAGGAAAAGTGGGAACAGCTAAGTAGTCATCCAGCTATGAAACTACATGGAACAGGAAGCAGGAAGGAACACCAAAGTCACAAGGAGAGGGTCCTTGGGCAGTGCTGAGCCCTCTCCTTGGTAGGTTCAGGGTGTCTAATAAAGATTTCCAAATGACTCTGTCATCCTACCACAGAGACACCTCCTCAAACACTCTCAGTGCGTCTCTAGTCATGATGACTAGAAATTGGAAACAACATAGATATCTGTTAATAGATGAATGGATAAAGAAATGGGCTACTGGGGGCTGGAGAGATGGCTCAGAGGTTATGAGCCCTGTCTGTTCTTCCAAAGGTCCTGAGTTCAGTTCCCAGCAACTACATGGTGGCTCACAACCATCTACAATGAGATCTGGTGCCTTCTTCTGGCCTGCAGGCACACATGTGGGCAGAATACTGTATAAATAATAAATAAATACATCTTTTTATTAAAAAAAAAAGGAATGTGCTACATTTACACAATTGAAACACATTTACAACCATTTAAAAAAATGAACTCATGAAATTCACTGGTAAATGGGTGAAGCTAGGAAAAAAAAATCCTAAGGCAACCCAGAAAGACAAATAAGACAGGTACTCACTTCCATGTGATACTAGCTGTTAAGTCAGTGACAACCAAGCTCCAATCTGTAGAACCACAGAAGTTAGGTATAGATTTAAGGACTCGGGTGAGGCTAGGGCAGACCTTAGGAAAGGGAACTACAGTAGCTATTTCTGGATGGATGGGAAGGGATGGGAAGGACGGAAGCAAGAGGATGGAGTTGAAGAAGGGAGAGAAAGGGGGAAAAAGAAGGGAACAGAGGGAGAGACAGCAAAAACGAAGGGGCGCTTGAGGGGTAGTATCAAAACCTAACACAGTGGAAGCTTCATAAAAAATATACATGTATGAAGGCACTCTAAACCAAATTTTCAAATACTGGGTGAGACAGAGCCCTAACTGGATATCTTTTGTCACCAAACATAGTTCCCTGTACTGAGCCTGGGTTATAGCTAATTGAGTTGTTGGCCGAAAGGGGCCCATGGGAGTCCCCAGACAACAAGACTTGCTCTTCACAAACTGACAGCAAGGCCCCATCCCAAAGGCAACACCTATACAACTTATTGGATGTCAAGAAGTCAAGCTGGTCCCTATTTAGAAGCCTTGACCACTCTGTTCTAGCGTCTTTGGTACAAGAAGCTACTCTGAATGCTTTAAAAGGAGAAACAAAACTGCCAACCCAGCTACAAAAACCTTTGATCTACAACAGTATCCTGCTTGCAAGATATGTCAGTGCAAGGGTGGCACAAAGTCTGTGGTAGTGACCAACCAGTAGCTTCTTTGACTAAAGGACCACTCCACAAGATGAACCCATGGGTGATTCATACCTGAGACTAGATAGCTCAGAGACCTAGGGTAAGGCTAAATACTATTGTTCTTTTTTTTTTTTTTTTCAATTTTTTATTAATTTATTCTTGTTACATCTCAATGGTTATCCCATCCCTTGTATCCTCCCATTCTTCCCTCCCTCCCATTTTCCCCTTATTCCCCTCCCCTATGACTGTTTCTGAGGGGGATTTCCTCCCCTTGTATATGCTCATAGAGTATCAAGTCTCTTCTTGGTAAAATAGCAAAGTAGAAGGATCCTAGAAACCTACAAGTAGAACATTATGATAGACAGATTTGGGCTCAAACTAAGGCACCAGCCAAGGAAAATACAGGCGGTAAACTTTAAACCCCCACCCAGATCTAGCCAATGGACAGAACATTCTCCACAGTTGAGTAGAGAGTGGGGTATGACTTTCACACGAACTTTTTTTTTTTTAATGTAGCAATAAAATGACTCCTAGTGACAGTGTGCCATGTTCATCACTGCCTTGCTCAGCTGTCATTAGAGAAGATTCCTTTTTCCTGCAACAGATGGGAACAAATAGCGAGACCCCCAGTCAGACACTATGCAGAGAGACAGACCTTGGGACATTCATCCCTAAATGGGATGTCTCCATCAAATTCCTCCCCTCAGGGCCTCAGGGAATCCTGGGGAAGAGGAGCAGAAAGAGCATCCTTTGTGAATAGATTACAGTTTTCAGTTTGGTGTTTTATATGGGATTCCTGACTGAGAGCAAGAAGGTCTCTGCGTCTGTATCTGTTCTTTGTGCCTTTTCTTGAGCTCTCTCTCTCTCTCTCTCTCTCTCTCTCTCTCTCTCTCTCTCTCTCTGTGTGTGTGTGTGTGTGTGTGTGTGTGTGTGTGTGTGTGTATTCCAATGTGTTTCTTTTTGTTTTATCTTATTATATTGTATTATTATCCTTTAGAAGTGGTGTTTGTTTTCTAGTGAGAGGCAGAAAGAAAGTGGATCCAGATGGAAGGGGAGGCAGGAAGGAACTGGGAGGAGGAGAAGGGGAAGAAACTTGAGAGAGAGAGAGAGAGAGAGAGAGAGAGAGAGAGAGAGAGAGAGAAGAGGAGAGAGTGAGATTGAGAGAGAGAGAGAGAGACTGCTAAGCATCTCCAGAACACTTCCATAAGCCATCCTCCGTCCGCTGGCTCACATACATGGTGGTCAGCTACTATTTTTGGCACATAATGGTCACTCCATTTTCTGGTAATGATTCCTCAGTTTTCCTTTAAGGGAAATCCCCTGTCTGAGGGCATGCCATCTTATTGACACCACTCATCAAAGTGCTGCGTCCTGCTCTAAGTTCTGAAGCCAATACTTGGGCGTTAAATCTCAGGAATGACACTAAACTTCATTCCTGGCCCTGGCTCTTCTCTGCCTCTTACTGTGAATCAAAGTCCACATTGTTCCAGCCCATAGCTAACTGGCTTCCCGCAAGCATGGCTAGCCCCAGAATGTGATATTCTGAATCTCGACCCCACAGCATCAGCACAGAAGCCTGCATCTCTCTGGTGACGGAATCCTAGAGTGACTCCCCATAAGGTTTTTCTGGTCCCTGCTGCATTGGTTTCCGGAGAGTTCTCCAAGGTCCATGACAGCCTTCCAAGGCATTCCCTCTGCTATGATAAACCAGAGGGGTGTGTCCCCCCCCCCCCCCCCCCATTGTTTGCATCTAAAGCTTACGAATTGTCCGTGTCTCCTCCCATGGCACATAAGATTCTGAGATCTGCATCTCGTCTTTTCTCCCAAGCATAACTCCAGAGATTCTCACTTTGCTTTCAAAGACGGTAACTCAGCAGCAAGCCTTGGTGTTGAGAAGGAGCCTCTGGCCTCTTTCCTGAGCTCTAGCCATCTCCCCAGCTCTAAGTCCCTGCAGAGTCAGCGTTTTCTCACACGTCCCTGAGAGCATAACCCTGTATCTCTCCTTCCTTGAGTCCTCTCGCTTCAGATGACGAGCTTTTAAAATAAACCAAGAAAGGGGTAGAGATGTCACCTGCGATTCTTGCAGAGAATCTGGGCTTTGGTTCCCAGCATCTACTTGGTGGCTCACAACTGCCCGTAACTCCAGTTCGAAGAGATCTGACAAGTCTCTGGCACGAGGCATGCGCACGGTGCACAGACATAAATGCAGAAAAACACTTATACAAAAGCACATAAAATAAAGAATAAATATTTCTTGTTTTGTTTTGTTTTTGCTTCTTCGAGACAGGGTTTCTTTGTGTAGCCTTGGCTATCCTGGACTCCCTTTGTAGACTAAGCTGGCCTCGAACTTACAGAGATCTACCTGCCTCTGCCTCCCTTGGTGCTGGGATTACAGGCATGCACCACCACGCCCAGCTGATAAATAAATCTTTTTTTTATATTTAATTTTATTTTATGTTGGTGTGAGGGTGTCATATCACTCGGGACTGGAGTTGTAGACAGTTGTAAGCTGCCATGTGGGTGCTGGGAATTGAACCTGGGTCCTTTGGAAGAGCTGACAGCGCTCTTAACCACTGAGCCATCTCTCTAGCCCAAGTAAATAAATCTTTAAAAGATTAATTAATGGAGCTAGAGGTATATCTTGGTGATAGAGGATATGTTTAGCATCCTGACTGCTGGGTCCCAGCCCTCATCCCCCATGCACACACTGCAAAACAAATAAATCACCGACACATCACACAAAGCTAAGGACGCCGATGCTGTCGTCAGTACCAGTACATGCACGGAGGCCCCGCTTTTCTTGTATGTGAAGCAGAGATAAATTCTGAGTACAAAGTTTGAGCTTTCATTGGACAGAGATATATACTTTTTACCAGGGAGAAAACAAATACCCTTAAAGCGATAATGTCCACTTGACACATTTGCACCGTTTTTTCATCTTTAAAGCAATTTGTAGACATTAAAGAATTGACTGCCAGCTCTTCTTAGATAAGGAAAAATTCAAGCTGCTGAGCACAACCCTGTCTATGTCTTCAGACCCAAGCAATGGGCCTGGCTGACACACTGTGGGTGGACAAGATCACCTCTCGAAAGGGCAGATGGGTTGGGAGTGGAAGGGGATGGCATCAAGGAATAGAAAAAAAAAAAAAAATCAAGAAAGGAAAACACAGGGAAGACCTGTGATCTATCTACTAACTACTGTGAGTCTGGGAGGACAGTTTGGGGAAAGCCCTGCAAGGTTTTGCCCTGGCTCTGCTTCCATTTGTCCCCTATAGTGACTGCACAGAAGTCTCCAGAGAGACCGTGTCAATTTCGAGCTCCTCTAAAGCTGCAGCCTGTCGTCTTTGATGCCCCTGCCTCTGTGTGCCTGCAAATACGCTTCCTTATTCCAGATTCAGGCAGTGCATGACATAGCCAAGGAAACCAGTGTTAACATAGCGTGTGTGTGAGCATGTGGGTGTGCATGCGTGTGTGTGTGTGTATCTCTCTCTCTCTCTCTCTCTCTCTCTCTCTCTCTCTCTCTCTCTCTCTCTCTCTGTGTGTGTGTGTGTGTGTGTGTGTCCCTGGTATTTTTCTTGCTCCCTGCTCACCCTTACCTTTCTTACTTGGGGCTGAGAGCTGCGGAGGTCAGCACTGCACCACGCCTCTTAGAAGGCTCTGTTTTGCTTGATGTAGCTAGAGGGAACACAGTGAGATTAGGTCTGGTTTACTCTTGCTTAATAAAACACCAAATGGAAAATGAGCCTGCACCTAATCGGAGAAATGCTGGCAGAACTTTGGAGCAGATGGACACCCATGAACTGTAAGGCTAGGGCTAGAGCAGCCGTTCTTAACCTCCCTGATGCTGCAACCCTTTACTATAGTTCTGCATGTTGCGGGGACCCCCACACACACCATAAAATTATTTTGTTGCTACCGCATAACTGTAATTTTGCCACTGTTGTGAAAATATTTGGCACACAGGATATCTGATATGTGACCCCCAAAGAGGTCGTGGCCCACAGGTTGAGGACACTTGACTTGAGTCTCTTTTCTCCAGGCCCCACTTACTGCTGATCCCTTCCTGCTGGTGGCTGTTCCAAAAAACCAGTCCTCCCTGTTGGGAGGTGGGAGGCTCCGAGGACACAGGAAGGAGGCTCGGGAGGTGATTGGTGGTCACTCTTCATTGAACGGATTGGACTGAAGCTGGAATCCTCTAGAAAATATAACTCCGGGCATGTCTGAGGGTGTTAACAGAAACATTTATTAAGGAGGATAGACCTACTAGGAATATGGGGGTTCCATCATAGGGACTAGGGTACCAGACAGAATAACAAGGAGAAAAGGACAACACCAACTGAATACCAGTATTCATCTCTCTCTCTCTCTCTCTGCTTCCTGTCTGCACACACAATGTGACCAGCTCCCATGTCCGTGCTGCCATGTTTTCCCCACCACGATGGGCTGCTTTAGTCAGTATTTTTGTCTCAGCAATGGAACAAGTAACTGCTGGTTCTCAGAGAAACTGCCAGCGCTTCTCACCCTACCCCTGCCCTACACCTCTCCCTCCCGGAAGCTGGGCTTCCCTTCCCTTCCCCCAGCTCTGCTGATTCCTTATCATCTCAGCCATTTTGGACACGCGGTCTCTTGCTCTCTTGGCTCCTGGCTGGCTCTGCTCCTGGAGATCTCTTGGTCTGTTCTCCCCCACCCCACCCCATGTTCCTCTCCCTACTGCTCCTCTCATGGCCCAGTTCAGTCTGGACCCTTCTAGATACAAGCTCTCTTCCTCACATCTACAATATACCTTCTCCTCAGCTCTATCCAGAAGCAGTTGAGCCCTTGGTTTTTTTTTTTTTTTTTTTTTTTTTTTTTGTTGTTGTTGTTGTTTTCAATTCAGTAACTAATATGGGAAATTGGTACCGAGAAGAGGAGCCTTTGCTAAGATAAACCTGGCCGAATGACTCTTAGGCCTTTGAAACTGGTTTCTGGGAAGACTGCAGAAGCTCTGAGCGGCAGGAGCTGCAGGCTGAAGTCCTCGAATGAAATGAGAGCAGAAGGGGTCATTCTGAGGGGAGTCTGCAGCCAGTGAAGGCCACGTGTGTGAGGATTCTGAGGGGAACAAGACTTCAGGAGAGTCTTGGCCTTGCCCATTTATGATAGGATTCTGGCAAAGGGTCTGGTTATGTTCTGTGTGTTTCCTGGGAATGAGTTCAAAAAGTAATGGGCAAGCTGTTTGGCAGAGGAAACTTCAAGACAATGTAACGTCTAAGTGGCGTGGTCACTGCTCACTGCTCTTACTCAGTTAAAGCAGACAAACCCAAAAATGTGTGGTTTGGCAAGTAAAGAAGCATATTTTTTTTTTTTTTAATTGGAGGCAAGGGGAAAATGAGAAAAAAGAATTTAAAAGATTAGTGCCATTAAAGAGAAAAACAGGATGAGGGATGGAAAAGATGCCTTGAAGACAAGACTCCCATCCATGAAAGACACCAAGTTGTGAAAATGGAAACTCATTGGAAGGGAAAGAGATTGAGCTACAAATGTCCCTGAAGCAGCTGCTTTGGAGAAGGTGTCCTCTCAGATTTAGCCCAGTCCAGAGGCCTCTACAACTGTGATAGAAGGAGACAAGGCAATGTCTTGAGCCAGCCGCAGAACTTAGCGGCATAGGCCACATGGTTTTGCAGGCACGCAAAAATTTAAGAATTATGGGATGATGCAAGCTTATACGAAAGCCACTGGGCCCAGGCAATGTGCAACAGAGTTGGATTCCCTCCAAGGTCATTGTGTAAAGCTGTATAGGTCAGGTCTACTTGTAATAGAGGCTCAATATGTCGGAGGGTGCTGGAACTGTCAGATGTTTGCTGAGGGCAGCTACAGGCACAAAGGGGAGGTGGAGGAAAAGAGAGACTAGACTACGTGTGCTGTGGGTAGCAGAAGAGTGGAATGCCCAACCTATGGGAGCCCAGATGATGCCACCAGCTGCCTCAGATACTGGACATTAAGCTGTACAGTTCAGTGCTTTTTCCTCTTGGATCTCAGTCTTGCTTTGATTGAGTCTTTCCTTTCTATCCTCCCATTCCTCCCATTTGGAATGGAAGTTTTTACTCTGTGCCATTGTATATTGAAAACACATAACTTAACAGACATTGTTTTATGAGGATCATAGTGGAGTTTTGTCTTGAGTTCTAGAAGACACTTTGGACCTTAGGCTTTTGGGGCACTGTTAGAACCATTTGTATTTCGGGGTACTCTTGCAGATGAAGTAAATTCACTTCACATAATGGGATGCTGGGCGTGTATGAAAGAGGGAACTGAGGGGGCACGAGCGCTCTGGAAATAGCTGGCATCATCTCACGGACTCGGGTGGCAGACTGGATAAAAAGAGGGAACGAGGAAGCCAGCTGAGCACCAGCACTCGTCGCTCTGCTTTTTGGGGATCTGATTCATAAAAGTGGGAATGATCTGTGCTACTGTTTCTCCAAACTCTAGAACCTGCTATACAGCCCAGCTATTCCACTGCCAGATTTGTACCCAGAGGACTCCACAGCCTTCTGCAGACACTTGCTCATCAACACTCGATGCTGCTCTAGCCACAATAGCTAGAAATGAAACCAAACTAGACATTCACCAAGAGATGAATAGATAATGACAAGGCAGCACACAGGCATCGTTTCATATATGTATTCACGTGGGTCATGAAACTAGACAAGGAATCACGAAAGGAAAGAAAGAGGTTTAGGAGACAGGGTGTATGGAATCCATACATGTGACACAAACATGGGCAGAAGAATTCTGGGGGCAGAAGGATACAGCAGGTGTAGGGGAGGCCAGGCAGAGAGATAGAGGGAGAGTCAGGAGAGGAAGACCAACAAAAATAAAGTATGAGACCCGAGAGATGGCTCAGTGGGTAAAGGGCTTGCTGTGCAAGCATGAGGACCTGGGTCTGAAGCATCAGCATCTGCATAACACTGGAGGAAGCTCCATGCGTTTGCAATCTCAGGGCTCCTCTGGGCAGAAGGGAGGCAGCCACAGGAGAATCCTCAGAAGCCTGCAGGCCAGCTAGCTTTGCTAACACAGCAGAAAATAACAAGAGACCCTGCCTCAAACAAAGTGGTAGGCGAGGACCAACACCGAGATTGTCCTCAGACCTCCATGTATGTACTGTGGCATGCATGCCCACATGCACACAAACAAATATGCATGCACACACACACACACACACACACACACACACACACACACAAAGATTTAAAAATTGAACGCTCTTTTACTGTTTGATAATTTATTTTATACACGTATTTAACATGGTTTCATAAAACCCACTTCTAGGACAGCCAAGGCTACACAGAGAAACCCTGTCTTGAAAAACCAAAAGCCAAAAACCAAAAACCAACGAAAATGCAGTCATTAGTAAAGCTGGGGATTTTCCTTTCTTGTGGCACATTATATACTGTGAAAGAGTCCATGCGCTGCCTCAGGGCTGGGTTTCTAATCTTACTTGACATGACTTAAACAATGAGCTGTTAATCAACGATCCCTGCAAACAGTGCAAAATCATTTTGAGGAAGATCTATGCTCTTACCAGATTCTCAAAGATCCATTTCTTCTTGAAATAGAGTAACAGTGGCTTGTGTTGAAGTTATGTTATTTATACTCTTTTTTTCCCAATGAACCTAAATACCTCACGAATGGGAAGTCAGTCTTCTCATTGCTTACCTTGTTCTAAATGCTTTTGGCATTTAAGTGTTTTTTTAGGTTTTAGGGGTTTTTTGTTTTTTTTTAGAAAGGAGTATGAAACAAGCCACTTTCAATCAGGAGAAATCCAATTTAAGTCTTTACTTGATTACAAGTCCACAAATATGGAGTGAGATAATGGCACCTAAGAATTCTACATATGAAATTTTATCTCAAATAGGTATGGCAATCACTGATGCAGAAAATACAACTTAAATAATCTTCGGTTTATATTGAGCCTGAACAAAATTAAATGATGAATTCTCACTGCAGCTCTATAGAGCCAGCATGGGATGCTCACCAGCACTTAGTGCTCAAGAGACTGAGGCAGGAGGACCAACACTTTAAGGCCAGCCTGGCTACATAGGGAGATTCTGTCTCAAGAAGATCAGGAAGTGGGGCTAAGGAGATGGCTCAGTGAGTAAGAGAGCTTGGTATGCGAGAAAGAGGATCCAAGTTAGTCTCCAGCACTCACACAAAAGCCAGACATGGCCGTAAGTGCCTGTAGTCCCAGCCTTGGGGTGGGGGGACAAGACAGGTCGATCCTGGGAGCTTGCTGGCCAGCCGGCCTACCCAAAATGATGAGTTTCAGTGAAAAGATCTTGTCCAAAAACAGAATAAGATAAAAATAAAACCAAGTGAAGAATGACAGAGGAAAACAGTAGTGGTTGACACCTGTAGTGGTTTGAATGAAAATGGCCCCGACAGGCCTATAGGGAGTGGCACTACTTAAGGGATTAGGAGATGTGGACTTGTTGGAGAAAGTGTGTCAATGGGGTGGGTAGTGACAGAAGCTCAATCCAGGCCCAGTGTCACTCTCTTCCTGCAGTCTGCAGATCCAGATGTAGAACTCTTGGCTCCTTCTCCAGCACCACGTCTGCCTGCGTGCTTCCCACCATAACATATTTTGCTTGGGTCTTTTTCCCCCACATATCCATTTTTTCATGTGTGTGTGTATGTGTGTGTGTTGTACAGATGTGTGTGATGCACTCACAGGGTATGGGGGTGTCGTGCCCATGCATGTTCCTGCTGAGACCAGATGAGGGTGTTGAAGGTCTTTCTGAGCCAGAAACTTGGTGCGTCAGTCAGACTGGCAGGCCAGTGAGCTCCAGGGTCTGACAGGGGCTAACAGGCAAACACAGCCACACCCAGCACTTTACATGGGTGCTATCCAGGCCTTCATGCTTGCACAGTAAGTGTTCTTACCCACTGAACCAGCTCCCTTACATCTTTCTGAACCAGTCAACAACCGTTTGACAAAGCCAGTTTTGTTGTTGTTGTTTTGTTGAGTTTGTTTTTGGCTTTTCGAGACAGGGTTTCTCTGTGTAGCTTTGGCTGTCCTGGACTCACTTTGTAGACCAGGCTGGCCTTGAACTCACAGAGATTTGTCTGCCTCTGCCTCCCAAGGGCTGGGATTAAAGGTGTGCACCACCACCACCTAGCTCAGAGCTAAGTTCAATTCAACCTACAACACTAATTTCCCTCTATCACAGGTTGAGGCACCCATGAGCAATTAAAAAAAAAAATCAAAGCACATTTATCAAAATTATTTCTTCAAGGTAGTTGATATGCTGAGCTCAGAGACCAAGTGCTGAATATATAATGCTAACAAGATAACTAAGCAAAACAACAACAAAACCCTTTAATCACTATGTAAAATGTGTTAGGGGCTCAGCGAGAGGGATCTGCTTCACTTTTGCATGCCTGCAATGACTACAAGCATTTGGCAGCACATTAGATGGACAGCCTGGGAAATGTCTTTTCCTCCCAGTCACCTGGGCAGACAGTGAGTCCAAAGCAAATGAGGGCTCCTTTAAGGCGGAAGAGAATAACTACTAAAATGGTGGACTTTTAGTAAAAGTGACTTATCACCGTCAAAAGTCCAAAGTATTTTTTTAAAAGCCAAATTACAATTAAGTCTATGATAAATTCACTAATATATGTTGATTATCATCTATGAAAGATGTAGAGGTGGCTTGATAGTGAGAAATCTATCTGTCCTTGTAGCTATGCCCAAGCTGAAGTTAAGCTCAAAGGGAAACTATAGAATTCTCAAGTCAAGAAAAATATTTCCTATTATGAGGTTCTATTTTTACATGGAAAAAAAAAATAATCCACTTTAACTTTATTTTGCTAAGTGTGTGTGTGCACACATGCATGTGTGTGCATGAGGTCAGAACAAGACTCTCAGGAGTCTGTTCTCTCCTTCTACCATGGCTCTATGGGTCACACTCAGGTCACCCTGTTTATGTGCCCACATTTCTTTCTTTCTTTCTTTTTTTTTTGGTTTTTTGAGACAGAGTTTCTCTGTGTAGCCTTGGCTGTTCTAGACTCTCTTTGTAGACCAGGCTGGCCTCGAACTCACAAAGATCCACCTGCCTCTGCCTCCCAAGTGCAGGAATTAAAGGCGTGCACTAGCACGCCCGGCTGTGCCCACATCCTGCATTTCATCATGGCACCTGCTCTCAGTCCTTCCCACCCTCCCCGCCCCCCAAGCCGGTCCCTTTCCTTCCTGTAGTCTCTGCCTTCACTTTACATGGCATCTGCTATCTTCTTCCCTCCACCTCATTTACGCTTTCCTCACACTCCGTCCCCACGCTATCTTCCCATTTCTATAAAGCATGTGACCACCTACTCGGTAGGTATAAAAATGGAAACAAAATAAATTAGATAAATCAAGTAGACTGAACCAAAGAGCAAGCATTTCATAGAAAGTTATTTTATTTTCAGGACAGTATGCTTCCTTACGTTTAAGATTACTTACTATATTTTTACAAGTACTGAATAAAGTTCTTCCATCTGCTTCCAGGTGAATAAACGCGACTATAAAAACTGACAATTTCGCATACTGCCCACTCCATCTCCACACAGCTTGGGTTCTGGAAAGCTGTGTTCTCCACACAGCCTCCTGAAGTCGGCACACTTCCTTCTTCTACTTATTCTCAAAACAGCACTCACTCATCTTCCTGCTGATTTCTTTTCTGTCAAAGGAATGCAGGAATATGTTGAGGAAGCAGATTCTAACTGGAATGTCTGCTCAGCCAAGGTCACTGTTTCTGTCAAAAAGTGTAATTTACTAGAGGTCTTGACAAAAGATGTGGCTAGAAATTATGGAAAAAAACATGCTTTAACTAATTTGATAACCTGGTTTATTACCTGGTTCCTGGCGACAACCCTCAGGCACCTGAATACTTTCTTCTCTTTCTTACGTAGGTACACACACTCCCACATTCAGTCACCAAGCAGAGATGGCTTGATCTTCACACCCCATGACAAGATATATACTTCAAATTAGCAATATGCAAATTTTTCAAGATGCCTGCGTGTCATAAAAGTCATCTTCTGTCATCCTGATTGATAAGCTATTCCTTCAGCTCAAAGTTCCTATTTACTTATAAAGTGGCCTAAATCCTTCATTGTGGTCTTTTAATCTATAACCAGTGAATGAAAGTCCAGGGAGCCCAGGACTGAAAGAAAGTGTCACAAAGCACACTTGAGCCCAATTTGAAAGGATGGCCAGCATATAAACTTTCAGATACTTTACCAGCTTAAGAAAATCTATGAGCTTGTGGGCATCCTCCCCGGTGGAAAGGTCTATGAAGTCCCTGGGCAGGCGGTAGCTCAGATAGGGGCTGGGCTGTACTGTGACTTCACTGTTTGTGCAGCGGAAAGCTGGAGAGTCCTTTGCAAACAGAAAATAGGAAAGTCTATCGTTTTGTCTCTTAAGGTCTATTTTCCAAAGTACAATTCAATGTCATTGTTCTCTTCTGTACTAAAGAAAGAAAAAGACTCTGAAGTATAAAAAGGTAGCAGGAATTTAAAACAGTCCTATATAGTCACTAAAGGTGACTAGAAAGCTTTTCAAAAGAGCGCTTCCTGGAGAGCGGGGTCTCTGCGAGCTGCCTGTGTACAGCACTGTGAGCTGAGGAGACGCTCCTGAGCAGGCCAGGCCTGGTGTCAGTCACCTCAGCTCCCAAGCAATCTCACACAGGCCAGAACTCTGTCATTGTTCTCATTTTCTAGAGGCGGTGGGCAGCCATGCTCCTCAAGCACTTCACCCTTGGAGAAGCGCCTTCCCTTCAGAGTGAGGCCAGACGAGTATTCTGAACTCCATCTGCAACCTCATCATCGATGTGAACTCCAAGTTCATAGGCCACACTGGTCTTCCGAGCCATTCCTTAACACACTTGGTCAAGTCCTGCATACAATATCTACATGTTGCCTTGTGCCAAAAAGGACTCCAGAGTCAGGAGCTCTTGGCTTTTGACTTCCCAGGCAACATATATCTAGGTGAGCATGGTTTGGTGTCTGGCAGAGGAAGACGAGATGGGAGCCTGAGTAAGTCTGGACCAGGAAGCCCTAGAAGCAGCCACAGCTTACCCAGATAAACCAGCCACCCGACAAGAGTCGTCTGCCTTGTGCTGGCCTTGCTGGGGAATGGGAGATAGAGCGGTGACAGTGGGAGACAGATGGTGAGTGAGCGAACGACTAAATGACCAGACTGTGTCAGACAGTGAAAAGAGTCAGGGAAGCGCAGTGTGCTAAGGAGATCGACAATGAGCACTCCCTGAGGAGCGCCTGGGCTGAGAGCTGAGCAGGGAGCAGGGCAGGCTTTGCAAGCAGTGGAGACAACAGAGCGAAGACTTTCAGGTGAAGCTGGGCTTCTAAAGTTTCTGGGTAAAGCCTGGGTCTTGTGGTCCAGCGACAAGCAGGGCAGATGCTGGGGGAAGGAGCCAGGAACCAAGTCCTGTCAAGTCCCAACCTCTAAGAGGTAGAAGTAAATAAAAGATCATGTGGAAGCTAATCCTGTAAATCCATTTCTGCTCAACAGCTGTGTCTCTCCTACTTAACTTATGTCCTCTTTCTGTCTTTTAGATTAACGGCTCATGACTCTAAAACACCAGTGACAGACTCTTTCATTGATGGATATGACAAACATGAACAGATGTTGGCACTGTGCTAGCCTCACAGGTGTACCAAGGATAGGAGAGACACTCAAAACTCTGAGTCTAACGCAGGATTGGGCACATCAACAGGTACTTGAAATGGCTTTCAGGACGAGCACGTTAGGCTAAACACTGACCTAACTCAGAAGTGCAGAGGAAGGTTAAACCCAGCCAGGACAGAGGGACAATGAAAGCGATGGAAAGATCAGCAAAATGAAACATGCCCCTCACAAAGGCACAGAAGCAGAAAAGCAGAAAGAGTGTGTCCCTCACGAGAAGACATGGGGTAAGAACAGAAGGCACCTGCTGGGCACATGAGTAAGGGAAGGACTGTCTCTTACCAGAGGTCAAAATACACGTAAGGCCCTTGCCAGGGGTAGGACAGAAGCTGGCTGCCAGGGGACTGAACAACATGGGGGGGTGACAAAGTGAGAACAGGTGGCAGCAAGAGACTAGGGAAGTGGGCTGAGATGAGACACAGCTCAGAAGCTCCCACAGCTGTTCCACAGCTGGATTTAACTAGGGTTGCCTGCCTGAGCGCAGGTGGGAAGGTATTGACTTGAACGAGGGCAACTTCATGGCAGCTGCCCCTGAATATGGCTCTTTCTCTCCCAGCAACCATTAACCTTGCCTGCAGCTCCTCAGGCGAGCATATATTATGTTTAAGGGTAGAAAAAGGTAATACACATTCGTGAAGATGAGCGGGAAGAAGAGTGCAGCTGAGTATAAAATGTGGTTAGAGAAAAACATCTAAGCTGGGATGTACAGGGACCTGGCTGAACCCTAGTGGACAGGAGCAGACAAAAAAGAGGCTGAAAACACAAATGCCAAGTTAAGCAGAGACAGCTCTGGAGGGCAGGCAAGCACCATTTGCAGACAACCTAACCGAGTAGTTTCTGTTTTCTGTAAGGAACTGAACGGATCTGCTGAGAGGAACAATCTGGGGGGAACAGTGGCTGGAAGCGGTGAGGAGCTTGGGGACAAGTGGGATGAAAGTTAACCAGGGACCGCCATCATGGAAGCAAAGGCCACACTGTAAGGAGACCCTGGTCTAAACAGGCATGCTGCCACTGCTCTCTGTGACCCTCAGTGGGGAGAAGGGCCAGAGGAGCAGTGTGAACTGACTGAGGGGGAGGGCTTTCCTAGGGCAGCATGACAGGCAGAGCTGAGAAAGATAAAGCAGAGACACTCTGCTATCCAGGTAAAGGAAGGGGCCACCACATGGACACCCTTTTTGACACAGGAAGTCAGGGCTAGCAAAGCTGTGTCTACCAGATCCTTTCCCAGTGGTCCAGGTCCAGCACAGTCAAGGGAGTGGTGAGTGGTCTTACCTGCCCCTGAGCATCCCCTTCACTGAAGTCAACTCTTAGGTTGTTCTCCGATGTCAGCTCTTCCCAAGTAAACAACAGTGAGTCTGTGACTTCCCCAAATGGATTAAAGTCAATGAGCCACACCTTCCCCTAAGTACAGACAGAAAAATCAGTACGTATAAAATAAAAACAAACACAGCCTATACTCTTATCAAAAACGCATTTTCCTATTATTTTCCCTTAAAGATCATCTTAAAGCTCCTGTGAACTATTTTAAGAGATCATTCCACAGTGTGCCAAGCAAGAGTCCCTATGGAAACAGACAGATCTAAGAGACTGACTGAGTGCAGAGGGAGCGGGACCAGGAAGAAGGGCCCTGATGAAGACCTACCTTTAAATACGCTAAAAAGAGTAGAGAAACTCTATTTATTCATTTATTGTCTAGTTTTTAGTTTTCAATGTAGCATTTATTTTGTATGTATGACCAAACATGAAAGCATATGTAAGGAAAATGAAAAGCAACGTTATAAACTTTAGAAAAGAATTGCCTGTCTTCAGACACAGCCTACTGGACACTCACCTAAGGAAAAGAATGTTCCAGCCTGTTCGAGTGTGTGAAGAGTCAGGAATACCTGAGCAGAAAGCAGTCAGTATAGACCTATCTGACCTGGAAATGTGTGCAGTCCTAGGAAATCAGAGCCAGCACACTTGACTGCAGAGCCATTTGGGATAGATACACAGTAGACCTGTTTCCTTGAAAATTTTAATTTTGTTCTTCTGGTTTGCACTCTCTCCTCCCCCCCACCCTGTGTGCATGCATGTGTGCGTGTACGTGTGTGCATGTGTGCATGTGTGTGCTGGAGATGGGGATAAATGTGTAGAAGCCAGAGGTGGATGTCTGGTGTCTTCTTCAATCACTCTCCACCTTATTTTTTGAGACAGAGTCACTGGGCCTGAAGCCTGGCTAGCCAGCAAGCCCAGGGCCTGCCCATGTCCACGTGCGCAGTGTGGGAATCACAGGCACATGCCACTGCACCTACATTTTCCTGTGCAGATGCCGGAGATGAAACTCACACCCTCATGATTGTACAGCAAGCACTTTACCAACTGAGCCATCTCCCCGGTCCCTGATTTTCTATTGTCATGGTCACTTATTTGTTTGCATTGTTAACAATTAGGTGTTTTATTATAAACATGGAAGTCTCATGTCTTGCTTGATCTGATAGCTGCACAAATTTGGACATGTCAAAGGAGAATCTGAGTCGACATTTTAATGACGCTGTTTTTCATCTAAGTTAAAACAAAATTTAAAAAAAGACGAGATACCTTAATAGGGCTTGCTTTAGAAATATCCAGTCAATGGCATGGAGCCATTTCAAGAAGTTTTCACCACATGTAAGAGGAGTAATGTTTCTATTTTATATAATCCCCAAGAGAAATCCTTCAAGTCTCTCTTGCCACTTGAGTCATTTGCACACATCAGCCTGGCACCCATTCTCTATATTCTTAGACTATATGAAATAATACCAAACATCAGGGCATAACGCAGATTTGTCTAGGGGACTATTACTAGTGTGTCTTTGGTACACTGCCTATTGGGTTTTGTTTTGTTTTGTTTTGTTTTAACAAAATGCTATTTGACTCTTGTTTGTTTGTTTTTTGAGCAGGGTTTCTTTGTGTAGCCTTAGCTGTCCTGGAACTCTCTCTGTAGACCAGGTTGTCCTGAAACTCAGAGATCCACCTGCCTTTGCCTCGCAAGTGTTGGGATTAAAGGCATGTGCCACCACACCTGGCAAAAACATTTCATTATCAAAAAGAAGAAAACTCTCAAAAGTGTTGTACTTGTTAGGAATATTGACTTCTATAGAATAAAACTATACCTCAATTAAAAAAAAACCAAAATAATTTAATTTTAAAACAAAAACAAAACATCACTGGTAGCTGGCAGCATTTGCTCTAAAATTCAGACGTCATTTCCGTTAGCCCCCCCCCCCCCCCCCCCCCAATTAAAATGCAGCAGCTGCAGTGAAGCGAAAAACTGCAGAATTAAGTTTTATGGTTGCAACATCTTTTGTTTTGTTTTTTTCAAGACAGGGTTTCTCTGTTAGTACTGGCTGTCTTGGATTTGCTTTGTAGACCAGGCTGGCTTCGAACTCACAGAGATCCACCTGCCTCTGCCTCCTGAGTGCTGGGATTAAAGGCCTGTGTCACCACCAACCAAAGCAAAACGCTTTTTATGTCAAGCCCCAGTCATACTGAGCAGTGATTCTGCTTAGGGACATTCACAGGAAATGAAGACTCAGACCAATGTTGGATCAACCAAATGACCACTCATCAAGTAAGCGATGCTGCGCCTTGCTTTGGAATATAAAGATCAACCGGTAACAGAACCTGTTCCTTCAACAAGCTTGGTCTAGATCACAGCTCACTTCCTCAACTACCAAACACAACACCCAGCTACGTCAGAGTGTGATGAGGTCACAGCAGAGCACAGGAAAACCTGACTGGGTGACGTTGCTGGAAATGCTTCCCAGAGTAACTTGAATTTTGTTTCAGTGTTTTGAGAAAGGTCTTGCTGGACTATCCAGGGCTAAGTGATTCTTCTACCTCAGCTAACCAAGTAGATACATCCAGAGCTAACACCACTGTACCTAGCCGTGGTAACAAAGAATTTAGAGGACAACAGTGACAAAGGAGTGAAGAGAAAAGCAGATCACTGCAGAGGAAATAATGAATAATAAAAACTAACACGTTCAAGAGGCACAGGCACTGGTTTGTTTTGGCTAGAGTGAAAATCCACAAGGGTTTCTACCATGCACTATCCTAAGGTGTCTTTAAAAGCCTCCTATTTGAAACAGGATGGAATTCAGGTTAAAAGAATCCCTTCAAATGTACAGGCACAGCTGTGAAAAAGAGGGCGGGTCCCAGGAGCCAGAAAGGAAAGGAGTCTGAAAACCAGAGATAAGGGTATAGTTGAGGGGAGGGAGCTTTGGAAGCTTAGATTCCCTCCCGGGAATCCAAGGGTGTGGGCTTTAACTGCACACAACAGCCCTGGACTGGCCCTAAGGAGGGGATTAGGACTAGGAATTAGGGATTAGGACTTCAGTGAATGAAAGGAATGTGCCGAAAAAGAAAGAAAATTAATGTTTAAGGACTGCCTGGGAAGCAAAAGTACTATCTTTTCCCAGAGTTTGGGAAACATGAGGAACAAATGAAAATTTTGAGCTGTACGACTTTGTAAAAGCTCTTTAAAGATTACTTAAAAGTAAAATCAGCAAAACGAATGATGAGATTAAAGGAAGCAACATGGGTCAGTCTACACATGCAACATGAACTATCTTAGGGGGGTGAAAAACATTATCAGACTGAAAGATAATAAGAATAAATTACTGGTATTAGGACAACTGCATACGTCTAGAAAAAGATTAAATTGGACCCACAGTGCATAGCCCACAGACACTAATATAGTGAACAAATATTAACAAGAGCAAAACCACAGAGCAAGAAATCAAACTAGAGGAAACTGAGGCAGGATTGCCTTGAGCTCAAGGTGGTGGAGGGGGCTACTTGAACTGATCTTGTCTCAAAACAAAACAAAAAAGCCACCCCTAAACCAACCAACCAACAAACAACAACAACAAAACTCCCCCCATATAATCCAGCCACTATTCTAAACATAAAAGCATTAAAAAAGATGAGTTCTCAAAACAAGCCCAAGCCTGCAGCACTATTAATATCAGATAAAATATGTAATGAAAAACACACAAAAGGCTTAATAGTATTAGGAACAGAGGAGGTCCCTACTTAATAACATTTTGCTTATAAAGAATCTGTTATGGTTAATCTCAATTGTCACCTTGATTGGACTGAGACTAAGAGACTGATGGAACATACTTCTTGGGATAGCGCTGAGGGCGTGTCCACAGATGACTGCTATAACAGACAGCAACTGAAAGGGAAAGTCCACCCTGAATATGGGCAGAGCACAAAGTCCAAAGAATGAGGCGCTTGAGGGGAAAAAGAAAAAAAAAAAAAAGCATTCAGAAGGCCATCAGTGCAGCTGTAGGCTGATACACACTCTTTTTCTCTCTGCATCCATGGGGAGACCAGCTCCTCCCTTCTTTGAGGACTCAGGCACCAGAGGCTCAGTGATGGGGCTGTTGTCCACTTCAAGCCAAAATCCACATTTCCTCCTTTTATTTACATCATAAGTGTCATCAAAATAAAAGGCCACCACAGAAAAACCAGTATTATCTAAGAACAGAGCTTCAAAGTGTATTGCTTAAAAACCAACGCAATTAGAAAGCAAGGGACTTTGACATACAGTGTCACTTAGTAACTAATAAATCAAGTAGGCAAAAAATTGGGGAAGTTTTTTCTATGTGATAAAGTCTACATATGAAAAATCAACAAATAGCATAAAGAATCCCATTTCCTTGTAGTAGTTGCATCCACTTATCAAGTCATTGCCAACATTGTTCATCTGTATTCCCAACCCTTCTCGCAAAACGAGTTTGGCTTTAAAGGGATCCTCAAGCACCATTTTCTTCAGAAGCTACACACTTTAGCAACAAGCTCGATGGAGACACATCCACCTATAGAAGACAGCACACACAAGCTAAATGTTTGCAAGGACATGATCAACTTATAAAGCCAAATTGACAATAGCAAGACTCAAAATTAAGCACATATTCTGTGCAGAAAACAATGAAACTACAAGTTGATAACAACACAACATATCGCAACTGAGAAGACTAGAAAGGGACAGAAACGATTTTCATAAGACTCTAAAATAAGACGCAGATGGATCTCTCTGAGTTGCAGGCCAACTTGGTCTACATAGTGAGTCCTAGGCTAGCTAGAATTACATAGTGCTTACCCTGTCTTACAAAAAGAAGAATGTAAATAAAGATTCTAAATTCTAGCTGTACATTATCATCCCTGAGGGAGCTTCTGACATGTTTTCCATTGAATAAGTGGGCCGCCGACGTGACGTGCACCGAATCAACTTGCCCAACCACAATCAACACAGTCTCGTCAGAATGTCGCCAGGTACAAACACATTTCAGTTATATTTCAGGAACCAAACCACTTACAGACATGGGTTAGCTTTTCAAAAGAATAGCTACAAAATAATATATTCAAGAAAGTGTCTGACAAACTCTTATACACGTACCATTGAGTAAATGCAAATGAGTTTTACAATATGTCTCAGTCTCTGAACAGAAACTGTCAGGATGTTGGGACTGGCATGCTTCTCACTTTTAAAAATGTAGCTCGCTTCGGATCACAAGATCTCAGCTATCATTACTTCTGTACTCATCCACCCTCACTTTAAGAAATCCCTCAACTATTTCACAGGCTAAACAGCTGCCTCTACCTGTCAGCCCCTCAGAGTTAGTGATAAGGACACTTGCCAGGGACAGAAGGACACAGCTTGGCAGATTCCTACATTTTCAACTGCCAATATATGAAATAACTGGTTTAGTATCTGTACAGCAGAGGCAGAGAACACTTACCTCACAACATTATACAGACTGAGATGGGGAATAAATAGCAATAAAGTAAAGGAGCGTGTTCTAGACAGTAGGCTGGGCTGAACCTACAGCAGGCCACTCCTCACAAACGTCACATCACTGTCACGTCCACATCAAGATAATAAAGTCCTCCACTGTCCAAGGTTATCCTGTTTGAGCTCCCTGTTAGAAGTGCAGCAGCTAGCACAGTGCAGGTTCACAAAAGCTGGCAGTGTGAACGATCTGCCAATGTCTTTAGTGAAGAGCGGAGCAAGTGACTCCTGCTGCAGGGTCCGACCTCTGTCCATGAACTGAAGTTTATTTCTGAACAGCTGAAACTTTGCCAAGCATCACCCCTTCTCTTGCCTCAGTTCTTCTATCTTTTTGTGTTTGTGTGATGTGTGGTATGTGTTCACATATGTGAGCATACATCACGTGGAAACCAGAGGCTTACGCCAAAGTGTTTGCCTGGCTTTCTCTCCACTTACTGAGAAAGGGTCCCTCACTGGACACACAGCCAGGCAGCCAGCCTGTCCCAGGGACTCCCTGTCTCCATTTTTGGAGTGCTGGGTTTACAGGCGCTACACTGTGACTACCCACCTTTCATGTGGGTTCGGGGGTCTCAACATCATGCTTGCCCTGTAAACACTTTATCCACTGGGCCATCTACGCAGCCTTCTTTTAAGGCTTAGTATCTACCACCACTCTAGGAAACAGAAAGGGGAAGTATGGAGAATGTCTTGATTTAAAAAGGGGGAAATAGCTAACAGTTACTAGGGGGACATGATTCTATGGGCCACATCCTCTTGGGTGAAAAAGTGTTTCAAAGTTGTGACAGGCATCACAGTCACACCGTGGAGCATGAACGAGGCACCTGCTGGTGAATGAATGGGTCAGACATGAGAAAAACATATCTTCTAACAGCTCACCAAGCGGAATCCCAGGGCAGTACGAACACTGAGGCTTCTCTGAAAAAACCACAAGGCCTAGACAGTGGCACCTCTGCGGTAGGAAGTTTGTACTGAGTTAGGCTTTTGTTTCTTTTTCGTCTCAACAGTGTGCATCAGTTTTAAGATGTCAATTGAAAGTGTTAGAAGTTTCTCAAAAAGAAGACATAGAGGGGCTGGAGAGATGGCTTAGAGGTTAAGAGCACTGACTGCTCTTCCGGAGGTGCTGAGTTCAATTCCCAGCAACCACATGGTGGTGTACACGCAGGCAGAACACTGTATACATAATAATAAATTAATTAATCTTAAAACAAAACAAAACAAAAAAAAGAAGACATAGAGATGGCCAACAGACATGAACATGCTCAAAACCCACTAGGATTGTGTAAATTAAAGCTACAATGAGATGCTGCCTCACAGCAGCCAGGACGCTGCTGTCAGGAAGAGCAAAGATAACAGGGCTGGCAAGGAGTCCTCAGGCACCAACGGGAGGAGCGTGAGCGAGTGCAGCCCTATGAAGGGCAGCACGGAAGCTGCTCAGAAACTTAAAAATAAGCCCATATGGCTCGTCCTGTAAAAGAACTTGCTGACAGATCTGATGACCTGGGTTTGATCCCTGGAACCCTTAAGGTGGAAAGACAGAAGCACACACAAGTGTATTCACACTCTCATACACTGTCGGTGTAAAAAAATAAATAAAACAGAAGCCCCATGCGACCAAGCAAGGCCAGTCCTTGGCATACACCCAGACGAGAAGTGAGTACCCAAGGAACTGCTGCCCTTCCATCCTTACCGGCAACACTATTCACACCAGCCTGGAAGTGCAGACAGCCTAAGGGCCAATCAGCTGACGAACAGATAAAGAAAATGTGATCCAAATACACAATGGAATCCTGTTATGCTACCCAGTTATTTGAGGCAATATGGACGAACTGGAAAGCCTATTGTAATCCAGGCCAAGAGCAAGTGATCTCATTCGTACGTGAAAGCAAAGCAGGGCTCTCACAAGGTCAGGACTAGAACAACCACCACCAGAGGCTGCTGTGTGCGGCGAGATGAGCAGAGGGGATCGATGTATGAAGTTAACAAAGAGGAACAATTAGTTCTGATGTGCTATTGCACAGCAGGATGACTGTCAGGGTGTGTAACCTTCAATACTGGGACAGAATACTGACGCTTCAAACGTGCTGGTCATGCTCACAGCTCTCCTGACCACAGGCTGCAGGTTGGAAATGATGTACTGCGTGGTTCAATGAACTGAGAGGATTTAGAATGTTCTTACCATAAAGAAATGACAAATATTTGGGTTAGAAAGATGTTTACCCAGAACTAAACATTACACAATGTAGACATGTATTAAATTTGTATACTTTTTAGTGTTTTGATGTATTAATTTAGAAATGTTAACCTGGGGCTGGGCAGAGAGCTCAGTAGATAAAGTGCTTATGTCACATCCTGGGAGCCAAGTTTGACCCCCAGGAACCACAGAAAAAATATTAGGCACGGGTGATGCACATCTGTAACTCAGTCAGGGACTGAGGACAGAAGACGCTGACGCTCACGGGCCAGGCAGCTTTCTTTAACTGATGGGATCCAGGCCAATGGCAGTTGCTGCCTCAGGGAAGATGGAGCATTTCTGAGGATGTTACCTGAGGCTGTCCTTTGGCTGTGCACACCCCACATGAATGCAAGCACTCATGCGCAGCCTTCCCACATGAATATGAATATAAATGCACACATATATACACTCACCTAAAAATTATTAAAGGGTAAATCTATTAAAGAAAAAAATTAAAAAATAAATGTAAACAAATTCATATCTTTGCCTAAAACAAGTCAGGCAAAGAACCTTTTAGTTGACTTAAAAAAAAATTAAGAACCAAACAACAAATTCCCGGTCTTAAATGTATACAATAAATTATTTTCAGCAGGCCTAGACCTCCTAAAAAGTGTGAAGAAAGACATAAAGCGGCCATTTATTCATTTATTGACTTGCTCTATTACTAGTCCCTGCCTTTAGGGCATATGTCATGATCCCAACCCACAGGAGGGAAAGGCAGGTTGGTCATGAGTTCAAAGCCAACCTGGCTTATATAACAAGTTCCAGGTGGGTGGTAGTGGCACTCATCTTTAATCCCAGCACACAGATGCAGAAGCGGGCCTCTGAGTTTGAGGTCAGGATGGTCTACAGAGTGAGTTTCAGGACGGCCATGGCTACACAAAGAAACTGTCTTGAAAAACCAACCCCCATACCCACCAAAGAAGTTCCAAGCCAGCTAGCGATAAATTCACAAAGCCAAGCACACTGAGTTTGTTTGTGTTGGGCTTGCCTTGTAAGGAATAATAGCCTTACATCAGGAATACCGCAGGCCTCAGCCGAGAACACGGCTTCATCAAGGTAATGGCTGCGTCCTACGCTCACCATTCCTCGATTTAAAGCAAGTAGCCTACAGTTTACTTACCCTACTGTCTCTGTATATATCGAACACAACTGTAAAGAAGAAGAGACTCAGTTACTAATAAACTAACACGTTTATAACCTAAATCTTTTTGAAAATTCAAGTATACTTCATTACTAAACACAGCAGAATATAATTAGCCTTGAATGCTTTATACTTCTAAATCTCCAAAGTCAGTCAGAAATGGTGGCCCACACTCCTAACAATGAGGAAACTAAGGCAGGAGGATTGCTGCAAGGCCAAGGTCAGCTTAGCCACACAGTGGTATCCAGGCTGGACTACAATTTGTGAGACTCTGCTCAAAACAACAACAATTGGCAGACTCGTTGATGAAGTAACGTGCGAGACATAAAAGCACCCTATGCTGTGTCCTTTGTGTCAGTGACTCTACCCCTAACTGTAATGATTCCTCATACTTAAAAATGCAAACTGCCAGGGCTCAGAGGAAGAGGATGCAGGCAGTCCAGGTGAGATCTGATGGGCTGAGGTCAGATGTTAGGGGAGGAGGGCTCCCCTTTCTGAGGACCAGGGAAGGAAGGGTGGGATCAGGAGGTGATGAGGGAGGGGGCTACAATCGGGATGTAAAGTGAACAAATTACAAAATAAAATAAAATAAAAATGCAAACCAAACACCAACATAGTCTGAACCAGTTGCTTACATGGGCAAAGGAAGCTGCCTCCAAGAGAAACACTAAGGAAAGAAGCATCCATGACTTATTTGCCGTGTGAAATGAGTAAAATTTGTCATAAGAAAGCATAAAACTAATTATGAGACAGCACGATTCATCTTCTCTTTTTAATTAAATCTGCTACAGAACCCAGTCTTGGCAAGTAGAAAAGGCATAAATCATGGGTATAATTCTAGGTTATTTGAAAACTCTCTTACATACCACAAACTTTCAGTTCCTCAAAACAACCCCCAGCTGTTTGCTCTGCAGCCGCTACTGCCTCAGATTACAGACAGAAGCAAAGGAGGAGAAGCACTCCGCTCTCCACAGATGGGGCCTGTGAAACACACACACCTGCGAGCATGGAGAGAGCTGTGTGGTGTCAAATTATATTATCTAATTAAATGGGGTGAAATGACCACAGAAATATGGTGATGTAACTGGTGACATAATAAAGTGCTAAAGCACTCAACCCTGAGCTGAGCATTACGGTGGACCACAGTGAGTGTGGCTAACAGTGAGTGTAGCTCAACAGTGAGTGTGGCTCAACAGTGAGTGCGGCTAACAGTGAGTGAGGCTAACAGTGCAGCTCAACAGTGAGTGCGGCTAACAGTGAGTGCGGCTAACAGTGAGTGCGGCTAACAGTGGGTGAGGCTAACAGGGAGTGCGGCTAACAGTGAGTGCGGCTAACAGTGAGTGAGGCTAACAGTGAGTGCGGCTAACAGTGGGTGAGGCTAACAGTGGGTGAGGCTAACAGTGGGTGAGGCTAACAGTGAGTGCGGCTAACAGTGGGTGAGGCTAACAGGGAGTGCGGCTAACAGTGAGTGCGGCTAACAGTGAGTGCGGCTAACAGTGAGTGCGGCTAACAGTGGGTGAGGCTAACAGTGAGTGCGGCTAACAGTGAGTGCGGCTAACAGTGGGTGAGGCTAACAGTGAGTGCGGCTAACAGTGGGTGAGGCTAACAGTGGGTGAGGCTAACAGTGAGTGAGGCTAACAGTGAGTGAGGCTAACAGTGAGTGAGGCTAACAGTGAGTGAGGCTAACAGTGAGTGCGGCTAACAGTGGGTGAGGCTAACAGTTGAGTGAGGCTAACAGTGAGTGCGGCTAACAGTGAGTGCGGCTAACAGTGAGTGAGGCTAACAGTGAGTGCGGCTTAGCAGCCAGGGCCAGGTCTCACTCACCCCACCAACAGGCAATACTTACAGTCTTCATCTAAGAATTTATATTGTATGTGTTCCTTGAAAAAGTCTTGGATGCATCTGCAAAGTTCTTCTTGTTGTTTAGAAATATGATCATAGTATTGCGTGTAGTCCCTCTGAGAAATACCTGACAAAATAACATGCCATAGCTGTTTTATACAATTCTCATAAAATGCCAACATTTAATTTAACATAGTAATCAAATCCATTAAAGCTGCCCAGAAGACCAAGGTGAACAGTGCAGCACAAATGACTCAGCTACAAAGGCGTGTGGGTAAGTGACTTTTAGGCTCCATGTTGCCATACATTCTTAATTTGGAAGTAGTTATTTTATTTAGTAGGATGGGAAGAATTCAGTGACAAAAAGGCTGGTTAGGTAAGCCCTGCAAGTGGCAGTTCTAAACCTGTGCGTGTGTGCTTCCATTTCTTAAAAAAGTCTCTTTAAATTGATAGCCTCTTCCAGTTTGGGGAGTGGAGGGCAGAATGGAAAGCAGCTTTCCCACATATCTGCCCTATTCATGCCCTACTTCAAAAAGCAGCCTGTTTCTCTTGTTTTGGGGAATGATGTGTTTTCAGAACCTAATCTTTTAAATCACAGAAAAATCAAAACTTTCCTGTTTTAAGTGATTTCCAAATATACGGAAGGGGCTGTGATATGAAGCCCTCAATGTATTTAAGTCCTAGGGAAAAGGGTTCCTTAGCCGCATGCCCAGGTCTCCCTCTTTGGCATACTAAAAATATGGAATGTAACAGTCAAATGCCTATGTTTACCACTGATATTCAATTACACTTTCCTTAGTCAACAAAGTTTACTTTATAGAAAACATGCATTGGCAAAAAATTTAAAGGAACAAATTATCATCAGTCCTTCGCCTGTATGATAGCTAACAGAATAACAATGTTTTTTCGCTTATGCCATAAACAGTGACCCAATCAGAGAAGTAAGGCTGTAGAGGCTGGAGAAACAGCTCGGTTCAGAATATGTACTGCTGTTACAGGAGGCTTGAGTTTGGTGCCCAGACATCTCATGATTCCCTGCAGCTTCTGCACCTGGAAGATTCAACAGTTCTGGCCTTCATGGAGCATGCACCGTGTGCACATAGCCCTACACAGACATACACGTACACCTAAATAAAATGTCTTTAAAAATGAAAGAGTGATAAAACTTGGCTTTTTACAATGTCTGTAATAAGCACATTACTGCTTTACTGCTAGCAATACAAAACTTTCTAAGAGAACACAGGTAATATTACAGACAGTGTGTGCTGAGAATGGTAAGAGCTGCCCTCCCATCTACAGAGTCCAGACAAGACAGGAAATGCCACTTTCCTGTGTGGAAACTGAACATGGGCTCCGGGCCATGAAACAGAGGCAGCAGCCAGCAGTAAAACTGACCATTCTGCTGTCCTAATAACGGAAGTTATTTCTATCAAAAGTTTGTTTTATATCTGTGGCTATTTTATTTTTTAATAAAACATGATAATTGTACATGGTTAGCAAATAATGTGATATTCTGATATATATGGTCAACATAATGATAAGATATATTCATAATGAAATATAACTCAACCATATAAAGAACAAAATTCTAAAACATACAACGCAGTTATCTTCCTCTTTTCAAAACAAAAATGCACGCCTTTAATCCCAGCACTCGGGAGGCAGAGGCAGGCAGATCGCTGTGAGTTCAAGGCCAGCCTGGTCTACAGACTGAGTCCAGGACAGCCAAGGCTACACAGAGAAACCCTGTCTCGAAAAAAAAAAAGAAAAGAAAAAGAAAAAAAATCCAAAACATAGTTTATGATATATTTGTTTAGTGTGTGTGTGTGTGGAGGGGGGGGTGGCTTGTGCATACCTGTGAGCAAACAAGCGCACGTGGTGGTCAAAAAACAAGCAGTGGGAGTTAGTTCTTTCCTGCACCACGTGGACTCCAGGACTGGCCTCGGGTTATCAGGCTTGGTGGCCTTTACCCATGGACCACTTTGCCAGTCATTTTCTCTTAAAGGCTACACTGGGGCTAGGGTATAAGAAAGCACCTAGTATGTACCAGGATCTGGGTTTGATTTCGGAAAACACACACACACATTAAAGATTCTCTTCAAGGATAAAAAGAACTCACCAATAAGCTTGTTTTCCTTGACAAAGCATCGGAATTCAGCCCCAGGAAT
The DNA here is from genome assembly GCF_903995435.1 of Acomys russatus. Lineage (NCBI taxonomy): Eukaryota > Metazoa > Chordata > Mammalia > Rodentia > Muridae > Acomys > Acomys russatus. The sequence continues at coordinate 53,470,071 of NC_067145.1, forward strand.
TAATTCACACCATTTTCGGAGGACAAGCTATAGACAAAGGAATAAATACAAGATAAGTATATAAAAAGAGCCTTTCACATGAAGACTTTATCATAATGACTGCCATTAAAAGTGGTTTTGAGAAAAAGAGGCCTCCTTAAACAGGAGCTGTGACAGGGGCTGCAGGCAACAGAGCTGAGACCTGTTATTCTGAAAAAAAAAAAAAAAAAAAAGAAAAGAAATTGTTCTGAAACACTAGGACAAAATGCACCCCTGTCAAAATTGGGGTTCAGGTTTGGTTCAGTGGTTGAGCACTTGCATGAGAAGCTTAAAGCCCTAGGAGCATCCCAGCCAGAACTTACTCATCACTCTGAGAGCTCTCACCACCTCTGTGTCACAAGCTGCCCTGTTGCCTATATACTGTGCACCTCTTGAGGAATATACATACGTGTATATATGTGTGTATATATATGTATATGTGTGTGTATATCACCCATATAAAGAACAAGATTCTAAAATGTACAACATAGTTATCTTCCTCTTTTAAAAACAAAAATGTTTATTATATATTTGTTTAATCTGGGGGGGGGGGCCTCGTGCACGCCTGTGAGCAAACAAGTGCATGTGGTGGTCAAAGAACAAGCAGTGGGAGTCAGTTCTCTCCTTCACATACATACATACATACATATATAAATTTCAGCATTGAAGTTCTGGGTTGGATTATCACACAATGTCTATAAAAGGCTTTAAGATGGTACATAAACTACTTCTGAGAGTGTCAAACTCTCCCCTCTTCTCCTGCCCTTCCTTCCTCTTCAAGAAAGGGAAGGACCAAAATGTTACCACTGAGGGCACAGCTGCTAGGTACTGGTTCCTCAAGTTTTCTGGTATTTAAATTTTCTGGAAATAATTTCCTCTTCTTAAAGAAAAGCTTTTTATTAAATGTCTTAAGACTTCAAAATATATTTAGCTCATCTTTAATTACTGTGAGCTCTGGGTCAAGCCTTGCAAATGTGGTATTTTGAAAACATGACAAAGCAAGGCACAGTGGTGTACGCCTGTAATCCCAGCACTCAGGAGGCAGAGGCAGGCGTATCTCTCTGAGTTCGAGGCCAGCCTGGTCTACAAAGTGAGTCCAAGACAGCCAAGGCTACACAGAGAAACCTTGTCTCAAAAAACCAAAGCAAACAAACAAAAAGCACAACGAGGGACTGGAGCGATGGCTCTGTGGTTAAGAGCACTTGTTGCCAATGCAGAGAACCTGGGTTCAAGTCCCAGCATCCACATGTTGGTCCACAACCTCCTGTAACTCGTTTTAAAGGATCAAATGACCTCTTCTGATCTCTGTGGGTACTAAGCACACATATATGGTGCACACAGTAAAATATTCACACATAAGATAAAATGAACAAATTTAAATTTTAAAAAATTTAAAAATAACCAAAAAAACTCCTAGAGCCTCAAACTGAAATAGTATACATTCTCATGTATTACAAGGTGATCCTGGGGTATATGTGTGTTTACTATGGCTATGCTAGTTTTTACTTAGCAACAAATAAGCCACTGTAACACACTAACAGCAACAAGTAACGGCCTCTCTCCTCGACAGTTCTTCTGTTGTCCTCAGAAGCAAGCAGAGCTTTCTGGGTCTTATTTGTCTTTCTAGCAGTCCAGGGATACACAAGCATGTCGCATATGGGAGCATTTTAAAAAATACAGACAGAAACATATGCTACATGGGATTCTGCTTGAGACATTTTTCACTTCAATTACTTGAGAAACATCACTTCCCTAGTTTTAACTCCCATGTCTTGCCATGATAACACTGCATCAACACAAAAGCAACGCAGCAGCAAAGTACTGGGAAGTAATCTTGGCCGGAAACAATGCCCTCAGTGAAAGACTAAAGAGGCAGCCTGTGCAGTCCCTGTGCATCTAGCACCAAGTCCTAGCACATAGCAGGCGTGTCACAGTAAGTTGTCTGGCAAAACGGTAGATATAAATACGTAATATACATATAAATATGTTATAAAAGATTGGATAATGACATGGGAAAATGCAGTCTGGAAATTGGGGGGAGGCCCCCCACATTTGTATGTAAAGATCCTAGTAACAAGTGCTCTAAGACCTAGCAACTGTTTAGTGGCCTAGTAACCAATAAAATCAATACTGTATATTTACAATATACTCATAGAAGATTTATCAATATAAATATTCAACATAAAGAATATTTAATACAGTGAGTAGAGTGAACAATTTTTTCTTTGTGACGCTAGGACAAAGCCCAGGGCCTAAAGCACGGGCCACACTTTACTGTTTAACTGTAACCCCAGCCTGTAGACAAATTTTGAAAATATGTATATACAGAGATGTCTAGAAGCAAATAATTAAGAAAAAATTTAATCATGGTACTATTTCTAAGATATTATAAGGGCTGGGCACAGTGGTGCACACCTTGTAATCCCAGCATTCAGGGAGGAAGAGGCAGAGGGATCTCTGTGAATTCAAGGCCAACCTGGACTATAAAGCAAGTCCTGGACAGCCAAGGCTACACAGAGAAACCCTGTCTCAAAAGACAAAAGAAAAGAAAGAAAAGAGAAAGAAAAGAGAAAGAAATTATAAAACCAAGTATGAAAATGTTTTAGAATTAGGGCGTGGGTGGAGGGTGCGGACGGCCCAAGCTCACCGACCATGGCTTCCAAGTGTCCCAAATGTGACAAGACGGTTTACTTCGCCAAGAAGGTGAGCTCCCTCAGTAAGGACTGGCAAAAGTTCTGTCTCGAGTGTGAGTGCTGCAACAAGACACTGACCCCCAGCGACCACGCTGAGCATGATGGGAAGCCCTTCTGCCACAGGCCCTGCTTATGCTACACTGTTTGGACCCAAAGGCGTGTATATAGGGAGCGCTGGTTCCTACATCTATGAAAAGCCTCTGACCGAGGCTCCTCAGGTCACTGGCCCCATCGAGGTCCCGGTGGTGCGAACCGAGGAGCGGAAGACCAGTGGACCTCCCAAGGGTCCCAGCAAAGCCTCTAGTGTCACCACGTTCACTGGGGAACCCAACATGTGTCCTCGATGCAACAAGAGAGTATACTTTGCTGAGAAGGTGACCTCCCTGGGCAAGGACTGGCACCGGCCCTGCCTGCGCTGTGTGCGCTGCTCCAAGACACTGACCCCAGGCGGGCATGCTGAGCACGATGGCCAGCCTTACTGCCACAAGCCTTGCTATGGAATACTCTTTGGACCCAAGGGAGTGAACACCGGCACTGTGCGCAGCTATATCTATGACAAGGACCGGGAAGGCACCGTTCAGCCTTAGATCTGTAGATGCTGTCCTCAGAGTCCTGCAAGACACTGCAGAGTCTTGCCTGCAAGCCTAGGTCATAAGTGATGGAGGGGGAAGCCCAGAATAGCATCCTTAGTTCTTTGTGTCACCTTGGCATGTCCTATGTTGCCCACTACCCACTTTGTGTCTCCACAACCCCACATGTCCTGTGTCCTCTCTGTCCCGGTGTCTCCATGCACCTGATAACGATCCAAGGTGGCTGTCCTATGATACCCCTGTTGCCCACACCTGCCCACCAGTATTATTTATGCTCTGCTTGCCGGTGACGGCCTTGAGCTCACGGCACTCCCAGGGTGGTGGCACCCCTGCGAGGAGCCCTCTGCCGGTCCCCACATCACTTCCTACCTACTCCTCACATGGTTCACAGCTACAGAGACATTCACGGTCAATAAATGGTTTGGTTTGAGGATTGCAAAAAAAAAAAAAAAAAAAAGTTTTAGAATTAAAACAAAGATGACCACAGTTGCTTCAAACTTTTCAGAGATACTATATTTTGACAGTGCAAATTCAAAAAGAATCAAGAGCAATGACAAGTGATAGCCTACTATGTAGCATTTTAAGGATAAGAATTAACTAAGTAGTTAGGAAGTTAGCTGTATTTAAGAATATTGCCCATTTGAGAGATATTTATATGTACTTTTAAAACTAGAGTAAAGTCTAGAGTTTTACAATTTCTACTAAAGCTCTGTCACCACTCTCAGTTCTTCTGCGTGCTCTTTGTAAGATGGATGGATGCTACAGAGAGGCACCATGAGGATGTTTCTTTTTCCTGGTAGTGCAGCCTGAATCTGGATTGCCCACCACCACTCCCCCGCCCTCCCCCCCCCCCCCCCCCCCGCTCCGCTTTCAGAGCTAAGTTTCCAGCTTGTGAGCTATTTTGAAGGCTATGGAGGAGCTGGCAGACACAGGCCAATATAAGGGACGGGCTCTGTACTAGATTTGGTTGGGTGAAAAGTAGAAAGTCATGTGTATATTCTCTGTGTATAGTGTATATCTCCTAATATATAGTCTACAAATAGTACTACTCTTTTGCTTTCTGTGGTGGTTTGAACTAGAATGCCCCCCACAGGCTCACAGATCTGAATGCCTAATCACCAGGGAGTAGCCCTATTAGGAGGTGTGGCCTTGCTGGAGGAAGTGTGTCCCTGGGAGTGGGCACTGAGGTTTCAAATGCTCAAGCCAGCTACATGCAGGAGGGCGTGTGTGTGTGTGTCTGTGTGTGTCTGTGTCTCTGTGTGTGTGTGTGTGTGTGTGTGTGTGTGCGTGTGTCCTCTGTCTGTCTGTCTGTCTGTCTGTCTGTCTGTCTGTCTCTCTCTCTCTCTCTCTCTCTCTCTCGTTTGTTTGAGATGAGGGTCTCAGTCTGTGGCCTTGACTGGCCTGAAAATTGCTTTGTACACCAGCCCAGTCCTGAACTCAATGTTCTGCCTGCCTCTACTGGAATTAAAGACGTGCACCACCATGCCTCACCTAAATAATGCATATTTTTCTACATGTACGACACATTTCTTAAATTTAAATTTTTACTGGTTCTATGTTGCCAGAGAAATTAGTCCAAAACTTTTCATTCATCTATGAATCCACAGCACTATTCCATGATCTCCGTCTGGGAGTGTCAGTCAGAAAGGGAGGAGAGTTGCTTACCTTGTACTCAATACAAGGATCTGGAGAATCGTCAGTACAGTGGATGAATCTTTGGAGAGAAAAACATGCAATTGAGCATTTTTTAACTTGTTAGTTTATGCACAGACATTTTCATAATTAATCTGAGAATTAGATTTCATAGACAGTACCCAGAAACGAAGGACTAATGCAAACGCAATCCACAGTGATTAAGCCTTACTTGGTGTTACGCACTATGTCGTCTCATTTAATCCTCAAAACAGTCGACTCATATAATCTCCATGGGCAAAGAAACTAAAATTGAAAACAGCCCAAGCTTCACAAAAAGTCCTTTCCCCCTTTGTGGCTCTCGTGGTTTAAATGTGAGGTGTCCCTTACAAGTTCATGTGCTCAGCACCTGGTCTCCAGCGGGTAGGATGAACATTTAATGGGGTATCTGAAGTTCCTTTCTCTGTCTCTGCCTCTTAGGTCCCACGAAGTGGTCACCTCTCTACCATGATGCTCCGCCTGACCACAGGCAGGCAGCCACGAGGGGGGGCGGGCCACACGCCTGGGATTAAAGCCCCAAATTGTGAGTTTCTCCCCTTGTTCTCTCACAGCAGAACGACTGAGCTAACACAGAGGTGCTGGCGATCAAGAACCCTACCAACGAAAGCCCAGAACTTCTATGGCCCCCCCACACAAAACCTTTTTAAAGCTGTCTTGAGGGTGGTGGGTAGTTAGGTGTTAACCTTAAGTTTCGCAAGGAGGAAGCCTTGGATGCAATTTGGGGGAGGGGAGCCTCAAGTCACTTAATTGCAAGCCAAGCATAAAAGCCTTGCTTCACTGAATATGTGACCATGCTGGCACTCTGCAATCTTTATGTTTTATGTTGCAAAATAAACATACTCAACTGGCCGAAACCCATAAAAAGCATATTCTATTACCACTAGTAACTGGGAACCAAATGATATAATCTACAACACGTTTCAAAAGAAAGGTACACAGTGTGCTTTGTTAAGCCACCAGTGGACTCTGTTCCTACAGTAGCAAAAGTTTACACGCACCAAGCCACTGGACACTTCCCAGTTGGATCTCATCTAACCCTTGCGGTAAGTGCTGCCGTCAACATCTACCTTTATCGCATGAGGCTACCAAGGCTCATGGGAAGAAGCACTCAGTCACAAGCTGCGCCGTGTCTCTCATGGATAGAGGTGCTAGTTTTACTGAAACTCTAGGATAAACTTAGTGGGTAGGCATGGGGGGGGGGGGGCAGAGGGACACAGAGAGAGATGCACAATACACATACTGTCAAGACTTTAGCCTCAAGCAGTATCAGTGCTGAAAAAGAAAAGATTAACCAAATCTTATTTCCATAAGAAAGTTAGGAAACTTCTGTTTTAACACATCCCAGCACACAGAGGTGCTATCTGAAGACTTCATTTTCCCTTAAAAGGAAAAATCCCTTGAGTACCCAAAGGAGCTATACTCCAGAACTAGCTTTGAGTACATTTAAATTTTCTTAAGCAAAAATAAAGCTTACAGGTTGTTTTATGCTCATTGAAATTGAGGTCATGAAATATCAGGTTAATAAAAATTAATACAACTGTTTCATTCTTTAAAAATAACTACCCTTTCCCCACCAGGGCCAGCAGCATAATAAGAACTAAGAATATGAATAGAGTTCCTATGCTTTGACACCCAGTCACTACAGAGACAAGCAAAATACTCTGGATTAGATAATCGACACCCAGGAGAAAAGACAAGTAACCCAACTGCTTGGTGTGGCGGTGCATGCCTGTAATCCCATGACCCGGGAGGCTAAGCTGACCTAAGAGTGCTACTCTGAGCTACACAGTACGTTCCAGGCCAGCCTGGACTACAGTGTGTAAGAAAATAAACCTAAAAAAAAGAAAAAAAGAAGAGGAAAGGAAGAAGGGAGGGAGGGAGGGGGGCAGATAGAGACAGAGACAGAGAGACAATAAGAAAGAAAGAAGAAGGAAGAAAGCAATCAATGGACCAGAGGTCAAGAAAAAAAGCATCACCAAGATCTTGGGTTCTATAATAAATGTCATAGCTACTTTTCTATTGCTAAGACAGAACAACATGACCAAGCAACTTATAAAAGAAAGAATTTAATTTGGGGATCATGGCTCCAGAGGAGTAGAATCCATGACCATCATGGTAGGGAACATGGCAGCAAGCAGGCAGACATGGCAAAGGACCAGTACCTGAGAGCTTACATCTAGACCCACAAGCACAAGGAGAGAAAGAGACACTGAAATGGAGTTGGCTTTTGAAACCTCAAAGCCCACCCTTGATGACACCTCCTTCAACAAGGCCACATCTCCTAATCTTTCCCCATCAGTCCCACCCACTGTGGCCCAGGCCCTGAATGGCTATGCCAGCTGGCCATCAAGCTCCAGGCTTCCCACAGGTCTCACTCCTCCACCCCTGCTGCCAGGGGTTCAGGTGAGGACCACCATATCCAGCTTTATGTGAGTTGTGGAGACCCACCCTCAGGACCTCAGGCTTGCACTCTACTGACTGATCCACCTCCCCAGCCTCAGCTTCTACATTCCTACATCCTTGGTTAGTCATCACACTACTACTTAAAAATAAACATATTTTAATATGCATTTGCATTCTATCACCCTATATCATTATTTTTAACTGATTTAACATTTATGTAATTTTTAAAATAAGTAGCCTGTGGTATCAGAGGTTACTGCTGTAAGCTTGCTGTTACGGAGATGATTAACCAGATGGCTAAGTATGCCCAGGAAAGGGGAGGGCAGTGCTGAGCCATGTAGAGGCCACGCTGAAAGGTCAGCAGAAAGATCAGCCTGTCCAGGAACTCGGCTCTAGTAGAAATGGGAACAACTTGATCATAGTAAAAATTCTCTCTTCAGGGGGAAAAAAAGGTTCGAAGATTACAACACTGTGCTTCACACTCTTTCATATAACAAGATATTATTATATTAAAAAATTAAATCATGAGCAGAAAGACAAAGGACAAATTTTGAGCAAGGGAAAAATAACATCAAAGTTTTGGCGGTATAGCTTTTCTGACAAAATGAGTTTTTAACATGCAGACGCCATTTCTTTAGATTTTTCAACTATGAGTAGAAAGGAAAAGATAAAATAAAAGGGAAGTGACAGTGATTAGATGTGTTCGTTAGAATTTTCATAAATCTTCTACAAGGAAGCAAACCACTGTATTTAAAAATTAAGCCACTTGTGGTGTTTGAATGAGATGTCCTCTGCGGTCGCAGACACTGGACACCACGGGAGGCATGTGGTCCCCGCCGGTGGCACTGTTTAGGCAGTTTAGGAAGCGTGTCCTTGCCGAAAGAACTCAATCCCTGGGGCATGCTTTGACGTTTCAAAGCCCTCTACCACCTTTCTGCTTCCTGAAGATGTGCGCTCTCTCTGTCATCACAGACACTAACCCTCTGGAACCATACACCCAAACAAACCCTTCCTTTAGTCACAGCATTTCACCATAGCAAAAGGTAACTGAGACGTTACCTAAATCATACACACTGCCATCTGAGTAAGAAAGCTGAAAAGCAGTAAGGATATGGCTATGTCAGGTCCGCACACACACACACACACAATTTTACTCCCGAGATGTTTGCCGAACTCCATTTAGGATTAGGTAAGTCTTATCCGAAGTTTTAGTTGCCTGTGGTTACAATCATTTATCTTAAACATTCCAGAAGTGAGCAACTTCCAAGTTTTAGACTAAGATCCCGTCTCCATTTGGCTGCCTTGCTTCCTCCCACCCAAGACGAGACCCACCCTCTTCTCTTTATGTACCACCCTCTCACTGTAATGTGGTGGCGGTCTTAGTCATCGCTTGACTACCTTGGTACTGTGAGACTTGTGCTCAAGTAACTGGATTTTACAGTAATAATGACCTCCAGGTGCTAGCAAGTCAGATATGTCAAGAGAAGCCATCACCTGCCTCCTGGGAGGGAAAAGGCGGAACTTACCATGGGGATACATGCATAGGAGAAGAACACATGGTGCGCACTATATGGGACTGTATCCTGCAGACAGGGGGCGTACTGTCATACCCAATTTTGTGATAATTTTAAGAAAATTATTACACTGGACGTAGCTGAGTGTAAATTGCTAAGACAAATAAAGTCCTCTGGTCAAATTTATTTCTCTGTAATCTAGGCCTTTACAAATGGATTTACCAACTCAGTTTTTTTCTTCTAATTGTTAACTGAACATCAGGTGTTTTTTTCATGTCTTGTCATACTGAAGTGACAATCAATAAAATAACTAATAAGAGCAGTCTTCTGACTTGATAAATCACGGAGAATGCTGATATGTGGGCAAATACTGCAGTCAGCAAGTACTATGTAGATTTATTCTAAGTGTTATAATTCAACCTACACTTTTAAAAGCATCTGTCCACAGTCATCACGCGAAGACCAGGAAAAGTGAAGCCGGAGTTGATTGTCTTACAGCAAATTTGGCCTGCAGCAGACCCTGCGTAGGCCTGCAGCTGCTCCCGCCCGGCAGCCTGACCATCAATCTCGATAGTCAGACCCTCATGCACCTGCCCTTCACAATCACCTGGACAGCGCTTGGAAACTCAAGGTCCCCAGAGCCCAAGTGCTAAGTGGCCACTGCTCATTGTGTCCCTAAGACACATGGAGCCTCTAGCATGTGGGACCTACTGAAGGACGCCAGGTAACTGAGGATGGGCACTTGACGGAGACCTTAGGACCCTGACCACTTTCTGTCTTCCTCTGTTTCCAGGCTGCCTTAGGGTCTCTTCTCTCACATATTCCTGCTATAACACACTGTGCAGCTATAGACCCAAAAGAAATAGGGCCAACAAATCACAGGCTGAAACTTCTAAAATTGTAAGGCACCTTGTAAGATGTTCAACTTAGCTATCCTGTCAGCGACAAAAACTAACACCTCCCTACTTCGATGGATGCACATATAGACTAATATAAGCTGTTGGGATAATCTTCTGCACACGATGTGGAGGGTATCTCTGTATACTCAATTGTTGGTTGCTAAACTGGCGGAGAGCTGTGCACTGTCTGAACTTTGATATTGTTATTCTTTTGGGGGCTAGGGGTTCGAGACAGGATTTCTTCTTTTTCTTTTTCTTTTTTTTTTTCATTTAATATATATTTTTATATATTTTATTAATTTACTCATATTACATCTCAATTCTTATCCCATCCCTTGTATCCTCCCAGTCCTTTCTCCTTCCCATTTCCCCTTACTCCCCTCCCCTATGACTGTGACTGAGGGGGACCTCCTCCCCCTGTATATGCTCATAGGGTACCAAGTCTCTTCTTAGTAGCCTGCTATCCTTCCTGAGTGCCACCAGGCCTCCTCATCCAGGGGACATGGTCAAACATGGGGCACCAGAGTTTGTGTGAAAGTCAGTCCCCACTCTCCACTCAACTGTGGAGAATGTCCTGTCCCTTGGCTAGATCTGTGTAGGGGCTCGATGTTTATTGCACGTATTGTCCTTGGCTGGTGCCAGAGTTTGAGCAGGACCCCTGGGCCCAGATCTGCCCGCTATAATGTTCTTCTTGTAGGTTTCTAGAACCCTCTGGATCCTTCTATTTCCCCATTCTCCCATGCTTCTCTCACTGAGGTCCCAATAGGATGTCCTCCCCTCTGTCCCACTTTCCCGGTAAGTGAAGACTTTCATGGGACATGCCCCTTAGGCTGGTATCCAGATATAAGTGAGTATATCCCATTTGACTCTTTCTGCTTCTGGGTTAACTCACTCATTATGATCATTTCTAGTTCAATCCATTTGTCCACAAATTTCAGGAATTCCTTGTTTTTAATAGCTAAGCAGTATTCCATAGTGTAAATGTACCACAGTTTCTTTATCCATTTTCTACTGAGGGACACTTAGGCTGTTTCCAGGTTCTGGCTATTATGAATAAGGCTGCTATAAACATGGTTGAGCAAATGATCTTGTTGTGTGCTGGAGCATCTTCTGGGTATATTCCAAGGAGTGGAATAGCTGGGTCTTGAGGAAGCCCTATTCCTTCCCAGTTTTCTGAGAAAGCGCCAGATAGATTTCCAAAGTGGCTGTACTAGTTTGCATTCCCACCAGCAATGAAGGAGTGTTCCTCTCTCCCCACATCCTTGCCAGCATGTGGTATCGCTTGAGTTTTTTATCTTAGCCATTCTGATGGGTGTAAGATGGAATCTCAGAGTTGTTTTGATTTGCATTTCCCTGATGACTAAGAAGGTTGAGCATTTCTTTAATTGTTTCTCACCCATTCGATATTCTTCTGTTGAGAATTCTCTGTTTAGTTCTGAGCCCCATTTCTCAATTGGGTTATTTGGTTTAGTGGTGTTTAATTTCTTGAGTCCTTTATATATTTTGGATATTAGACCTTTGTCAGATGTAGGGTTGATGAAGATCTTTTCCCAGTCTGTAGGCTGTCGCTTTGTTCTGTGACAGTGTCTCCTGCCTTACAGAAGCTTCTCAGCCTCATGAGGTCTCATTTATTAATTGTTGACCTTAAGGCCTGGGCTGTTGGTGTTCTGTTCAGGAAACTGTCTCCTGTGCCAATGTGTTCCAGGCTCTTCCCCACTTTTTCTTCTAACCAGTTTAGTGTCTCTGGTTTTATGTTGAGGTCTTTGGTCCACTTGGGCTTGAGTTCTGTGCATGGTGACAAATATGGGTCCAATTGCATTTTTCTAGATGTAGACATCCAGTTAGACCAGCACCATTTGTTGAAGATGCTATCCCTTTTCCATTGAATAGATTTGGCTTCTTTGTCAAAAATCAAGTGACCATATGTGTGTGGATCCATATCTGGGTCTTCGATTTGATTCCACTGATCAACCAGCCCATTACTGTGCCTGTGTATCCTTGGCTATCCTGGACTCACTTTGTAGACTAGCTGGTCTAGAACTTACAGAGATCCTCCTGCCTCTGCCTCCAGTGCTGAGATTAAAGGCGTGTGCCACCACGTCCTGCTGGGCATCATTATTCTTATGACTGGTCACCTGCATTCTATTTTGTAAACACTTCCTCCCTTACCTTTTTATTAGCTTAATAAAGAGCTGACAGCCAATAGCTAGGCAGAAGAGGAAAGGCAGGACTTCTGGGCTGAAAGAGGACCACTGTAGGGGGATTCAGATGTGGGATTCTGCCAGTGTAACACACGAAGGAACAGGTGCCTGGCCTGAATGAGAGGAAGGTAAGGGCCACATGTGGCAGGATGTGGTCAGACTGACTGAGAATCTGCCCAGCTATAGTACCTAAGCGTTTATAAATAATAATACGTCTCCACGTCTTTATTTCTTTATTCATCCACTGTGGGGCAGGGGGAGGTCCTGGAAAGCCCCCAATAATATACAGCCCTCAAAGTACATGTCTGAAGTAGCCAGGAAACAAGTTAGAAATAATGTAATTGGGGCAATAAACCCTATGGTTGTGAACTATTTTCAGTTGGCTTTTTGTTAACTTAAAATCCCTGCTACAGGAACTGGAAAGAGCTCAGTAGTTAAGAGCACACACTGTTCTTACAGAGAACCTGGATTCAGTTCTCAGCACCACATGAGGCAACTCACATTGCTGCCTCCAGAGGATCCACTGGTCTCTTCTGGGCTCTGTAGGCACCTGTACTCATGTGTACACACTCCATCACACAGACACACACATAATTAAAACAATAAAACTAAAACGCCTTTTAAAAATCCAGACTATATTACAACATTGATTTCTTTAGTCAAGGTAAGCCCCAAACTCTTATAAAAAGACAAATTCATTTTTATGATATAGTAAAAAACTAAACAATTATGTATTAGAACAATCACTGAAGTCTTATTCTAATATATAGTTTAATGGAAAGCATTCTGAAAGGATTTATAACTGACAGGAACCAGCAGTGGAGGTTTGAACCAGTGACTTAACAGAGTAACAACCCTAAAGAATTACATTCTTAATCTTTGAGAGATTCTGAAAGACATTGTGACAAAAACGTTTTTATTTTCTCTACTTTGTAGCTCTAGGTATCAGGCTGGAACCCAAGAGTGCTAGGCAGGTACCCACAGCTAAGCCACGCCTCCAGGCACATTTTCCGTTGTTTATGGATTTTGCTAATAAAGAGTTGAGACTGCTTGCTACATGAGAGATTATCTGCAGTCTCTCTAGGAGCACAGTAGTGATGCCCAACTGAAGTGCTGAAGGCTGAGCACACAGTGCTTGCTCCCTCCAACACTGCAGCCCGTGACAGCGGGAGAACATGGCCATGTCTAAGGCCTCATCTTCACTAGCTGCCTTAACTTCTTCACTAAAAGTCAAATAGGAAACAACGTAAAACACGGGTGGTAGTTTACCACCCACTGCTGAATGGCAAAGCTCATTTTTATTTTGTTTCGAGACAGGGTTTCTCTGTGAAGCCTTGGCTGTTCTGGGCTCACTCTGTAGACCAGGCTGGCCTCAAACACACAGAGATCCGCCTGCCTCTGCCTCCCAAGTGCTGGGATTAAAGGCGTGCACCACCATGCCTGGCTGCAGAAAAGCTGATTTTTAAAACCATCAGCTTCAAAATTAAAAGAAATGTGAAGCTATTTCTAGAAAGGTAAAGATGTCCTTACATTCTTACTGCAGCGAAGACTAAAGCCTGCAAACATGCATATCATTTAACTAGCAGATACAAAGCAGATCGAATGTACCGTAGTTCCAGATCTCTTTACTCAAAGCTTTTGATTTAAAAAAAAAAAAAAAAAGAAAGAAAGCTCAGTTGGGTGTAGTGGTGCACACCTTAAATCTCAGCCCTCAGGAGGCAGAGCAGGCAGATCTCTGTGAGTTAGAGGCCAGCAAGGTCTACAAAGTGAGTCCAGGACAGCCAAGGCTACACAGAAAAACTCTGTCTCAAAAAACAAAAAACAAAAACAAAAACAAAAAAAAACTTTATAAAGGGGGATGGGTGTATGAGAGGCAATGTCTTTCTTCTAACCAGAGACATCTACCAGAATAAAAATAAGATGTGTGTGCTGCTGCATTTATCAAAATGAAAAATGAGGACCACCAACTCCTGGTAATACCTGTGCCAGCATGACCAGAAAAAGTCAGCAACTGCATGTTAAAACAATACGTGCAAGGGGGGATTTTTGTTGTTAATTTTGTTCATTTCTGCAAGGCCAAAATGAATGGCTACAGAAATGCCTCTACATGTGTTTTTTTTTTTTTTTTTTTATGATGCTAGGGACTGTATGCAAGGCCTCATGCATGTTAATCATACACTCAATGACTGAACCACACTCTAAATTCTTTTTATAATAAGCCTGGCATACATGCACACTCACTGATGGCTACAAACATTGTTTTCTCTTATCAGCACTATAACCCCACACACAGACCCGAGGTAGAACAGAGCTGATGCATGACTGCTGTCAGGCAGTGGACCTACTGAGTCACACCAGTATTCTTCCAAATAGGAGCCGAGGCTGAAGCAGAGTGAACTGGCAGAAGAAACCCAACTGCATGATAGAGAAAAGGTGTGCACACTCACGCAAACACCGTGTTCTTACAGCTTAAAGCTGAATTTACAGACTAGCTGAACTGAGATAACTAGACTAGAAAGGGATGTCTAGAATGGCTTCTGTCTGCTGATGGGAAGCACACATGCTCAAGGATTAGCCCTGCCAGCAGCTCCAGGTCTTTAGCCTAACAGTGACTATCAAGAGAAGGAGACAGTAATTCTATTTAAAAACAAAAACAAAAACAAAACCGCAGCCTCAAATGTACTTGAAGGATCTTGGAAGCACACATGCTCAAGGATTAGCCCTGCCAGCAGCTCCAGGTCTTTAGCCTAACAGTGACCATCAAGAGAAGGAGACAGTAATTCTATTTAAAAAACAAAAACAAAACCGCAGCCTCAAATGTACTTGAAGGATCTTGGAAGCACACATGCTCAAGGATTAGCCCTGCCAGCAGCTCCAGGTCTTTAGCCTAACAGTGACCATCAAGAGAAGGAGACAGTAATTCTATTTAAAAAAAACAAAAAACAAAAACGCAGCCTCAAATGTACTTGAAGGATCTTAACTGCAGAGCTTCCTAGGAGAAAAGAGGACTGTTTAAATAAACCATGCTACCAGTGGCAAACCGTCAAGGTCATAAAATAATGATGAATGTAAGCATTTAAGAACACAGAAAGATGCCGCCATACACTGTAAACACAACCTAAGAAATGTGAACAACTGGAACCCACTCTTCAAGTTGGGCTGGAGAGTTGGCACAAAGCTTAAGGGCACTGGCTGCTCTTCCAGAGGACCCGGGTTCAATCCTCAGCACCCACCCACACAGCAGCCTACAATATCTACACCTCCAGCTCCAGGGGATCTGACACCTTCTTCTGACCAGGTATGCATGTGGCACACAGACATACACATGCAAGCAAAATACCATTCTCAAAACACAAACAAACAAAAAAGCCCTCAATTTTAAAATGGGGCAGGTAGGCTGGAAAATGGCTCAGGAGGAAGAGGCACTTGCTACCAAGCCTGGCAACCTGAGTTTGATTCCTGAATCTATATGGCATAGGGAGAAAACCAACTCCTATTAGTTGTCCTCTGACCTCCACATGTGCTGTGACACTTGCGTGTATACACACACACACACATACACACACAGCCTTACATAGGCACAAACAAGAACATTTACACTATATCTATGACTCAAAAGAAACCTGGAAGTATATTCATCTGCTTATGTAGTGAGCTCACCATGCTTTCCTGTGTTTCCTCATCAGTAGTTACTAATTTTTCTATTATAATATATATTAAAAATATATAATATAATTTTATAACAGGGAAAATTACTAAAATATTTAATATATATAAAATCTTGATATGCATATCCACTGTATAGCACTTGCTGCAAAAGGAAATACGAGAGGTTTGCTTTACTCTGCATCGAGGGCCATGAAGCAGCTCGTGGTGCTGAGCTGTCGCAGTACAGCAGTGGAGAGAGCAGACTCTACCAACAGGAGGGGAGCTACTCAAGACACTTACGGCTGCGTGAAGTCGCGAGTGATGAAATCAGAGCTCTTGAAAAGCAGGAAGATGTCACTGAGGGTTTTACACTTCAGAGAGCTGTTCATTGCTATCCAGTAAGCATCCTAAACAACAAACACGGGTGAGTTAAAGCACATCCCACAAGGGCAGCTCAGCCAGAGATGAAAGCAATAGTGCACAGTACCTCAAGGTTTAAAGAAAACAGTCGAGCAAATTTTAGTAGAACGGTCAGCTGTCAAATTACCCGTCTCAACAAAAAGAGCATGACCAGCGCATGCCAGACACGCAGATATGCACACTGAGGACCACGATGGTTCAGCAAGTAAAGGCTTTTCCCACCGAACCTGACCACCTGAGTTCAATCCCTGGGCCACACATGGGAGAAGACAAGCAAGTCCCACAAATTGTGCTCTGACCTCCAAATGTGCATACACAAGTACACCCAAAAAACAAACAAGTGTAGTTATTTTTAAAAGAAATGTAGTTACATACAGAGATGGGAGGATCCACACATTTCAGCCCAGGGCCAAATTCTCTCCAATGTTTTTCCCATTAAGATAGAAGAAGAGAGGCTGGGCAGTGGTAGCACACTCTACTTCCAGCACTCAGGAGGCAGAGGCAAGCAGATCTCTGTGAGTTCAAGGCCAGCCTGGTCTAAAGAGTGAGCTCCAGGACAGTCAGTGTTGTTACACAGAGAAATCCTATGCTGTAAAAGAAAAGGAAAAAAAAAAAAAAAAAAAGGATGGAGGGAGGGTTAATGAAGGCACACGTGTCAGCTAAAAGATTCAAGTGGTACAGAAGCAGCTACTCTCTGAAATAAAAGTAGTAATTAATAAAAACAGTCAGCTGGGCGCGGTAGCACACACCTGTAATCACAACACTCTGGGAGGCAGAGACAAGTAGATCTTTGTGAGTTTGAGGCCAGCCTGGTCTACAGAGTGAGTCTAGGACAGCTAAAGCTACACAGAGAAACCCTGTCTTCAAAAAACAAACAAAAAATTAAACAAAACAAAGCAGTCCTTCCCATCCTTTCTGTTTGGGGAAACTGACGGACACACATCTGAATGCAGATGTTCAGGACATTTAACACCCTGTATATCGGCCGGACATGGTGGCGCACGCCTTTAATCCCAGCACTCGGGAGGCAGAGGCAGGTGGACTGATGTGAGTTCAAAGCCAGCCTGGTCTACAAAGTGAGTCCAGGACAGCCAAGGCTACACAGAGAAACTCTGTCTTGAAAAAAACAAAAAATAAAACGCCCAAAAAAAGACCCTGTGTATCTGATTAGAAAGGAAGAAAATGAAACAGACAGTGGCTGTGCTAGCTATGTGGACATAAAGGCACCAGGCTCAGTAGAAGGTGATCAAGTCACACCTCCATAGACAGACCAGGCACAGGTAAAAACACACTGAAAAACACCAATAATTACCTACACTATCCAATTATCCACACACCATGGAAGAAAGCACAGGTGCATACAAGTCACTCAGTAAACAAATGAACAAATGAGTAAGGAATTTACAACCAAAAATAATCTATCTTTAGTGAAAAAGACAATTTAAAACATTATTCATATAGAAATAAAAAGTTGACCAAGAA
This sequence comes from Acomys russatus, assembly GCF_903995435.1. Lineage (NCBI taxonomy): Eukaryota > Metazoa > Chordata > Mammalia > Rodentia > Muridae > Acomys > Acomys russatus. Next base: position 53,487,631 of record NC_067145.1, read on the forward strand.
ACTAAAAAGGAATGTAAATACTTCTACATTATAAAGTCTTTATAATTTGTCAAATGAAAAAGAACTTCTGGAGTGCGCATGCGCCAACTTCCTCTCTTTTTCCGGCTGGAACCACGGAGGCTGTACCAGAGAAGAAGAAGAAGAAGAAGGTCCTTGCTGTGCCAGAAACCCTTAGAGAAAAAGCGAAGGAGAGCTGAAGATGACGCGCCTGCGGGAGAAGTTTGCTCCGAAGACACTGAAAGGCGAGGAGGAAGCCCGTCTATGAGAAGGCCAAGCACTATCACAAGGAGACAGGCAGATGTCCCCGACTGAGGTTTGTGTGGCTAGGATGGCAAGGAAAGCTGGACACTTCTATGTGCCTGCAGAACCAAATTTGGCCTTTGTCATCAGAATTCGGGGTATCAGTGGTGTAAGCCCAAAGGTCCTCAAAGTATTGATCAGCTTCTTTGTCTTCGACAGATCTTCAATGGCACCTTTGTTAAGCTCAACAAGGCCTCCATTAACAGGCTAAGGATTGTGGAACCGTACATTGCATGTGGGGACCCCAACCTGAAGCCTGTAAACGAGCTCATCTACAAGCGAGGTGATGGGAAAATCAATAAGAAGCAAATTGCCTTGACAGATAATTCCTTGATTGCTCAGTCTCTTGGTAAATTTGGCATCGTCTAAATGGAGGATCTAATTCATGAGATCTATACAGTTGAAAAACACTTCAAGGAAGCAAATAGCTTCCTGCGGCCCTGCAAACTGCCTTCTCCACGAGGTGCAATGAAGAAACAGACGACTCACTTTGTGGAAGGTGGAGACGTGGCAACAGGGAAGACCAGATAAGCAGGCTTCTCAGACGGATGAACTAAGGTGCTGCCCGTGGTGTTTTTGTAATCTGGTCAGTTAACAAACAGTCACAGCTTGGCAAATTAAAAAAAAAAAAGAAAAGAAAAAAAAGAAAGAAAAGAAAAAGAACTTCTGGTTTAAAAAAGTATACCCAATATCATATTTAATTCCCCTAAAACATCAGTATGTACACAGCAAACCACACAGGCGAGTAAAAAAAGAATGCAACCTTCAATTCCAAGGAAGGTATAATACGGAATAAGAAAATGTTAGTAATCATGTATGTATCAGAGGAGTACACAGTGTTTGCAAAATGAAAGTCACTGGAAACACTGAATACTTGAGAAACAAAAGCCCCTGCCCCAAGGTGAATCCTAAAGTCCCTGCCACTGTACACAAGCTGGTATGTGTGTATGCGTGTATGGGCGCGCGTGTGTGTGTGTGTGTATGTGTGTGTGTGTGTACTGACACCAAGGTTAGGGGACAACTTTCAAGAGTTGGCTCTCTCCTGCCATGTGGGTCTGCGGGATTGAGCTCAGGTCACCAGGCCAGGGGAAAGGTACTTTTACCCACTGAGCTCTCTCTGGTCCAGCGTATTTATTAGCACCTTTCTAATACTGCTGAACAATAATTCGTATTCTAAGCAGTTTTGTTTTAACACCCCAGCTATAGCGCTGACACATTGATCCTGTTTTCTGTATTAACCACTGAACCATCTTGGTTCTCAGGTGCATAACTGAGTACCGGGTCTCTTGAGAAGTGTACTTTGACATCTGACATAATAATCTATGAGAAAATCTTGTTCAACTGAGTCGGTGAAGTCTTTAAAAATGCAGACTATGAATACACCCAGAATTCTAGTACAATTGGCAACACATGAGGTCGAACTGTCTTTTGGCAGAATACACAGTATTTCACAGAAAGTACACAGAGCAAAAATCAAAAGGATAAAACAAAGAAAAAATATAATAAACTCAACAGTATTTTTCCTGAAATTAGGAATATAATAAGATCCTCCATGGGAATACATGATGAAATAAAGAGCAAAACAAATGACTATTCAAATACTGAGATTTCCTTATGTGCTCTTACCCTTGGGGCACTCCAGTTAAGCTTAGGGAAGACACTGCCCCCCAGTGAATTGATAGCTTCCTGGACTTGAGTGGTGAACTCAGGAAATTCTGGTGCCTATAGAGACAGAGAAAACAGGATCAATAGCTCAACGTTGTAGTTGTAGTGTTAAAAACAGAATTGTTTAGAATACAAATTATTGTTCTTATCCCTTCATTCAATCATGTGAAATCAGCAAAGAAATAAATTTACCAGAAAGAGAAATAAAATAACCAACTTCTTAAATGCTACTTTCCAAAACAATCAAAACTCACATCTCCAAAAACACAGATGTCACCACGTACATGGTACATGAGGAACAAATCAATAGTTCTTTCTGACTACGTAGATAATGCCTCTAAAGCCAAGTGTGATGGCATATGCCCTGGAGTCCCACCACTTAGCAAACAGAGGCAGGACTTAAGAACTCAAGAGCATCCTTGCCTATACAGGAAGTTCAAGGGCAATCAGGGTCACATGGGACTGTCTCTAAAAGGGCTGGAGGGGCTGAGGATACGGCAGTGGATACTGTGCTTTGCACAGCAAGCATAAGGACCAAAGTTAAACCCTCACCACAAAAGCCACATGTGGCTACCCACGCCTGTAACTAAGCATTTGTGGGGGAGGGGCCACAGAGACAAGCAAGAGCTCACTGGCAAGCCAACTTAACTGAAATGGCAAGCCCCAAGTTTGTTGAAACCCTGTTTCAAGGAAATAAGATAAAGAACAACAGAAGACAACACCTAATATCTTCCTCCGGCATCTGAAAACATGGCATGGGGACACACACACACACACACACACACACACACACACACACACACACACTAGTTAGAGCTAGTATTTTTCTCAGAAGTAATACCCCATACTTAAAGGGCCATTTATAAGAAAAGTTCAGTGAAAATGAAAAATACATGATGTGATAAATTAAACCTAAACACTACTACTTACAGGTAAGTTTTAATACAAACAAAAATCTCAAAAAAAAAAAAAAATCTCAAATAGTATCTGGGTAAGTTAAAAAGTCCTTTTCTTCTTGGTTGAGTTAGAAAGAAATTTCCAAATAAAAAGTAACTCTAAGTAGTCTACTGTTTGCTTCAAACAGGAAGTGACAGAAATACTACTGTTCAACAGGAAAATATGTCTGATTACCCGAAAACCCTGCTTCAGGCTTTAGGTAAATATCAAGGGGTCTGGAAATGAGGTTTTCTGGGGAGCCAGAACACAAGGGCATTAGCAAACTTCCTGGCAGCACTGGCTGCTGCCTCCTACTGGGCAACTGCAGGTGGGGGTGCAGAGTCTAATCAAACTGGGGTTGAAAAACATTCTGCCAAGGTCTAAATTACCTTTACACTACAAAACCCAGTTGGCTCCTGTGGACTCTCAAGATCTAGCCCAGTGAAGAGAGAGAAAAAACTGGAAAGAGTCTATTTTAAAAGGGGGCAGGGGGGGCTAGAGAGATGGCTGAGAGGTTAAACATACGGTCCTGAGTTCAACTCCCAGCAACCACAGGTTTGCTCACAACCATCTATAATGAGATATGGTGCCTTCTTCTGTTGTGCAGGAAGTTATTTATTATAAAACAATAAATAAATAAATCTAAAAAACAAAAACAAAGGCCCAAAAGTAAGTTATTTAAGAAGGAAACAGCTCACTGGCTGATGTGTAGGCTGACTAGACCCTGGCCTGTGCATGCCAGGTAAGCACTGTAACACAGAGATATGCTCTCAGATCTCGAAAGGGTTAAATGTAAGCAAGACAGCAGTAAGCTGGTTAACAACAAGCTCTCTCCTTATTTGGTAGACTGCCCCATACCTCTCTTCTGCTAGGCCCGGGTTCCCATTTGCCTCTTCCATCAAAAGGCCGTATGATTTGTGCCACGCAGATTACTTCTTCCTCATAACTACCAGAAGCACTGTCCTAGAGAGCTTGTCAAAAAAGGCCACATATCTAAGATCTGCATCTGCTCGTGCACAACAGATTCAATTGGGGCAGTAGAGATGGCTCAACAGTTAAGAGTTCGAGTCCCAGCACCCACCTGGCGGCTCACAGCTGTCTAACTCTAGCTCCAGGAGAGATGTTATTCCCTCTTCTGGCCTCCACAGGTACCAGACGTGAATGTGATGCACAGACATACATGTAGGCAAAACACCCATACACACAGACTTTAAAAGAGACACAATAAAAAGACAAAATCATTCCACTCCCTACTCTACAAAGCACTGTGTGGGAGGACTGCTGTAGTTCACACACTTTGCTTTGGTTTTTCAGTTCTAAGGACTAACTTCAGGGCTGTGTACGCAAAAACCTTGGGGTGGGCGGTTGATGTGCTTTTTTTGAGACAGGTTCTCAAGTAGCCCAGGCTGGCCTCAAACTCACTACGTAGCCAAACTGGCCCTAAACTGTTGACCCTCCCCGTCCACCTCCGTGCTGCTGGGATCACTGCCGTGCCCCACTACACCCTCCTCTATTTACTACATTAAGATGTGGCTGTTTCAAATTCTCAAAATCATTCAGCCTTATGAAATACTAGGCCATGAATGCTACAGAAAAACTTAAATTATAAATAGCAGAGCATTATGTGATTTTTTTTCCCACTGTCTGAACTATGAACAACTTGGTAAACTGTGGCAACTCAATGTTGAGAAGGAAGCCCTGTGGGCATCCGGTCTGAAAGGGACCCAGCTGTCACCCCTCCCATCCCAGAGGTTATATAGTCACTAATACTGATTACTAAGTTTTTGCATTTTCTTTTTAACCAGTTTTAATATCTGCTTGCTTCCTCCAGGAGTTCAAAGTCAAATCTTTAAAATGTGTTAAACTACGAGTTTCATATCTGCATAGGAGTCATAATTTTATACTCTGAAAAGCACTTACAGACTACACTAACATTACTGTTTCAAGCTCATAGCTCTCAATTAGCCAGTTTTAAACATGAACACCAGTCTAGGAAAATGCTGTGCTGTGAATAGGATAAAAACCCTACTCTTTGGTTTGATATCCTAGACTTTGAGATCTCACCAACTGTCTTTCTAATCCTGTGCCACTCATTCAGAAAGGGCAGCTTCTCCCCCTGCCTCCCCCTTTCCTTTTCTTTCTTTTATCTTTACTTACTTGCTTTATTTATTTATTTATTTTTGTGGTCTTAATGGTTTTTAAGAACCACAAAATGATAGAGGAAGGGAGACTGGGGGAAGGGAAGGGAGGGAAAACTGTAATTGAGATATAATATCTGAGAAGAATAAAAATTTTAAAAGAACCACAAAATGTATACAAAAGTTGTAATTATTCATGTTCCTAGATGGAATATTTAACTCAATCCTTTATGTGTTCTTGTTTGTTTTCCATTACTTTCTTTTTCCAGTCAAACAAAGATAAATTAATTGCTTTGTTTTTTGTTGAAACAGAGTTTCCCTGTGTAGCCCTAGCTGTCCTAGAACTCTCTGTAGACCAGGCTGGCTTTGAACTCAAGAGATCCTCCTGCCTCTGCCTCCTGAGTGCTGGGATTAAAGGTGTGTGCCACCACAGCCAGGTACTGCTGTATATTTCTCAAAGGAAAAAACATTACTGAGAGGAATAAATACCCTGACCATAATTATAAAACTGGTATATAGTCTTCTGCATTCTTGACTTTAACTCTACAGTATGCATACTTGTCCATAAATATGAGATTCTAAGAATTTTATATAACACCATCACTTACTATGCCACTTTAAGATTTATTTTTATTTATCATGTATATAATGTTCTGCCTGCATGTGAGCATACAGGACAGAATAAGCCACGAGATCTCATTATAGATGTTGTGGTTGCTGGTAATTGAACTCAGGACCTTTCGAAGAGGAGCCAGTGCTTTTAACCTCTGAGCCATCTCTCCAGCCCATGCTATGCATATTTTTATTTTTTAAGATTTTATTTTTTTGTTTTGTGTGTGACTGTTTTGCCTGCATGTATGTATATACTGTGTTATCTGTGACTCTGGTGCTGTGGAGTCCAGAGGAAGGCACCAGATGCCCTGGAACTGGAGTTACAGGTGGCTACAAGCTTCCATGTGGATCCTCTGAACCACACTTAGGTCCTCTGGAAATGCAGCCGGTGCTCTTGACTGCTGAGCCATCTCTCCAGTCCAGCACACTTCTAATGAGTTGATTTGGGGAAGAACCTAATTACTTAAATATTCATTAGCTTTTTATTTTAAAATAATGTCAGGCTCCCAGGAATGTAAGATTGGCAAGAATGCTTACATACTATTTACACACATTCTCTCCCCCTTTCACCCCAATTTCTTTGTCATTGCTCCCTAAACTCTATTCCCTATGCATGTCTATTTATGTATATTTATGTCATATAATGAACTCTTTTCCCATGGTGCTTTAGGCCACTGCAGTCACTAAGTCCCCTAATGATGGCAGTCAAGAGGCTTTCAGAAACAGAGCACCAGCTGGTGTGGTGGCGCACGCCTGTAACCCCAGCACTCGGGAGGCAGAGGCAGGTGGATCGATGTGAGATCAAGGCCAGCCTGGTCTACAAAGTGAATCCAGGATAGCCAAGGCTACACAGAGAAACCTTGTCTCGAAACAAACAAACAACCCAGAAACAGAACCCCACTGCCTAATCTCTAGGTCATACTGAAGCATGCCCATGGTCCTATTACAGCTAACAGAGTCTATTACAGCTAAAGAAAAAATCAGAACCTGTTCCCCTAGCTAGAATCCAGTCCAGAAGCGTCCACCACAGTAGGTACCATGTTTCGCCAATCTCCTATAATCTCTAACAGTTCTTCTCTATATAGTACTTACTGTTCACGGCCTTAATATTTTTAAAGAGTATAGAGAGAGCTGGTTTCTGAGGCTTGTCCTGTTTCCATCACTCTTCTCCGTTTCTTTAGTTTCTGGCACAGCAAGCTACTGTGGGCCATTTCACTTCCCAGCTTAAATCCTGGGCTTCTCTAGGTTTAGTTTAGTAGAGAACTGCATTCAGAAGCCAGCATAAAGACATTAAGTATGCTCCCTACTACCATGATGAACATCACTGACTCTGCACCTTCTCAGTACACAGGAGTATGGGAAACACACACACACACACACACACACACACACCACAGAATTCTGATTTTAAAAGACTTATTTATTTGTCTAGTATATGAGAGTGTGTGTGTGTGTGTGTGTGTGTGTGTGTGTGTGTGTGTGTGTATATATATTATATATAAATATAATATATATATGATTATTTATTTATTTGTCTAGTGTAAGAGTTTATGTATTATGTGTGTGGGGTTTTTTTTGGGGGGGGGTGGTTTTTGGTTTTTCAAGACAGGGTTTCTTTGTGTAGCCTTGACTGTCCTGGACTCCCTTTCTGGACCAGGCTGGCCTTGAACTCAGAGACCCATCTGCCTCTGCCTCCCTAGTGCTGGGATTAAAGGCATGTGTACAGTTTATTTATTTGTCTACTGTATGAGTTCATATACTAGGTTATTCATTTATTATTTATTTATTTGTCTAGTGTCTAGTGAGTTTATGTACTATGTGTGTGGGGGTTATTTATTATTTATGTGTATGAGTTTATAAACTGTGTATGTAGGTTATTTATTTATTTGTCTGGTGTGTGAGTTTATGTATGTGTGTGTAGGTGCCCACAGACGCCAGCAGCCGTAGAGCATGCGATCTCCTGGAGCTGGAGTTACAGGTGGTTCTACACCACCTGACACAGATGCTGGGAATGGAAGCTAGGATTCTGTATTAGTGGTGAGCATTTCTGTCCACTGAGCTATCTCTCCAGATCCCACTGTTCTGATTTTAAAGTTTGTGTCTCTTCAAAATTCATGTCAAACCCTAATCTCAACCATAGTGATATTAGGAGGTTTAACCTTTAGAAAGTTGTCATAAGGGGCTATACCTTCATGAACAGAGCTAACAGCTTCATAAAAGACATCAGAGAGCCTTCTGGCTCTCCAGCTCTCCTGCCACCTTTAGTATGGTCTTAATACAGACATAAGGTGCCATCTTGAGCAGGGATAACCTCTTCCCTGACACTATGTGTACCTTGTTCTTGGATTCCCTATGAGAGATAGCTGTCCTTGTTTCTACGTTACTCAGTCTAGGAATGAGATACATGTGACATTAAAGCAGAAAGGGAGCTGAGAAGAATGGGAGCACCAAGGAGGGGGAGAAGACAAGGAGAAGATGAAGAAGGTCAAAGTGTGACAGCATACATGTACGGAGATGTCATGATTTCTTCATATGCTAACCAAGAAACTAATTTTGAAAACAAGGCACTGGGGGATAGCTCAATAAGTGAAGCACTTGCTTTTCATGAGTTGATCCCCAAAACACACATAAAAGCTCAGGGCCCACATAATGGTGATACCAGTAATCCGCAGCTAGAGACGCGAACAGGAAGAAATCTGCGGTTTGTTGGCCAGCCGGCCTGGCCTTGGCAAGCTACAGGCCAGTGACAGACTCTCTCTCAAAGGAAGTGGATGGTGTTCTTAACAATGATAGCTGAGCCGCCCTCTGGATTCCACATACGCACATGTGTGCATGCACACCTATATGCACGTGCATATGCATACACATACATAATATGTAAATATTAACAAATAAATAAGTTATCTAGCATGCTTTGTCATAGCAGCAGGAGCAGACATGTCTATCCGTCCATATTATTTGAATGTGAGCTTACATTCTAATCACTCTCTTCCTCTTTAAGATCCAGGTTCAATGTGTCAAAGGTGCGGACGGCCCCTCACCTGTGAGTATGTACACAGTACAAAGTGGGTGAGTAATCAAAAAAGAGGACATAAAGCTGCTAGTAGGGAAGGGAGGGCATCTGAGAAGTTGGTTAGGGGGATGAGTAGATATGGATATGATCAAAATATACTACATTAGGTTTGAAAATCTTAAACAACTCATAAAATAGATGCTAACACCCTGGCCATATGCTGCTTCGCATTTAAGCATTTCTGGATGTGCTCAGTTAACTGTCTCTCTGCTTTGACATCCTGGTCATCGACCACCTGCCTTAAGTCATCCTTCTCCCTGGTTCACAAAACCTCTGATGGCAAAAATCAAATATCCTTTATTGTCCCATAGAGCCCAAATACTGGCCTGAGCAGGACAGAATCACATTGAACTGAGTTGAGATTTTCATCTAAGAGTGATATGCATGGCATCTGGAGCAAACAAGACGTAAGTTTCCCATCTCTGCATCTGTTGGCATGGTGACCTGAGGAAATGACACCACTCACAGACATCTCCACATTTTTTCATGTATCTTTGAAACTAGCTCTCTTCAGTCAAAAGTACCTCTGAGTAGTACTTCAGTCTCACTTGAAAGGAATAACGCTTGCCATTTAAACACCCTTGAATAAGTAAATACTGATTTTTCGCTTTAATTTCCACTCATCTGGGAACCTCCGAGTTAATACTTAACTTGATTCCACCTTTCAGAGTCTAACAGAAATGAGCAGAGTGGCAAATGTGTACTTTTGATATTCCTTTTGTAAGCAGAGGTGGAAAGAGGAAAACCATGCTTGCCTGTTAAAATGACTTCTGTTATTTTTATAAACAGCGATAACCCATTGGCAGCAAGCTACCCCAGGGCAAGCTCATCAAGCCTAGAGGTAGGCACCTAAGTCTCGAGGCTCACTCTGTGTGACAGCGTGAGGCACCCGTGCTGGGGGCTTTGTTCTTACCGTAAGTGTTGCTGTGCTCTCATCATCAGACCACTGCATGGACAAGAAGACAGAAAGAAAACATTCAATTTAAATACCATATTAGGATAACAGAGGCATTGTGCTACTGAAAAATGACACACAGGAGCATCTTTCTCTGACCATGATGCATGAGGAGGTGGCTCAGCAGGTAAAAGCACCTGCTGCTCAAGCATCATGACCCGAGTTCCTATGCTCAGTACCCATGTAAAGAGCAGAAGTGGCTGTGCAGGACTGGACCTGGTGCTGCAGTGGGGTTGAGGGTACCCCTGGGGCTGGCTGGAACCCGGGTGCTGTAGTGGGGTTGAGGGTACCCCTGGGGCTGGCTGGAACCCGGTGCTGCAGGGGGGTTGAGGGTACCCCTGGGGCTGGCTGGAACCTGGTGCTGCAGTGGGGTTGAGGGATCCCTGGGGCTGGCTGGAACCCGGTGCTGTAGTGGGGTTGAGGGTACCCCTGGGGCTGGCTGGAACCCGGTGCTGCAGTGGGGTTGAGAATACCCCTGGGGCTGGCTGGAACCCGGTGCTGCAGTGGGGTTGAGGGATCCCTGGGGCTGGCTGGAACCCGGTGCTGCAGTGGGGTTGAGGGTACCCCTGGGGTTGGCTGGAACCCGGTGCTGCAGTGGGGTTGAGGGTACCCCTGGGGTTGGCTAGAACCCGGTGCTGCAGTGGGGTGGAGGGATCCCTGGGGCTGGCTGGCCTGCGCTAGCCTAGCTGAAAAACTGTGCACTCCAGGTTCAGCAAGAAAATGGCTCAAGGAAGCAAGACGGAGCGTGATAGAGCAGGACACCGGATATCCTTCACCGGCCTTTGCATGCACATGCAATGGGCACCTACAGAGCTATGCACAAGCTCATATACCCCACATACAGCAAGATATACATATATGTTTGACAAAGGTATATCAAAGTTAGGCTTTCATGTAATAAAACATAAGATAAGGTCTGTCAAAAGAATTTCAGAGACTGTTTAAACGAGGACAGATACCAGACTGTTCTCTACTGACCTGTGTTTCCTCTGCTTCGTTATCACTGTCTGGCTGGGAGCATGTTGGCGGATCTTCCCTAAGAAACCATAAAGCAAAAATTAAGCAAGAAAAATACTTCAGTGCCATGAAGTCATAATCTCAAATGTACTGAATTTATAAAAATAAACAAACAAAGGCAAAACATATAGCTCTATGATGTAAAATTAATATAAAGAAATGTTTAGTTCTCAAAACAAAAGCTAATAAAAATATGAAATTAGTAAGAGTATACTGCCAGTAAAAGATGACAGAATAAAAAAATTCTGCCTGCTCAAAGTCCAAGCAGGAAGACAAATCCAAATTCCATCTCTACCAATCCTGTCAGAGTCACGCACAATTTTCACACAGATATTTGAGAAAGTGGTAGCAAAGACAGGGACACCTGCCGAGATGAGGGCAGTCACAGAGGAACGAGGAAGGCCACCCACACAGCTAATGGGGCAGCGTCCGGGCAAAGCCAAGGCCTTTTCTTTGTACAGGAAAGCTGAGCATGTGTGATGGTGCCAATGGTTACTCACACTGGATCACACAAGGAAGCCAGTGAGAGGAGGGACGGAGAGAGGGGAGGAGGCCGGGCAGCAGGCCATTCACTTTCCACGTATTTCTAGGCAGGGTTATTACTCTGCCTCCCATCACATTCCACAATTTATTTCCCTATCCCTCTAATTTAGGTTCACTTCGAGACTCATTCTGATCCACTGAGTTTATCCTAAGCAATGCCACCTGATTCTGCACTGGGCCACCTGAAGTCCTTACAGCTGTCTTCACACCCTTTTGGAATGTTTTCACTGCTCTGTAAAGATGCTGGGGCTAGCTTAGTCACCAAATGACTTCAGTCATGTGACTTTAGCAAGACCAATAGGAGACCTGCCCGGGGCCAAGAGAGATCGTATTTTAACCCTATGTACAAGCTAATGAGGGGCCTCCCACAGCTTGCTGGACTCCAGCATATACCCTGAGATTCCTGACTCAGAAGCAAACGGCTTTGTTACAGAGCAGCACAACGCATGCATTCCATCTCTGAATCAATTCCCTCTTGGCCCTCAAGTCTTACAGGGACAACATGGTGGCCTCGGTTTGCAGGAGAGCTGACTGTCCTCTTAAGGAGTTTCATCTTTTACAAAGGAATTCAAGAACCTGCTCTATGCATAACCCGGGGAACTTACCTACCCTGCTTTATTGTGGAGGGAGACACTCTCTCCTCAGGCTGCCTGCTATGTAAACTTCTTGGAAAGACGGTTAAGAGCAAAAGTTGGCACTGAATCTGCTTACATGATACGCAGCAAGGTGGGCATCACAGGCAGGAAATCAATGGCAAACAAAATGGGCCCTGGTTTAAGCTCCTAAGTTTGAGGTGCTGTGCTACGCCACAGAAGATAAAGGACAAGATGATTATCATGCAATATAAAACACAGCACAGAAATTCTCCAGGCCATTTACCTAAGAAAGGGGGGCAAGACACAAACCAGAATGACATGTAACCTTAAAGCGTATTAAAATACAGTGAGCCGTGCTGTCGAAACTTGAATTTGAGCCGTTTTCTGCTGGAATTTCATAGCAAACTATTCTGCTCACTAACAGCAAGTATAAGACAGAGGAATAAAAATATTTTCACACAGCTGGGAACAATGGCGCACACCTGTAATCCCAGCCTTCAGGGAGGCATTGGCAGGTGGATTGCTGTGAGTTCGAGGCCAGCCTGGTCCACAAAGCGAGTCCAGGACAGCCAGGGCTGCACAGAGAAACCTAGCCTTGAAAAACCAAAAACCAAAAAAACTACTTAAAAGCTTTCCCTCTATGCATTCTAGAGCCTGTTTCAATAAAATGGTAAACCAAGAGAAACAAAAATGTACTACCCAAGAAACAAAATCCCAGCCCAGAAACAAGTCCCAGGCGACAACAGTATACCTGCCCTATAGAACTGCCAACTGTAAGGGGAGCTATAGAAAACAGACTATATGTGTCTATAAGCATATCTACAAATTATCAGAGATAAACATGGAGGAAATGAAGCAATGTTTAAAGTACAATTACCTACTCCAGTGAACATAAAGGATTAGCTACACATGGCAGTGCCAGAGTGACACAGTGATAGGAGGCCTATCAGCCTAGCTCCTTGAGAAACTGCAATTGAAGAAATCAACCAAAGCCAGACACAGAAGAGCAGCCTGGGCAACATAGTGAGACCTGTGTCTTAAGCACAAACAAACAATAACAACAAAACCCGAGACATGCCTTGCAGCAGTCAACAGCAGTGGCATGGCTCTCAGAACACTTAGCACTGACTCAAGTGAAGTGACAGCTGCAGTCAGGCTGGGCAGAAGGTGTGGTGGTTCAAGTGCTTCCCACACAAGCATGAGAACTCAAGTTCGAATCCCCACCCTCCCTGGAAGCTATGGCTAGTCAGCCTGGCACATCCAAAAAGCAATAGAGACCTGCCTCAAACAAGGTGAAAGGCGAGGACAAACACCCGAGATTGTCTTCTGACCTCCATGTGCACAACACGGCACACACAAATGCACACACGTGGGATTGGGGGGAAGGGAGGCACTACATCTCCAAACATCACTAGAAACAATACTGAGTGGAGGTAACATTTAAAAAGAATGGTGACCCTGTAACTGTCCTGCTGTATGAAGCTACAGTGATTCTGATCATATTTGTCAACTACAACGTGTTCCTCCAAGTACTAGCAAAACGCAAAAAAGCACGGTCCCTTTGTAAATAAAAACTGGCAGTCTAACTTGTAGTGATAGCAGCTCCTCAATGCTAATCAACGCTCCACAACGGTGAAGGACTGAGCTTCAGGTCCGCAAACCTAAGAACCCGACACTGCCTTGCAGCAGGTGACAACGCCAGTGCGTTGTCCACTGTGAGTGCCTCCTGAGCCAGCCTTCCTTCTCTCGCACCTGTCTGAACGCTACCCTGTGATTACCAATGAAATGGATCTTTAACGTGGTGTATTTAACCGTACAACATAAAGGGGCTCCAAAACCTGAAAATGTGAGGGCTAGAAAAATGGCTCATAAGAACACTAGCTGCTCTGTTCCCAGCACCTACTCAGTGGTTCACACCACCTATAACTCCTGTTCTAGAGGACTTGGTGCCTTCTTCTGGCCTCTACAGTGACTGGGCACACCATGGCAAACAGACATACATGAAAGCAAAACTTTCATTCAGTCAAAATAAATAAGGACATAAAATTTAAAAATCTTGAAAATGTGTTTTGATACTAGAAAACTACCATTGTCCTTACATTATATGTGTCTGTGTATGTATATATAGACACACACACACACACACACACACACACACACACACACACACACCAGTATATTCACAGTTCGGCAGAGAATTTACCATGATGCCACTATGAGTATGGCACAAAATAGAACCACTGTGAAAGACAATGACATTTTCAAACTGCAGGGTTAGTAGGTAGGGTAGCATGGAAGTACCAACCTAATAGTTAAAGCTTTAGGTATTTTCACTTTTCAATTTAGGAGGTTAGGGTTTGGGTTTTTTAACGTTTGAGTGTGTGTGTGTGTGTGTGCGCATGCGCGCGTATGAATGACGTAGTAGTGTATGTCAGAGGACAATTTGCAGGAGTCAGTTCTTTCCTTCCAATATGTGGGTCCTAGGGATCAAAATCAGGTCATTGTGTTTAAGGACAACTTCCTTTGCCTGCTGAGCCATCTTGCTGGTCCAGGACAGTGTCTGTGAGTAAGAGAGTAAGAGAGAGAGAGAGAGAGAGAGAGAGAGAGAGAGAGAGAGAGAGAGAGAAAGATCTTTATAAGTTTTTTTCAGACAGGGTTTCTCTGTGTAGCCTTGGCTGTCCTGGACTTACTTTGTAGACCAGGCTGGCCTCAAACTCACATAGATCCTCCCGCCTCTGCCTCCTGAATGCTGGGATTAAAGGTGTGCGCCACCACACCTGGCTATACTTTCTCTTTTTAATGCAATATATTTTCTACATTTATTTGTGTGTGTGTGTGTGTGCGTGATTGCGTACGCACATACAATTGCATGTATGTGGAGAACCGAGAATAGCATGTGGAGTTGGTTCTTCTCCTCCACCGTGTGGCTCCAGGGATCAGAGTGAGGTTGTGAAGCTTGGTGGCAAGTGTGTTTACCCACTAAGCCGTTTTGCCAGCCCAGGAGTCTACACTTTCTGTACTGCGTCTCACACAGAGCTGGCACCTAAGAGCACTGACTCTGGTGTCAGAAAGACAGTGGAGACGCCTCTGCTCTGCTGGTGTTTGCTCCAGTTTGCGGTGCTTCAGCCCCGTGACCTTCCCTTAGCTTCTTCATTTGACATCGTCAGTGCTTCAAAGTTTTTACGATGCTGTTCTCTTGGCCTGGAAGATCTTCTCCCACACCCTTAGCTCACTATCCACCTTCCAACCTTCACAGTTCGGAGACTTTGCTATTTCCTTAGTGCACTCCTAACCTTTTCTGCCGTCCCCAGCCTTCCCAGCAACTTAGTAGTAGTGACTGCCCTTGCTAACAGGTATCTCATTTTTCACTGACATGCTTGTGTACTTCCTGAAGAGCTGCACTCACTAATTAATGATAATGACTGATTTTGTTTGCGTTAAGAGCATAAAAAGACTTGATCTTCCCCGTAAGTCCTTCCTTCCCTTCTAGCCTATCTGCTCTCTGCTGTGACTGCCAACCCGCAGAATCTACCAGCGACCACATCTGCTGTGAGGCTGGGACTCACTGCTCACTCAACCCTCATCGGAGAAGCTTCTTCTTACAGCAGCTGGGAATTAACAAAGAGGTCTACAAATGCACAATGTGCAGAAAGGGAGAGACTCAGAGAACTCAGCCCAGACGACCTTAACAAACCCTTCCCTCAGAACCTGAGGGTTTACGTGGAAGAGGAAGCATAAAGACTGTAGGAGCCAGAGGAGGTTGATGACTCCCAGGAAACTGTCCTCAGACTCATGCATGTACGAGCTCAGAGACTGAAGCAGGATAGGGCCCACAGAGGCTCCAACAGACAAAATCCCAGCACTAGTCAGATAAGCTCTATACTGCGGGCAAGCAAACAGTACTAAGACGAGTTATAAAAGAGCAAACATGACTTGAACTTAGGCAACCTGACACAAGCATTGACCCTGCACTGTTCTGACTCATAAAAGCTGGATTGTCAACTCCAAAAGGGCACGGTCCCCAGGTGAGCTGTGCATACTGTACAGCCCCTTTGCTATACAGTGACCTCCTTCCAACTAAAACCTCCATCTTGGGAGAAGCTCATTAAGTCCCAGGATGGTAGAAGGGGAGGTGCAATGTTTCATCCTGTGGGGAAGGTCTTCAAGCTCAGAGGGGGAGGGCATCACAGTACTAGGGAAAGCAGAAATGCTAGGCACGGAAGCTTATCTCTTCAAGGGAAGGGATGTGCAAGCCTATTTTCCACCCAAAAGGCTGGGCTGCATGCTGCTAGCCGAGCGAGCTGTGCTATCTGCAGGCCCAGGCCACACCCAAGCCCCCGCAGACTATTAATGTCTGTCCCAAATTCTTCCTCCCTGGACTGTTATCTTGAGCAGTCAGTAGACCCCATCCTTAGAGGAGATGTCACATGTGCTTTACAGCCTGGTGGCCTCTATATGACCACGACAAATCCCAGACCCTTAAGCTATAGGACCCATGTTTATGGGAGAGGCCACATGTACTTTGCAAAATAATTTCCATATAATCACACCTTAAGCTTTACTGTGCATATAGGATTGAGATAATTTTTAGCAGGAATTTTTTCCCCAAAATTGTAGCATACTTACTAAAATAGACTGCCCAGGGTCAGATTCTAGAAGTCTGAAGCAGCACCAGCTGACTTAGGTCGTGTTGAGCTGGACTTCCTACTTGCCTCAAGGATCCTTTCTCTACTGGCTGGAGCGTATACGGGGAACAACGTACTCAGGAAATAATCAACTCAAAGGCTCCAGGAAACCTATGAACCTGACCAGATTCACTAGGCCTCCCCTCCTCGAGCATATATAAGTTGTAAGGACTGCTGTAAGACACTAGAATAGACACTCTGAGCTGTTCACAGGACTCTCAGACAAGCTGAGCCGCACAGAAGCAAAGACCAGCAGGGTCCCCTGAGAGAGGATGGGACTCCGTGAGCAGCTGCCTGAAGGAGAAGTCTCTAACCTGCTGAGCTGCCTGTGGGTTGTGTATTGTGCTTTAGGGCTCCAGGGTGATGCAGCTGAGTCACTTCTGCTTCTGACAGCAACCCCTCACCCACACTCGTCTAAGTGGCTCCAATAGAAGAAAGGGTTCCCAAGTTGGACTGAGGTCTGTCATCGGCCACCTAAGTGAGGTGAGCAGATACCTTGTTTACATCTCCCCAGGAATAGCGTTACATATCACCCTCAGCTAACACTGGTCACTCCACATGGTACTCACCGATAGCTGAGACTAAAGCAAGCACCTGACTGGTCAGACACAGAAGGCTCTCCGCAATGTCCACGGTACAGAAACATAATACTAGGGGTCAATTATATTGTGAAATTATTTCATATACTACATTTGGGAATAGCAATTTTCTTTTCAGTACAAGAGACTAAACTTGGGACTTAAACTAACATGTTAGGCAGGACCCTAACACTGAGCTAGCAACTTTTTCTTCTTTTAATCATTTCTTTATCCTTTAATTAAACCAAGTTAATTAGGCTCTACTGTAACAATTTTCAGGTTATAAAAAGGTTATCAATGGCCAGGTGGTAGTGTATCACACTTAGGAGGAAGAGGCAGGCGGATCTCTGTAAGTTCAAAGCCAGCCTTGTCTACAAAGAGAGTTCCAGGACAGCCAAGGCTACACAGAGAAATCCTATCTAAAAAAAAAAAAAAAGTAAAAGGTGAAAATTAAATAAAGTTCATATTAGTGTTGCTGAAAAGATGAACCACTCTAATTGCAAGTGTAGGGTCCATTCCACAAATGCTTGTCAGGCATCTGGGCCTGGAATTTGCTGTGTAGACCAGGCTGGCCTTGAACTCACAGGTGTCAGGTGCTGCTGATCCAAGAGCTGAGGTGAGAAAACTGGCCTAATCGCCTGTTCTTATCAGTCTGCACTCATTTAGGGAAAGGTGGAAATAACTATCCCCACAGAACAGGAGGAGTTTGCAGGAACCTCAGCCATTGCAGAGAGAACCTTCGAAGACCTGGCTTCTCAGCAGAGAATGAGTGAAACCAGAGGAGCTACCCGAACTGCTGTTAAAGGTCAGAGGGGCTGCAGCGAATCATCTCTGAAGAACAGAACATTGATAAAGTTGGTGTAGTTCTGCACACCTGAAAAACCTCAGCACTCAGGAGAATGACACTGGGGAAGCAAAGCTGGAAGCCAACCTGGCATAGGTGGTCAACATTAGGCCAGCATGGGGATGTGACAAAACTCTGTCCCAGAAAACAAGCAAGGGACCGAGGAGGTGGTCCCAGAGCATAAGTACTTGCTGTGCAACCCTGAAGACCTAAACGCAACTCTTCAGGCCCCTTTCTTTATTTTGAGATAAGCTCTGTCTATGTAGTATAGGCTGGCCTGGAATTTGCTGTGTAGACCAGGCTGGCCTTGAACTCACAGCGATCCATCTGCCTCTGCCTCCTGAGTGAAGAGGATGGTGTGCTGAGGTTAATCTATTTACTCACGCAAAATGTTGAGATGGGTAACAGCACTGTCGGAGCTATGTATTCTAATGTTGATTACTTTGCTCCCCAGGGCTGCTTGCTCTCTTTTAACCTTGCCTAAGAAATTAGTCCTGATTGGCTAATTAAAAGGCTTACATCTGGGCAGGGCAGAAGAAGAGGCAGAACAAAGGTTTGTGGGTTTGGGGGACAGAAGGATCATGGGAAGAGAGAGGCAGAGAGAAAGGAGGAGGCAAAGCCGCCGAGGGTCAGCATGGGGAGAAGCACATGGCCGGACCAGCATGGACGGAGGGAGTGGCCCAGGTTACAGACATTGGCAAGTATTTGGGGATTACGGATGAGAAGCAGCCCAGACAGAATGAGAGCAGAAGGCCTGGGATGGAGGCTGGGAGGTAACGACACAGTTTAGGTGGAGATATCTGCCCAGTCCCAGGTAAAATAAAGCCTTATTCTAAAATCAGCAGGCGTCTGTGACTTTTATTGATTTGACATAAAGCTAGATAATACTGCCTTAATAATTATAGACTACTTAACAATAAACATTATTAGCCCATTTATATTTCTGCAACAAGATGTAATCAGTATACTGTTTCTTTATGAATATAAAGAATTCTTTACTGGCCTGGACAGAAGGCCACTGAAGAGAGTTCTTAAACACTGTGATAAGGATGCTGAAGTGTGGCTCTCCACAACTGATGGCTTCTGGCGGGTGCAGGAATGGAAGGACTCAGTTTTATTTAAGAGGCAGGCCACTGAGAGTTTGACCATGCTCCAAAGAGTATACATAGATAACACAAATTGGACCTTTTTTTGTTGCTGTTTTTTTCATTTTAATTTTTTACCTTTTTTGAGGCGGAAGAGGTCACAAGGGTGGTGAGGCAGACATGAAAGAACCAGGAAGTGAATGCCATTGAGGTGCATGATATGCAATTCCCAGAGACTCAATAAAGGTGCTATGTTGAGGTGGGGAAAGAACTGTTTTTTGATAATATACTTTACCTTCCTGAAACCACCAGGGTCCCATCGTCAAGTAAATAGTCTTTCACATTCTGAGGAAGTGGGAGAATGACACTGGAAAAAAAAACAAAAATAAAAAGAGGCATCACTTAAAAGGACTAGCCACATCTTTCCTTTTTGCAGCCATTGCTGGATCGCAGGCGCCAAAATGAAGTGCAACCCCTTCGTGACTTCTGACCGAGCAAACGCCATTTCGTGTCCCTTCTCACATTCGGAGGAAGATCATGTCTTCCCCTCTTTCCAAAGAGCTGAGACAGAAGTATAACATCCGGTCCATGCTTGTTCGAAAGGACAACGAAGTGCAGGTTGTCCGAGGACACTACAAAGGCCAGCAGATTGGCAAAGTGGTCCAGGTATACAGGGAAAAATACGTCATCTACATTGAACGAGTGCATCGAGAAAAGGCTAACAGCACAACTGTCCATGTGGGCATCCACCACAGCAAGGTGGTCATCACCAGGCTAAAGCTGGACAAAGACTGGAAGACGATCCTGGAAAGTAAAGCCAAGTACCGACAAGTAGGAAAGGAGAAGGGCAAATACAAGGAAGGAACAATTGAGAAAATGCAAGAGTAGAGGCCTCTCATACACAGCTCTCATTAAAGACTGTGTAAGTAGTAAAAAAATAAAAAAATTTTAAAAATTAAAAAAAAAAAAAAAAAAAAAAAAAAGGACTAGCCACGGTGGAGAGAAGAGATTCCACAACTCATTCTATAATTACTTATACAAATAAAAAAGTATTTATATCATTTTAATCTTAACATGAAATGGACCAAAAGCCAGGAACTAGTGTAATATGACTACACACTCCGGTTCAGACGATTACCATAGTAGCTCTTACAGGAAAATAAGGAAACAAAAGACTAGCCAAAGCCAGAGAACCAGACGGGAATCACAGCTGGTCAAAGCACTGAGAACCCGTGTCTGCACAATGCTCACTGCTGTCTGCGGGGACATCCACATCAACCTCACACCCAAGGCTCTGGGAACATCACCAAAGAGTGGGCAGGAAATAATGTAAGAGTCAGAAGATGGGGAAGCGTGTTAGGAAATGCTGTTTTCTGGGCATGACGTGGCACTGCACTCATGAACTCCCAGCAGGCAGCGGTGGCCACCAGCAAAGATCAAGCCAGACAAAATCCTAGCAAGAATAGAGGAGGAGCTATGGCTCTGAGCCCCACTGCTGGCTGAGCGCTAATGACAACTGATATTGCTGCAGGAAGGAGAGTCATCTCTCTTCAGTGTTGTGGATGCTGGAAGACTTCCCAAACGCCAATAGATGCCCTATTCCCACACACATAGAACCATCACTAAATTAGGAGATGGACTGTGTTACTTACACCTAAGAGAAGTAGAATGGGAGGGAATAGGATCCAAATACATTGTATACATTATAAAATTCTCAAAGAATACCTTAAAATGAATTTGCATAATCAGCTCTGAACCAAAAATCATAAGCATCAAATAATAATGCTAAGACAAGAGCCAGAATGCATATTTTCAGCATTGAAGTAGACAGTGGCTGCCATATGACTCCACCAGACTTGTCTGGACTGTAGAAGGTATGCCCTGCACTGTCAGGTGCCGCTGATATCACCACTGAATTAGACAGACAGAGGAAATGGCTTCAGACAGAAAAGATGCTTTCAGGTTGGATGGGTACAATGGCTTAGAGGGTACAGGTACCAGACTTCCAGTCTGATGATCCCCAGGGCCCCCATGGAGGGAGAAAACAGAGTCCTGCAAGTCGTTCTGTAACTTGCACATGCCCAACATGTGTATGTAACACATTAAATTAATAAACATTTTTAAAGTGATTTTAGGCAACACAGATTAGTCATAGACTTGTCTAGTGACGCCAGAAAAAAAATCCTACTTACTGGTTTGTTTCCTTTCCACTGTCATCTTCATATACGTGGCATACATTTTAAGTGAAGTAAGGTTATTTGCTTCTGTGAGGCTTTATTAAATCCAAAAGGTAACAAGGACCATTTGTGTGTTTACCATGTGCTAGAAAGAGTGGCAGCATCTTAAGTATTCTATGTTATGCAATGCTCATGACAGTTGGTTAGGGAGATTAAGTGACCTGCTGCAGACACTGATAGAACCAGAATTCAAAGCCAGACAGAAGGCTCTGACTCTAGAGTCTAATTCTTAATCACTGTATACTTATTCCACCTAAGGCAAAGGAGCACCGTGCAGGGGTTACAGCAGACAGCTACACAGAAATGAAACGGCAGTTTTTCAGCACAAAAATGACTGACAAGTTCACAAGCAACACCCAACACCAAAGGAATACCCCAAACATCCTTTCTGTTTGTTTGTTTGTTTGTTTTTGTTTTCCGAGACAGGGTTTCTCTATGTTATCTTGACCATCCTGGACTCGAACTCACAGCGATCCACCTGCCTCTGCCTCCTGAGGGCTGGGATTAAAGGCATGCGCCACCACGCCAAACATCCTTTCTGACCCATAGGCCACTTTCAGTTACAGAAATTAGTGAAGGAGAACCCGCGATGGCAGGATTTATTGCTGCTGCGGCAGCTCTCCCGTTCGTTTTCGTGTGACTGGCCATCTTCCAAGGCAAGAGTCCCTTCTTCTGTGTCATATAAAGTCAACTACAATATGTACAATTAGAAACAGATTCTATGTTTGAATAGCAAGATGGAAAAGAAATGTCATTTAAATAGCCTGGCACGTGCTCTTCCAAGCCTTCAATAGTCATTAAAAAAAAAAAAAAAAAAAAAAAAAAGAGGTGGTGGGACAGGGGATAGGCAAGTCCAAATAGGTGGCAATCTAAGTAGGTGTAAAGGAAAAGTGAGCAAAGCGTAGAAAATCCTTCCTACCTACCCCTGGATACCCAAGGCCTTTGATCTAGTCCTGACAGTGAATGAAAAACTTATCCACGTCCTTCGGCTTGTGTGACTGCTTGTGGTTAGCTGGGGATAGTCTCCTGGCTGCCTTGCATTTGAATGACAGGATGAAGGATGCAACAATTCACCATAGGCATTCTGCAAACACAGATTGACTCCGTGCTCCAGGCCAGAGAACTACAACACTAACAGATCCCACTCTCTTTCCAGATGGGTTTCTTCTTCTCAGAACACGTGGCCATCAGGAGCAATGTAACCATCTTCTGCCTCCTAACACACACTACCATACTGGAGCTGCACAGCAGCAGTCTTGGGAGGTCGGGTCCCTCATTTTACAGTGATGGAACTCAACTGCCACCAGAACGGGCTGTCCAGTTTTGTTTTGTGTATAGCCTTGAGCTTCTCGCAATTCCAAAAGTATCTATCAATTTCTCCTGCCTACGACCCTCACTGCTTTCTTATCTCCCCGGACACGCTCCTTGACTCCGAACAGGAAGTATGGCAAATTCTGATCAACTTCGTTAATCCTGCTACCTGAAATCCAACACGGAATCTACAGCTCGATACCGTCGCTCCTGCTGAGTCCCTACCAGGCCTGCAATTTTTGTCTAGTTTTCTGAAGGAGATAGGATTTGCCTAAAAACCGCATTTCGCCTCCAGGTAGCTTACCTCTTGATGGTAAGGCTTCGGAAGAGCGGGTACCACGAGGAGAACTGACAGTGACTAACATGCTCCTTCTTCATCCTCCAGCTGCCGTGTCAACCGCTGCCTTTCCCCTCTCCCGCCAGCTCGCTCCCGGAACCCTGGGCATCACTTCCGGAAGTGTTCACCGAGCTGTTTCGACGAAAGGACTCTTCCGGTCCGTAAAGGTCTGGCGGCGCTGGAAGCTAAAGTAATAGTGGGGAGGACGCTTAGTATGCCCGCACAGACGCGCGAGGTACAAAGAGTCCGGAGAGAAGAGTCACGAAAGTGTAGAATTTTAGGACGTTTACAACTCCGCTTTCGTCTATATGCACTTCGACCCGGAAGGTAATCATCTGAAGCTAGCGGAGTTTCTACGGGTGCCTGGAGGAGGACGTGTGCACATCCTCCTTACACCACGAGAGGCGCCGGTTTCTCTAGCTATAGCGCCCGCTTCTACGGAGACTGCAGCTGCTGTCTGCTTCTTTTTGCTTTCCTCCTCCATCCCTTCCACATCCCACAGCTTAGTGTAGGTAAGTGGGCGCGAGCCGATCTCCGTACTAAGAGTCCTTGGACAGGGAACAGAAAAGAAGGGCGCGAGCCCAGCTGATGGTGCTTAGAGTGCAGCTCGTCCCGCGCGTGTCTCCCAGTCCGCGCCTGAGCGCGAGAGGACCTGGGATCCAGGGGACGGCACAGTAAATGTTTGAACACATTAGCTGAGGCATCTACACGAAGGATGGACTCTTCTTTTTCTCACAAGTAGAATTTTATAGATACAGGGAAGAAATTCTGCAGGTACGGTCTTGGGGAGAAGGGAGGTTATTTTACTAACCTGGAGATGAAAGAAGTGATGTTCGTCTGAGAAATGAAGGAAAAGAGGAAAGTTGTGTCTTTTAAGCTTAAAGTTTATTTTGTCCAGTCCCGAAAAAGTTAGCAGTGTGGAAAAGCACAGATTTTTATCAGTGCCTCTGCAATGGTGAAATCATAAAGGTTGGAAGAGTTGTAATTGAGTGGTATTTTTTTGATCCCTACTCGTTTTCTTTCACCTATCGTCCTACAAAGTTCAGTTTTGTTTCTATAAAAGAGGGGGGGGGCAACACTAGCTGCAAGAGATAGGCCTTTAAAACCAATTGGTGTTTCCTATAATTTACAAGCCTTGGGCTGGTTCCAAGCATGTGTCTGTCCTAAAGCGCCACATTTTAGTTATCCACCTCCCCCACCAAATGCATTTCCCCCCCACCCCCAGCCCATCTAAGCAATTTAAGTTAGAAAGAGGTATAATCAATAGACTCCTATTTTGGGTTAGAATACACACATACCAGAGGTATGGTTTGTTTAAAAAGCTACAGGTGAAGTGAGTGGCAACATTGCTTAAAGAAGACAGTTTCAAAGGCAAGAGAAATGCGTTATCGGGTTGAGTGTGAGCTGATGGGCTGTAGGACGCAGCAATTACTATCTAAGTACCTGTGATAATCCGGAATTAATCAGTCCTGTGCTTTTGTTGCTTGTTTTGTGGTTTTGAGAAAAGGTCTCTCTCTATGCAATCCTGTCTGTCCTGGAATTCAGTGGTTCTCAACCTGTTGACCCTTTCAAGGATCACATGTCAGATATTCTATATGCCAGATATTCACATTGCGTTTGATAACAGCAAAATTACAGGTAGGAAGTACCAACAAAAAAAATTTAGAGTTGGGGGTCACCACAACATGAGGAACTGTGTTAAAGGGTCAAAGCATTAGGACGGTTGAGAGCCACTGCTCTGTGTAGACCAAGCTGCCTCAAACTCACAGAAATCTGCCTGCCTCTGTCTCCCCCATGCTAAGATCAAAGGGATGCACCGCCACGTCTGACTAGTCCTCTGTATTTTGAGGCAAAGCAGCAATAACCCGTCTCATACCTTTGCTTTTTCTGGAGGATGGTGCTGCAGAGCTAAGGGACCAAGACCATATGTGAGAGGTCACAAATACTTGGGTTTTTGTTGTTGTTTGTTTGTTTTTGTTTGTTTGTTTGTTTGTTTGTTTTGAGACAGAGTCAATCTGTGCTAGCCTTGGCTTTCCTGGACTCACTTTGTAGACCAGGCTGGCCTTGAACTCACAGCGATCCACTTGCCTCCCAAGTGCTGGGATTAAAGGCGTGCGCCACCACACCCAGCACTAAACAAAGTTGCAGGAGAAGGAAATGGTGACGCTGGTTGGTAGTGCCTTTGGGTAAAGTACATTTTGTTGAAGATAGCAATTTATAGACAGGGAAGAAAAAAAAAAAAGGCAAACCCAGGAATGTTAATCATCTGGATGAAGCAATACTTAAACAGCGTGGCAAATATTTGAGCATAGAGACTGAGAGTTATTTGTAGAGAGTCAGCTAAGTTTACAAGGTTTAGGAAGAGGACAGGACCTCTTCCTAAGAGGGAAGGAAACCAAACAGAATCCTGCATATTGTGTGTTTTCAACATTGTTTTTAGCGCTGCAGTAGGTTCTGTTACAGACTTAGTCCACATTCAGTAAGTTGCCACTCCAAACACCAGGCGCTCAAGTGCTTTCAACAGTAGAGCTAACTTCTTAGCTGTTCTTTAACTACCATGTTTGTCTGCGTGTAGCCTTGCTGTTTTTTTATATCGTTTTCTTCAATGAATGCCTTAAAATACAATGGTGGTAGTAGCCATAGTGCCAGTGCAGGTGGGTATATACTGCAGGCGTATGGAAATCAAAGGACAGCTTTTCAAATTGTGGGTGTCAGTTCTTTCTTTCCATGGTGGGCTACTGGGATTTCACTCAGGGACTCCGGCCTGTTCAGCAAGCTTTCCCACTTGGGATTTTTTTAATTCCTATGTCAATGCTCAGGGGCAAAGGGTTTTCCTGAGTAATTCCAAAGTGTGTGGGAGGGAGGAAAGAAAAATACATTTTCTTTCTTGAACTCAAAACATGACTTTCAGATTAATATTTCCAATGTTATAAACCTAGTGTGTCTAAATACAAACCCTGACTCACATCTTTCTCTCTTTTAATGTTCTAGTCTCCTTTAAAATCCTACTGCTACCATCTTGTATTCTCGTCCCTAAAAGCTATTTTAGAACCAGTAATGATCTCACATTGATGTTTGTTGCTGCTCACAGCCGACTGCACACTCGCATTATCTCTTGCTTGAACAAGAAGTTCCGTACAGGACTCATTACTTTGTGGCTGTAATCAATTAACCCGCCCAAGGGTCAGTGCTGTCGGTCCCCTCTGGCTCATCTAGAATTAAATGGCATAATAATACAAAGTCACCAAGTGGCGAAATCTCAGGAAATGTCAGTTCCCTTCTTTGCCACCTATTACCCATTCCTGCATGGCAAACTCAGGTGGCCTTCCACTCTCACCAGTGTGAGTACAAGATCTCTCCTGTAGTCTGAGAACAGTTATTAGTGAAGTAAAGGGCATTGACATCCATTTGATGTGGGTACCAAATTTTTACTATGTATAATACAAATTCATATATTTTCTTTTTTTTTCTAAGTTATAGTAGCCAAAATTACTTAGTATTTATACTAGGTATTTGATTCTTTGCTCTTTATTAAGTATGATGATGTTTCTTTCTTTTCTTTTTTTCTTTCTTTCTTTTTTTTTTTTTTTTAATCTTTGACAGTTTTATACAGGTGTGTCCTGGTTGCCTTCTGGTTACTCTTTTCTCTTATCTCCTTCCTATCAATTCCTTTCCCAGATTCGTGACTTTTGGTTTTGTTATATGACCCATTTGGTTTAGTCAAAGCCAACTTTGTGACCCTTGGTGTGGGACTGTCCATGGGGGCCTGGAGGGGTCCCCAGTGGCTGCTCAGCTGACGACAATGATTCCCTCTTCCCTTGCATTTATATGGAGGAAATAGTTCAGCAGTGAGGCCTAGGGCTGGCTCCCTGCGTTCCTCCTCCATACTCGTCTGGCTGTCAAGCAGGCTCGTTGCAGTAATCAGCAGTTTGGGGGAGTTCTTGATTGCAGTGGCTGTTCATAATTATGCAGCCCTCCTTCCTGTCTACCAGCCTTCACAATCTTTTCTCCCAATCTTCCACAGCGTTCCCCTGAGTTTTGGCAGGGGAAACTTATCTTCTAAATAGTTATGACTATAGGCATGTGCCATCATGCCTGTCAAAGTCCATGGTATTTTTAGATAGCGTGAGTATAGAGCAATGCGGCGACACTGCTCAGGTTGTTTCAGAGAGCAGGCAGTAGACGTGCTGTCGCTTGTTAAGGTTTTGTTTCGCCTTTCATTTGGAACAAACTACAGGGATTCAAGGAAAGGTAGCAATGAGCACAGTGCAGGGCCAGCCTGACTTTAGTTTTTGGTTTCACTATTTTGCATCTTAACTCCCATTTATCTCTTTTTTATAACTTTTAAAGAATTTTTGAGATTATAATATATTACTCCCCTCCCTTTCCTTCCTCTGAGCACTACAATATACCCTTCCACTCTCACCTGTGTGAGTACAAGATCTCTCCTGTAGTCTGAGAATAGTTATTAGTGAAGTAAAGGGCATTGAAATCCATTTGATGTGGTTACCAAATTTTTACTATGTATAATACAAATTCGTATATTTTCTTTTTTTAAGTTATAGTAGCCAAAATTACTTAATATTTTATACTAGGTATTTGATTCTTTGCTCTTTATTAAGATGACGTTTCTGGTTTTTTTTTGTGTTTTTTTTTTTAATCTTTGACAGTTTTATACAGGTGTGTCCTGGTTGCCTTCTGGTTACTCTCTTATCTCCTTCCTATCAGTTCCTTTCCCAGATTCGTGACTTTTGGTTTTGTTATATGACCCATTTGGTTTAGTCAAAGCCAACTTTGTGACCCTTGGTGTGGAATTGTCTATGGGGGCCTGGAGGGGTCCCCAGTGGCTGCTCAGCTGACGACAATGATTCCCTCTTCCCTTGTATTTATATGGAGGAAATAGTTCAGCAGTGAGGCCTAGGGCGTTCCTCCTCCATACTTTGAAATCCGTGCCTTCTTTTTTCATTAATTCTTATTGCATGGCATATTCCTAAACACAACCTGCTTAGTCTGTATAATGTTAACTTGTATATTTGTTTTCAGGGTTAACTGGCTGGCATTGGGCAACCAATTATGTGTCCTCCCTGGAGAAGACTATTTCTCTCAATGTCAGTTTTCCTTAGTTGCTTGTAGTTCTTTTGGAGAGCTGAGGCCTATGAGATTGTATCTCCTACTTACCTCATACCCAGCTGTTGTTACTCATTCTAAAATACCCACATTTACTTAGTACTGGCCACTTGGTTTCCTCCCCTTAAGTGGAGGCTCGTGCTTGCTGCCTTAATCCAAACCCCACTGGAGTAATAACAGAAATGTGTGATGTGCCAATCAGAGTGATGTCCTTAGCATGAAAATTTGAGGGGACAAGGCAGGGACCCAGCCAAATGTGGGCTCCAAAGGTTCTTGGAAATGTGTTTGCACATGTGAATGCCATTGGTTCAGTGCACAGCTTTCTTTTAAGCAAAGTTGGGGGAAAGGCTGCAATTCAGAGAGCTGGGCAGACATTTGTTTCCCTTGATGCTTCACTGCTGGGCGTCAGTTCTTCTCAGTGGAGCACTCGCTCTTTGCTTGGCCTCTGATCAACTGTCAGTACTAAGCACCTTTTATAGGGTTTGTAGTCTTTTCCTTGTGTGGTGTCAGTTGGGTGTGGTGGCTCATACCTGTATTCCCAACACTCGGGATAAGGCAAGCTCCAGGCTTCAGTAATAGGAAGGAAGGAAGGAAGGAAGGAAGGAAGGAAGGAAGGAAGGAAGGAAGGAAGAGAGAGTTTTTAGGAGGTAGGCACTTAGTATAAACATTTTGTACCATTCTAGATGGTTGAATTTGTCCAGCCAGAGGGCCTGCATGGTTGCCTAAAAGTTACTTTTCTTTAGAATTAGAATTCAAAATGTCCTTGCATCAGCACATTTCCTTCCCTGCTGTGTGTTATTAGTAAGAAAGAATGGATCTCTAGAAGAAAAAAGGATCTTTAGCCAGATATAATGGCACAGGGCTCTAATCACAGCCCGTAAGCGGTGGTGGCCAGAGGATCCAGTGTTCGAGCCCAGCCTCTGCCACATAACAAGTTCAAGGCCAGCCTCTGCCACACAACAAGTTCGAGCCCAGCCTCTGCCACATAACAAGTTCGAGCCCAGCCTCTGCCACATAACAAGTTCGAGCCCAGCCTCTGCCACATAACAAGCTCAAGGCCAGCCTCTGCCACATAACAAGCTCAAGGCCAGCTTGAGCTGCACGGGGCCTTGTGTCAAGAAACAGAAAAATTGTACATTCTTTCATGTGAGTATAGAGTGTGCAAGGTGCAACTCAGTGGGTTTCACCCTTTGGCCAGCTGTTCATGTTCTACGTTGGTTACCTGTGGTGATGGAAACCATTTCTCACAGCCAGTGACACTTTAAAACTTAGCTCAGTAAATGGCCACCCGAGTCACTGTTGTTTTAAGCAGGCTGTGCATGTCACCATGCTAAGTGACTGTCTCGGGGTTATAATGTCTATGTCACTTGCTTCCTTTTTATGTTCAGATGTCACCAAAAACAACATCTTCCTCACTCTGTTTATCCTTCATAATCTTCCTTCTTAAAATTGGGGATCACTTGACAAATTTCCCATGTTGATCCTTGCCTTTCCTCCCTAGCTCCCCACTAGAAGAGAGGCCCATGAAGGCAGAGCCTCTCTCTCATCTGCTCACTGTGTGTAGGGGTCACATCTTTAATGGGTCTACTACAGGGGTGCTAGCCTAAGATACTCACCAGGTACTGCATTTTTTAAAAAGGAATATAGAGTATGAATGCATTTTGTTTTGTTGTTGATTATATTTTAAGTAAGGGAAATGATACTTTTGTCTTAGTAGACTGTTGGCAAGAAAATTGATGCCTATACAGTTTGCGCTGTGGATTCTGCAAACATCTCAACCAGTTACAGGGGGGAAGTATTGGGGGGTGAGGTAGAAAATGTCTCTATGTTAAACTTAAGGACTTTATTTTTTCGTTATTCCCTAAACAATAATGTATAACATTTATGTAGCATATCCAATGTATTAATTACTGTGTGTTTCTAGAAATGATTTGAAATGTTCAAGAGGATAAAAATAGGCTAAATGCAAATGTTACACCATTAAACTTAAGTGACCACATAAATTTTGGTATCTAGGGCTGGAAAGATGGCTCAGAGGTTAAGAGTACTGCCTGCTCTTCCAAAGGTCCTGAGTTCAATTCCCGCAACTACATGGTGGCTCACAACCATCTATAATGAGATCTGATCTCCTCTTCTGGTGTACATGCTGACAAAACACTGTATACTTAGTAAATAAATAAATATTTTTTAAAAATTTTTGAGGGGGGTATGCAAAGGGGAGTTCTGGAATCAAGCGCACACCCTAACCCTGGAAACAGAAGTGTGAGGAGTGTGACAGTTTCGAGCACTTCAGAAGGTTGGAGTAGGTAGGAAAGGATGGGAAGCAAGAGAGAGAGGAGAGCCTTAGACTAATCCAGGAAGTCCAAAGCTTTTTTGCTGGCAGTAGGGAAGCGCTGGCGGCTTAGCTCAGGGCTTTGTGCTGATGAGGCAAATGCTCTAGGATTTGAAGTACATCCTGGCCCAGTCCACCAGCTAAGTAACAGTTCCTGACAGAACAGAGGAAGTTCTGAGAATAGTTATCAATCAAAATACCTTTAAAACACAGGTCTGTGCATACATACCTTGAAGTTCCAGATTGAAGGGGCTCACTTGAGTGCCTAGGACAGTACCAGCCTAAGGTGGAAAGTCACAGCAGTGAAAAAAGAAACAAAGCAGGAGTTGGGGTCTCCTTAGACTTCTCAGTGGAGACACCGAGAGCACGGCAGCTGGGAAATGACTCTGGATGACCAGCAGCCAGAAGCGCAGTACAAAACCAAGATTTCAGCAAGGCAGGGTCCTTTCTGAATAGTGTGCCACGGTAGGCCACAGTGTGCTCACACTTAAACATAAATGAGACACAATAGTGTACATGCTTAATAATGTGCTTACCTAATCACATGCTTAATAATGAGGTACATACTTAATCCCATTTGTATATAAGCCTCAAATTCTTAAAACTGCATGCCTGTAAGTTCGGCACTTGAGAAATGGATGCAGAGGGTTTCAGAAGTTTCAGGCCAGCCTGGGCTACATGAGATTCTTTTTAGAGAGAAAAAAAAAAAAAAAAAAGAGTAGGAAGGGCTAGAGCTGTGGCTAAGGTCCTACTATAAAACCTCAGCTCAATGCCTGGCACCAGATGCACCAGGAGTTTGCCTCTTCCCAGCACGTGAGAAGCGGGGGCACAGTTAGCAGGAGTTTAGGGCCATCCTCAACTACAGATCAAGTTCAAAGCGAGCCTTGGGCCACTTGAGACTTTATCTCAAAAAAAAAATCTACCTATATACCGAAGAAAGGAAGAACTTGCCAATCAGGCTAGCGAGGTGCGCCAATGAGTAAAGTCTTGCCACACGAGCTGGCAAACTGGGTCTGCTTTCCAAAAACCATGGTGGAAAGAGAGTACTTACTCCTAAGAGTTGTCCTTTAAGCGCCAGAGGCACACCATGGCACCCACATGTGTGCTCACACAACGGTTCAAAAGAGAGATGATTCAGCAACTGAGTTCTCCAAAAGACCTAAGATCAGCTCCCAGCACTCGCATCAGTCCTCTGGCAGTGGCTGGTAAGTCAGTCCCAGAGCTGTGGTGCCACTGTCCTCCACAGGCACCTGCATGCACACGTAGTAGAAATGAATTCTTTATTAAATGGGTAACAATATATAGATGTAGACCACTTGCTTAGCCTAAGTGAGGCCCTGGGTTCAACCCCAGTTTAAAAAAAAAAAAAAAAAAGTCAAACAGAACACAGACAAAGAATCTAAAATTGTTGAAATGCTAAGTTGGCTTGCCCCAGACTTCTATAAACTCTGCAAGTTGAACTCTGTGTCGGGTATGATGGTGCTGCCCTCGCAAAGGGATCAGAAGTTGAAGGGAGCTTGCCTTGGGAAAAACAAAGCCTGAGCTATAAAGCATTGGTAATTGACCACAACGAGAAGTTGCTATGGAAAGTGGCGTGTCATCCTTCGGTTGTTCTTCCCTGGAAAGTGAAATTTAAAGTGTGTAAACCTCACTGGGACTGGACCCTGGTTACGCTGGGTCTTTGAGTTCTGGCCTGGGTGTTGCTGAGAGCCTCTGCAGGCCTTCTGTGGAGCTTCTCCCAGAGAGTCCCATGAAAGATGCTCTGTTAGTACATTTTTTTTTTTTTTTTTGACTAGTAAGTACTTTGACTAGTGACCCATGGTTGGGGGCTCTGAGCAAATCTTACCTCCTTACAGCGTGACCTTTCCACCCCAGCAAGGACTGTGGAGCCCAGCTTGTTAGAAATGGAGAGCCAAGAATCAACAGATTCTTCTGGGAACGCCAGACAGCACATTATCTCAGAGGAGGTGGGTTGAATTTGCTTTTCCTACCCCCTTTTCTTCCCCACCTAACACTAAATTTAAAATGCACGCACAGGCTACTTTGTTTTATTGCCATAGAGTTTTCATTCTTGAAGATTGTTTTCAGACGTTTCTCACTCCCTTTTTAAGGCTAAGCCGCCTTGCGCTCTTGTCTGAGAACAGTGGTTTATCCATCTCAACTACATGTACTAATGAAATTGAGAGTCTTCTTTCCAAAAATTGCCCTGGATAGAAAAACAAATATGTGATTTTGCACATAGTATGGGCTTTTGAGATTTCATATTTAGTAATTATGTCTTAGCTGTTTATCATCCTGGCATAAATTTTAAAATAATAAAAACTTAAATCATTCATTGTAGTTCAAATTCCACTGAGTTCTAGAACTAATGTCTGCCTCTTACTACGTTATTGAGTAATGCTTTTAGGGTCTTTTTCTCTTCTCAACAATTGTTATCATGGATACATCTTAAATACTTCATCTTGGAACTCTGGTCCTGACACTTTTCTGGAATTCTTTTGATTTAGAATCTTTCCATGTTGTCTGTGAACAGATCTGATAATGATTAGGTTGGTGTTGGCAAGAAGGTGGGGGATGAGGGTGCTGGTAAAAAAGGCTAAAGAGACTCTCCTCAGTTCAGCCTAATGCTGTGATGGCTTGTCCACCCAGTATCCTGGGTGACTTATCCTCCCGGTGCCATAGGTGACTTATCCTCCTGGTGCCATAGGTGACTTATCCTCCTGGTGCCCTGGGTGACTTATCCTCCCGGTGCCATAGGTGACTTATCCTCCCGGTGCCCTGGGTAACTTATCCTCCCGGTGCTATAGGTGACTTATCCTCCCGGTGCTATAGGTGACTTATCCTCCCGGTGCCATAGGTGACTTATCCTCCTGGTGCCATAGGTGACTTATCCTCCTGGTGCCCTGGGTAACTTATCCTCCCAGTGCCATAGGTGACTTATCCTCCTGGTGCTACAGGTGACTTATCCTCCCGGTGCCATAGGTGACTTATCCTCCCGGTGCCCTGGGTGACTTATCCTCCCGGTGCCATAGGTGACTTATCCTCCTGGTGCCCTGGGTGACTTATCCTCCCGGTGCCATAGGTGACTTATCTATCCTCCTGGTGCCCTGGGTGACTTATCCTCCCGGTGCCATAGGTGACTTATCCTCCTGGTGCCCTGGGTAATTTATCCTCCCGGTGCCATAGGTGACTTATCCTCCCAGTGCCATAGGTGACTTATCCTCCCGGTGCTATAGGTGAGCTGTGCTCCCAGACTTCTTGGTGTGTAGGTAGAATAGTTTCTGGTGCCTGTCTTGGACTGAGTGGGAACTTGGGTGTCAGAAAGAAAATCTGGTCTTTGATTTATTTTCCTTATTTTCCTAATAAAATCTTACATACAACTACACAACAGTGTGGCCAGCTTTGCATCCATACCTGGGGTTAGAACGTGAGAAATATCCAGCTCTCCCACCCCTTATACTCCCTCCATTAACCTTTCTCTCCGTAGCCCAGAAGTCACTTATGTTTTTCGGGTGACTGGTGCCTGCTCTCACTGCACACCTGCACCCCTCCCATCCCGAGACTGTAATTCTTTCCCCTTCTTGGCTCTACTTGAAACACTCAAAAGCAAAAACCAAAAAAAAAAAACAGACCTGCCCTCAGGGAGACAACCTGGATACTTACTCCAAACTAGAAACTTGCCCACAAATTATTGGGAAGGAAGTAAATTGGAGGAAAGGAAATAGAGAAAATTTTAAAGAATATGCTTTTTGATTTTTAAAAAGACCAACTTTGTTTGAAATTTTTCTACTTTATAACTGTCTGATTTTGTTTTAGTTGATTTCAGAAGGAAAATGGGTCAAATTTGCAAAAACAACTTACATGGATCCTACCGGTAAAGCTAGGTAAACCTTTTCTTTTCTTTGTGTCTTTGGTTTTTCCAGGTCTCTGTAGAGTGTCTGCGTGAACACTGGTGGTTCTTCATTGTCAGCTCACTTTTAAACAAAGAGTCACGTGCAGTTCTTATTTCATTGCTAAAATGTTTTGGGTCATTGATGCTCTCTGAATACAGCTGAGTCATAGTTGTTACTATAAGTAATCAGATTCATTCTAACCCCATTCTCTGTAGTATTATGGACCTGAAATTTGTGGCTCTGGCTAAACAAGCTAGAGAATTTTCAGCAGTGTCTATTCTTTCTAAAAAAAATTTTAATGTCTAAGTTAGAAGAACTAAAAAGAACAAAGCCATTGATGGTTTTGAAGTAAAACTTGGATGCTTATACCTTACTCAGAAATGCAAATTGGAAAAAATTCCATAAAATATAATAACATATATCAACATAATGTAACTTTTTGACCTCATAGTTCCACTTCTGGTAATTTGCTAAGAAAATTACCTAGTGCTTAGAATTAGATTTATGCACTAAAACGTTCACCAAAAATTGAGACAGAAAGCAAACTGAACATCCTAAAATAAGGAACATGAGTTAGGGATATAGCTCCATGGTAGTGAAAGAATGCTGTCTGTGTAGGTACCCACTAAGCCCTGAGTAGGGTGTCAAGTCTCTTGGAGCTGGAGTTACAGGTGGTTGTAAGCCACCCAGCATGGGCACTGGGAACCAAATTTAAGAGCAGCAAGTGTTCTTCTCCACTAAGCCATCTCTCCAGCCCTCCTGTATATATGATAAGCTCTAGGAAATTGTATGTACAAAAAGGCTAGAAGGGCAGGGTATAATAGCCCAAATCTTTCATCTGAACACTGCTCATCATGAATGGCTCCTTACTGCTTGTTTTCTTCACCGTAACCTCTGTAATGATGCTTCTCTCTCTCTCTCTCTCTCCTCTCTCTCTCTCTCTCTCTCTCTCTCTCTCTCTCTCTCTCTTCTCTCTCTCTCTCTCTCTCTCTCTCTCTCTCTCTCTCTCTCTCTCTCTCTCTCTCCCTTACTCCTAGTGTATTTGGGATGGGACCTTCAGTGCTTTCCCCAGCTATCTTCAGTCATTAGGACTAACCTTAAGAGGCAGCAGAGAGACTATGGCAAAAGGTGTTTTGTCTCTTGTGATCTGTATTACTTTTTGGGAATTGCTTGTTGGTTGGCTTCCCGCTACTAACTACTAACCAGGAGTGTTGGGCTACTGTGAGTCTGTTTGATTTTGGTTTTCACATATTTGCCCCATAAAATTTGGGGGTAGTGCTGAAAGGTGTGCAATTTGCAGAAAGGTTTTTTTTTTTTTTTAAATTCTTGTTTTAAGCCAGATTAACTATCTGGAACTTTTTGTGAAGATGTGGTATTATCAAACCTTAAGGACATCCAGGAAAAAAATATGAGCAAGAGGGTCCTCAGAATAGGATGTTTTATAATTATGCCATCCAGATTATAATCCCATCTTTAGAATACAGCATAATGCTGGATGCCTGACCGCCTCCATTGCTGCTTTAGCATTGCATTGCTTTCCTTCCCCCGAGAGATGAGAGCCAACAGGGGCCATGTTTCCTGTTACTCCCTCCCCTTTCCCCACAGTGTGACTTCTTTCTAGTAACTGAATTTTCCATATAACTGTAGCTGACATTCCTGTAAGAGCAGGTAGAATAGCAGAGACCTTACCAGAGAGCCTGAGAACGGCCAGGAACAGATCGCTAACAGGAAGTGAAGCCATAAAAGGGAGCCAGAGTATGACATCCAGCACCTCACCACTTCCACTAGCGACCTGTCTTTCCCTCTACG
The DNA here is from genome assembly GCF_903995435.1 of Acomys russatus. Classification (NCBI taxonomy): domain Eukaryota; kingdom Metazoa; phylum Chordata; class Mammalia; order Rodentia; family Muridae; genus Acomys; species Acomys russatus. Next base: position 53,523,704 of record NC_067145.1, read on the forward strand.
TAAGGCCGCACTCACACAAAGAAAATCTAATTCCTCAGATAAGTGAGAAGGTTCTGCTTTCTTGAATTGTGTGGTTTAGTTACATATTTTAAACCTGCATAATCTCAGTGGTTCACATTGCGCACGGCACCCTTTGTTCTTGGGAATGCGTCTGGAATGTCCCTCGGGGCTGACTGCATCACTGTAGAAAGGTCTGGACAGCTGCATGACCAGCTCCCGCTGCTCACTGTAGCCTGACTGTCCGAAACAAGATGTTCTGAGAATTCACATGTACTCCAGGGAAGCACAGTTTAAGCACATATCTTTACTCTGTGCTCTTTGACCTTTCGTTAGCATATTTGCATGCATTGGATCTCTGAAGTGCTGATAGTCTACAGAAAACCTAAGAACATTCTTCCCTTTGGCACTAATGATTTTTTTCTCTTTGTTCTCTGTCCACATAGAACTTGGGAAACAGTGAAACTTACAACCAGGAAGGGAAAATCCGCTGATGGTATGACTATTATAACTCTCTTTATGAAGGAAGTTAGCACATGAGATTATAAAACGGTGTTTAATATAACCAAAGACCTCGAAGCCGGATTACCTTCAACTGGGCTTTTATGTGTGACCCTGCTGTTTTCACAATGTATGTTCCAAAGTGTTCGGTGTAATTAACTTCTGGCTCCTGTTAGCTAGGAACAGTTTTTGAAGGAAAGATCTGTTAACTTTTATAGCCAAATATATGTCAGTATAGTTTGCAGCCTCGTGCTGTGTCTTCATAGGTTAAGACCGCTGGCGTCCTCTGTCCTCTGAAAGCGAGTGCCCTTGGGTGTGGACAAACCATCTCCCCACCTTCATGTTTCAGCTGAGAGGAAAAAGAATTGAGAAAGGAGCCCAGTTCACTTCTCCTTCCTTCCTTGGCTACACCCACATCAGAAGCATCCCGGTGGCCACATGTGGTTTGGAGAGGCCAAGACACTGCTCTTATTTGCTTTTTGTCTTTCCATCTTGGTTTGTTTGTACAGGAAGCAAATAGTCGCTTTGCTGCAGCTGCTCTTACCTGTCAAAGCATTTGGGAGACACTAATAGTCTCAGTGGTATCTGTCTCCAGAGCTTTCAGGTTTAATTTTTAAGGCCAAATTATTGGGAGAGGAAGAGCTTATATTCTAAAACAGCAAAGTCAACCGCTGAGGTAGAAGACCCAGCGATCTTAGCTGGCTTCCAGCTTACAGGAAATCTAGCAGCACGCAGACCGCTCTTCGCCAGCTGTTGCTTCTGTGGCTGCTGCATGCGAGCTGGGGCTTCCCATCCTTGGCCCTGTGTGACGTGCTTAGTTTCTATTTTGGTTTCCTTTCTTAAGAAATCATGGCTGGGTCTGCTGGTACACACCCATGGTCCTGTGTACTTGGGAGGCTGGAGCAGGGAAGTCATGAGTGAGTGAGCCTATGCGGTGAAGACAGCATAGTCAGATCCCATCTGAAAAAGAAAGATGAAAAGGAAAATGATATTGTGAAAACTAAAATGAACTTTTAATAATTAATAAAGTTGACAGAGTATTACTTTTACATTTTAAAATAAGACTAGTTTCAAACTTGGCAGCCAACATAGTAGATAAAATTAATTGCTTACCATCAAATTCAATATGATTTGGATGTACTGCCTTCAAATCTAGAATGTCCGAGGGATTGCTGCGAACAGATGGCTGGCCTGGCTGACCTTCCTTTAGGATTCCTTAGCTTTGTTTCTTTTTGGCAGCCGTGTCAATCATCCCAGTGCTGCAGAGAACTCTTCATTATGAGTGTATTGTTCTGGTGAAACAGTTCCGGCCCCCAATGGGTGGCTACTGCCTAGAGTTCCCAGCAGGTGAGTAACTCCACTCGGGTCCTGGGCCTGAGACCGAGCATTGTATTGCTTACATCTTAGCATCTTTTCATCTGACCAAGTAACGGTGAATAAACAATGAATGTTTTAAGGCTCAGCAGTTAAAGCACTTGCAACTAAACAAGATGACTTGAGTTTGGGTCCTAGAACCCATGTCAAGCCTGGTAGGTATGGAGGCTTTTGTCCATACCTCCAAAGGGGATCCCTGGGAAAAGCTGGCTGGTGAGATTTACCGTGTCAGTGAGCTGTGGGTCTGACTGAAAGGTCTTGGGCAGAAGAGGGATTGAGGAGGATTCTTACATCAGCGTTGGTCCTCCATGCGTGCACAGCCATTGAGGAGGATTCCTGCATCAGCGTTGGTCCTTCATGCGCGCGCGCTCGCACACACACACACACACACACACACACACACACACACACACACACATACACACGCACTCATATACATAAGAAGAAAATAACATGTTCCTATGACGAGGCTCCTTCCAGCCCCTGGTCACGTTGGGATGAGCCACACACGTGCTCTCTGCGTAGCCTATTGATATCAGCAGTGTTGTCCTTAGTCTCCCAGTAACTCCTGTCATTCATCTATCAGCTTGTTTCACCTTCCATGGCTAGCAGTCTTTCTCTCACAAGAAATGTACAGTAGTGAGTAGTTCAGACTCTGAACTGCAAAAGCCGTAGCCAGGAGACACCTTGGTCTACCATAAACAAAAAGGACACGAAAACTGCCTTGATTTCATGTAGAGGTAATTTTCAGTTTTGCTGTAATTAAAGAAGCCAGCCAGAATATAATACACAGTATTAAAGCAATTTGTTGGGCCGTACCCATATGAAGAGCTTAATAAACCCTTTTTGTTGGTCGCAAGGGGTATACTTATTAAGCCGAGTTCATGAAGCTCCGTAAGGCTCAGGTGCAGTGTTTACCCAGCATGCACAAAGCTCTGTGCTACACTCCCAGGGCTGAAGTGGGAGGCCCAGTCCATAGCAATATATAGCTAATTCTTCTTTCTCACTTGCCATTTGAGTAAGAAGTTAATAACACTGAAAGTGATTTAAAAGCCTACATTTGCTTGTTCTTTACACAGTTGTATTCAAGAAAACAAATCCGAGTTAATACTTTCCTCCTGTTTGACCTGTTTGTTCCTCATAGTGGCCGTAGTAATGACCTAGTCGGCAGCCTTCTGGGTACTCCTTTCTGCCTCTTTACTGCTGGGACTCAGTATTTCCTGTGAGGAAGGAAAGCAAGAAAAGTAAGCTGTCACCATACCAAAAAAAAAAGGGAAACAAAAATCAGCCTTCGAGACCTAGCCCATTTGGCCACCACTAAATCACCTTTCCTTGTAGCACTGTCCTCTTGTACAGAACACAGTGGAGGCGGTCAGGAGCAACATCTAGATAGAAGCAGGAGGCACGGGGCACACCTACCACACCCACCTGGTGTGGAGGGCTCACTGTGACTTCTCTAAGTCAGCTCCTTAGCAGCCGGTAGAACGCTGTTCAAAGGCTTCCCACCTGTCCTCCAGGGCTCATAGACGACGGGGAAAGCCCAGAGGCAGCGGCTCTTCGGGAGCTGGAGGAAGAGACAGGCTACAAAGGCGATGTTGCGGAGTGCTCTCCAGGTTGGTATTGCCATGCAGGTGTCAGGTTCTTGAACGTAAGTACAGTAGAGGTTCTTTACGGTTGGGGCGCAGGCGGAGAGGACCCAGGGATTTCAGGTGGGCTCCGGCACATGCATGTGATCTTAGCCCTTGCAGGGATGAGACAGTGAGCTGGAGCCCGCGTTCCAGTGCCCCTCCCCCATCTGTGCGTGAGCTGCTCCTCTGCATGAGAGCAAGTTGGAGGACCTGAAATTAGAAAATTATGAAACCAAGTTCCTTTCAGAACACAGTAAACCTTACTCTTTACTTTCCTTGTCTGTGCCATAGTCCTCACTAGAAGTTTGTCCCCATCAGGGCCATCTAAGCCCCCAGACTTCCCAAACTTGAACCCCGGGAAGTCAGAGCTTTTGGAATACACACATGCGTCACAGTCTTACAGCATCTGCTGACTAGATGCCGTGTTCAGTGACCCCTGACCTCCACCTCCTCTGTGACATTTTGAATCAAGCAGCAAGCAACTGAAGCACTTGCCTCACTTCTTTTTCACAGCTGTGTGTATGGATCCAGGCTTGTCAAACTGTACAACACATGTTGTGACCGTGACCATCAACGGAGATGATGCACAGAACGTAAGGCCGAAGCCCAAACCAGGTAAGGGTTGTTGGATACATTTAAACTGGTTGAGTTACATTATCTTTTTTTTTTTTTTTTAAGATTAAAAAACAACCAAACAAGCATGTAATGTTCTACTTGCATGTGTGCCTGCCAACCAGAAGAGGGCACCAGATCTCATTATAGATAGTTACAAGCCACCATGTGGTTGCTGGGAATTGAACTCAGGACCTCTGGAAGAGCAGCCAGTGTCTAAATTTATGAATCATCTCTTCAGCCCTACATTATCTTTTAACATGCTAAAATAAGCATAGTTTTCATTAAAGAAACATAGTCTCCACAGGTTCATGGGTATTTGCCTCTTTTCAGTGTTGGGTAGTTATTTTGGCATGTTCTCTTTAATATTTCATTGGTCTTTTTATGTATTCTTTTTATAAAATATTAAGCTACAAAAGTTTAAAATGTATGTTTTGTTTGGTTTTTCTTTTTCTCCTCCCCCGACCAAGGTCGGGGAGGGGTTTCTGTGTAGCCTTGGATGTCCTGAACTCACTTTGTAAACCAGGCTGGCCTTGAATTCACAGAGATCCACCTGCCTGTGCCTCCCCAAGTACTGGGATTACAGGTGTGCACCACCAGGCCTGGATGTTTTGATTTTTTCAAGACAAGATTTCTTTGTATAGCCTTGGCTGTCCTGGAGCTCACTCTATAGACCAGGCTGGCTTTGAACTCAGAGATCCACCTACCTCTGCCTCCTGAGTGATGGGATTAAAGGCATGTGCCACCATTGCCCAGCTGTGTGTTGATTTTTAGAAAATGTCAAATGTCCTTTAAGAACAACTTCTCATTTAATATGTGCTCTAGACCCAACCAAAAAGTGAGAAACTTGAAAATCACCTTAGCTTTTGTCCTTGTGTATGAGAACAGCAGATGTTAATACAGGCTGCAGCTTGTGTTCAAGTTCTATTGTCAGGGAATTCGTAAAATCATTCTCTATGCTAAAGTACTTCCGAGCAAGTTGGGGCCTGAAAGCATTATGCTGTCAGTTCCCTGTCTTTTCTCCCACCCTTTTGAAAGTGGATGATCAGCATACACACACACACAGACACACACACACACACACACACACACACACACACACACACACACACACACACCATAGTAATGATGTTTGGTGATTTCTCCTCCTTTTAGGTTATTCCTGTATATGCTCCATTCTCTTTGTAGTCAGGTTTAAATGCTTAATTAAGCTACAATATTCCTAAGACATGGAACACATTAAAGAGTCCCTCAAAAATTTAAATTTTGGGATGAAAAATTGTGAGCTTAAGAGCTGTGATGTTGACCAGGTGCTGCAGTGCACACCTGTAATCCCAGCGCTCAGGAAGCAGAGGCAGGTGGATTTCTGTGAGTTTGAGGCCAGCCTGGTTTATGGAGTGTTCCAGGACTGCCAGGGCCACACAGAGAAACCCTATCTCAAAAAGGAGATAAATGAGTGAATTAATAAATGAATGGATGAGTAAGTGAATGAAGGTGGTTTACACAACTCTAATCTTGCTTAATTGTAACCTAAAAAATCATTGAAATGATAAATTTGTGTATTTGTCCACAGGTATAAGTGTAACTGGCATGCATTATAGGCTAGGCTTAAATTTTGCTGTGAAATGTCCGATTCCAGAGGAATGGTTGAAATTAACTTCACTGTGACATATTTTGTAGTCTTAGGTGTCTGTTAGACTCTTCTACGGTCTTTAATGACTTGCACTAAAGTCTTCCAAAGATGTACCATGGAGGACTGTGCTGAAATATAAATGTTCTTCCCTCTTTTTATTTTCAGGGGATGGAGGTATGTTGTTGAGCTCCCGTGGCTGGCCTGGGATGGCTGATGTGGTAATGGTTGCTGCAGGCATTGGGGCTGCTGGGGTTGATCCTGTTCTTCAGCTTTGTTTTCACTGCATTCTGTTTGTTTAGAATTTGTGGAAGTGATTTCTTTACCAAAGAATGATCTGCTGACTAGACTGGATGGTAAGCACTCCTAAAGCTATTACTGGGCTTTCTCCTGGCTCCCCTAACCCCCCACCCCCATTCCCTTCTCTGTCTACTAGGACACTAAGTGTAATTCCTTTATCTTCATATCATTACTGTCAGACACCTAGAAACTGTTGAAAACTACTATTGAGCAATGCTAGTTTTCTTTTTCAAGTGATGTACAGTTTTAAATTTTAAGAAAAACATGTTTAAAGTTTTCTCCCTACATAATAATTATTTTCCTGCTGTCTAGCCAAAACTAGAGTATGTAAGATCTTTGATCCATATCAGTGCCAAGATGTAAATACGTATGCAGCTCTTCTATGCTGGTATGTTGGGTACTCTGTGTGGGAAATCAAGTCTTACAGCGGTTAAGGAATCCTGCAGCAGTTCCTCAACACACGACTGAGAAGCTGACGTAATGAACCTTAGTAAATCAGTGGTCATCTGGTTGGACCCACCCCTCCTAGAGATATTGCAGAAATCTTGTGAGATGTTGATAGACCTTCCATAAGTGACACTGTTCAAGATGTGGCAGAGCCCCCCTCCCTACCCACCCTCCGCCCCCGTGCCTGTGCCCCAGCTTTGTGGATCCCTACTCACTCAGTTGTGAGGAAGATTTTCCCACTGTTTTTAAGTATTTACCTTGGAGAGTGACACAAAATAAGTATTAATTCAAAGAAACTCGAAGAACAGCCCTTAATTCCCCCATGCCAGTGGCTTCACTTAAGCAGAGAGCTCTATTTTGAAATGTCTATTACTTATTTGTAAAGTTAAGTAACTATCTTTAAGAAACTATGATTTTATTTCCAGACCACTTCAATTTCACCTTTTCAGAAACTAGACCTAAGATGAATTCATCTCAACACCTAAATTGAAATTAAACATCCTCAAAAAAAGAAATTAAACATCCTCACTTACTGTGAAAGGCCTTGGCAACCAACACCAGGCGGTACAGCTAATGATCTGATGGGTCTGACTGGATTTGAGCCCCACCACCGTTACCACTATCAGTTAGTAGCCTCTCATTTCCCTAAATCAAGAATAAGTCCCTTCCTCTGAGAGTGCATGAGACAAGTTAAACATAGTAGAGGCAAAATACTTCACCCCAGGTGCTTAAATAATATGATAGATGTTTCCTTTATTTATAGAATATCCTTTTTGAAAGTTCCTTCTCTTACCCACCTGACTTCCCTTCTGGTGTTAGAAAGGGGCTATTCAGCAAGAAAGAACAGTTTACCTAACTTCAGTATAATAATAGTCAGCTTTCATGTTCATTTGCCAGAGTAACAGCCAATACTACTGGCACTCACAGGTGGATGAGACATGAACCCTGGCCTTGGGGATCTGTCTGTCTTTGAGCTTGTTCCCAACAAGTGGCTAGGAGAACGGGAGACAACAGGCCACCGAGGTGGCTGGGCGCTGAGCCTGGTGACTCTTCCGTGTTTCTGCTTTTAATCCTTTACTCTAGTTTTATAGAGGGCCCCAGCGTCTGCCACGGTGGGAACAACGACTGGCTAGGCTGTCACTGTCTACAGTCTCTAAACTCATTTTTGCTTCTTTAGCTTTGGTAGCAGAAGAACATCTTACGGTGGATGCCAGAGTCTACGCCTACGCCCTGGCACTGAAACATGCCAACTCGAAGCCATTCGAAGTGCCCTTCCTCAAATTTTAAGGCCACCAGGGACACTGGCCATGTTTTGTAAATGATACTGTAAGGCCTTTACTATTCATTGTATCAATTAGGTTTAATGTAGATTGGAAATCAGCTTTTTCGTAAAATAAAACAAGCACAGACTGCATGTGGTATGGAATTATAATTACAGAGAGGATGTAACCTTCATTTGTGCTTGTTAAATACTCATGAAAATGAACATAAATATTGGCGGGTATGTTTAAATTTCTTAAACTTCACCTAGTCTAGAAGGTGAGCATAATTCTCAGGAATAGACTCAAGCTCCAAATTAGGTCAGCTATTTCTACCCTCAACTCCTAAAATAAAAATTTTGCACTTAAGTCTGCAGATAGCTATTTATTGGGTTCATGTTTCAAAATAAAAGGGTTGGGTTTGTTTTTTCCTGAGACAGGGTCTCACTGTTTAGCCCTGGCTGACCAAAAAAATTACTTTGTAGATGAGGTTGGCCTTGAACTCCAGAGATCCACCTGTGTCTACCTCTCCAAGGACTAGGATTAGAGCGATGAGCCACCACACCTGGCCAAAATGAAGAGTTTTAAAAGAGAGACTCTGATAGGGACCTACTTAGCATCTCCTAATTCTAATTGATGTGCTATATGGTATTTCTTTGGGTGGTAGATGTAAATATCAACAGAGAATAACATTTGTGGTACATGACTGAAATCCACCTTCTTGGGAGGCCAAGCCAAGTTTAGGTATAATGAATCTCAAAAACAATTTTTTAAATGTACTTATTATTTTCACAAGGCCATTTAATTCCTAAAAGTGTACCAAGATAATGTTTCAGTAGTGAACAGTTATCTTAGTATATTAAGGCTAAGAGAATGAAAACCATGACCCTTCCCTTAAGTATGCACATACTTTAGTTTCATATCCTTACCTCAGAAAATACTTGTTTCCTAAAGCTAAATCCATAGTAAAGATTAACATGGACTCCACATGGATGTCAACAGTCATGGGTGTAGGCAAATATATTAGCCTACTGACATACAGAACAAACTACACTAGAAATGCAGAAATGGTTTCTAGTACATGCTATACCTAAAGTTCATCACCCAAGACTTCTGCCAGTGTCCAGGTCATCTCCTTGTTCTAATGAGCTCAGCTATTGTGATTACTGTAGCTTTCAACAGCTCAGGAACTTGCTGTAGTTTGGCTACCAGCATGATGCTTGTTGTCCCACTCAACGTTTGCAGCCCAGATCCAGGGATCAAGGCGGAACCTTGGAACCTTGTAAAAGTGGTTTTCCCACATAGTCAGGTACCGATGCTAAGTGTTATTGCCAACAGGTATTTTTGTGAATGAAAGCTCTTTATACAGATCTTTATATTGGACTTAAATGAGGATGAAAATAATTTTGGAACTTTATAACCAAGTCTGCTTTCCTAATGAACGTAGAAATTAAGACCCATCTACTTATAGCACAGTACCCTTCCCTGTAACTCTACCCCTTAAAAAAAAAGTTAGTTTTTAATCATGGGTGTGCTATTTCTCCAAAGATACTAATTTTTTCCTATGAGTTCCCCAGGATCTCCATTTCCCTGTGTTGCTTCCATCCTCTGAAATGAAGACACAGGCTCCACGCATCCATCCTCTTCACAGTATAGGCACAGGTGCAACAGCAATGGCCTTTGGTATTAGGCAAAATACAAGGCGTGTCCCATTCTCCTTGGCCCCTGTGCCTCTTTCCTCCAGGGGTACAACTGTGAAGTGACAGCAACCTTGTAGACTTGGCCTTACCTATGGCACCTCAGAAGGCTGTGCCTCAGAAGTGAAGTCAGACTTGGAGCTGCCATCTGGGTGTCTTCACTCCTCACAACTGTTTATTTGCCTTCCTTTTTAACAAGCTGCCCTTCTTTGCAATCATTCGGAAAACACAAAAAACAGGTTCTAATCCCCAGGGATGTTCTCCACTGCCTGTCCTTAGCTTGTGTCTTGCCTCTGTACCTACCTGACTTAGGATCCGAACTGAGTCCTACCTCCCATTCCTACTAAGGAAGTCAATGACTGAAAACTGTATTTCTGAAAATAACTTAATAATTAAATTTGCTAAATTATTTTTGGAAAATAAAGTATATACCCTGAAAAAATACCAAAAATGGGTGATTTCAAATGGAGACTAGAGTATGTTTTAAGGCACTTTCCCTGTCCCTTTCCATGTCATGAGTACCCTTCAGTTGCTACTGCCCTTGAATAATTTAGCATTGAAATATGACTACATTTGGCCTCTTCAAGCATATCCAGATGGGTTCTGTATAAATAATCTTAGAGAACGCTTACTAGGAATCTCTTTATTTTTTCCAACACAACTGCAACATTTTTATTAAATAAAGTTTATTGTCTACTGTTTACATTTGGGCCTGCTATGCATATAACAGGCATGAAGTCCTAGTATGACTCACTCATTGCTCACTTCCACTCAACTACAGACACTGCTTGAGAACAGGATCTTGCTTTAGGGACTTAGGGAAGAGAGAAAATACTGATGGGGCATCATATTAGTGCCTATTGGAAGTGGAGGACATAGCCAATACAGCTGGACAGCACTCACAGCTGTCACTGGGAGAAGAGGACAAATGAAAAGCAGGAAAGGAATTAGAAGCAATTGTTTCCAGTGACAGAAATAACTTCAATGCTTGATTTTTTTTTTTTCTCATCCAGGCTGAGTGGCAGTTTTGGGACTGGACAAATCAAGAGGGTTGGAGATGATGCGGGAGGGTAGAGAACATGGATACGATGAGTTAAAAAAGTATAAAAATTATCTAAAATATACATTAGATATAAATGCTCCATAACTCATTAGGGAAGCTCAAAAATACTGGAAAGTGGCAATTTGCACTGCATTTATTTTTTAAACAAGGGAATATTCAGTGTTCTCAATGTTGTGTGCAAAGCTAATCCATGTCACTGTCTTGCTGTCTGACCAACAGTTAGGCAGATACACTGCTTCCCAGCGTCATGGACAACACTAGATGGACAGTGTCAACAAATAATGTAAACTTCAGTTTTAAGGCAGCTGGTACTAATGCTGCGCACAGGCTTAACTCAGTGCCCATTTCAGAAATGGGACAATTAGCACTGAAAACAACAAACTGAGGGAAGAAAGGGGAAACAGCATTATTTGACAGAAACAATATGTCAAAATATTTTCCCTTTCACACACGCAAAGAAATATATGAACATTTAGAAAAACAAAGCACCCATCCCTCCAACTTCAGCCTGTTCCTTAACAAATATTTCAAAATACTGATAAATAATAGTGACTGCAAGCAGGATCCCAGTCCCAGAGCCAATGGCCCCAAGGAAGTCTGCTAACACCGACAGGGCACCAATGCACAGACCCCCGAAGGCAGCTGCTGTAGGGATGTACCTGAAAGAGAAAACACCTTTCATCAGGCGATAGGAGACGAGAGAACACAATAGCTGGAAGCAATGCAAGAAATGACTCCCTCAATATAAACTCATCAGAGCAGTCTTCACTGCTGAGATGTTGTATGCAAGAGAAGGAAGACTGATTAAGGCAATGATTTCAAACCACCACATTTTTAAAATGTTAATAGCCACAAAGCAGTGCAATTTTTAGGATAAATGATTAGAATTTTAGACTGAAACTTTAAGTATTATTTGTAACTATAGTGAGTATATATTTATACATTATTTTTGGGTATGTATATGTATGTATATACACACACACATATATATATACACACACACATATATACAATATATATATATTGTATTTTTCAGTATTTTTTTCCAGACATGTCTCTATAGCCTCCGGTTGGCCTAGAACCCACAGCAGTCCACCTGTTTCAGCTTCCAAGTGCTGAGATTATGTTAACAAGCTATCATGGGGGCTGGGGGGGGGGGCCAGGGGGGGCTGGCTTGTTTAGTCTGGACCTCAAGGACCAAGGGCTAACCCTGAACTCATCCTTCACTCCAGAGCTTCAAGATCAGAGACACATGTGACATCACCTCTGACTAAAATATTTAATATTCTTTTTTTGTTTGTTTGTTTTTTGAGACAATATTTAATATTCTTAAATTCCCTCTGTGGAATGAAAAATAAATTTCAAACCAGGTACATATGTACACACAGGCAAAACACTCATACATGTAAAATAACTTAAGATAGGAACACTAGTGCCAGTTCAAGAAATAGCTGAAGAAACAGCAGTCCACATACAGCTAGGTTTCATTATACTGGCCTGGTAGGCTGCATAGCCCAGGCTGGCCTTGAGCTTGCAGCAATCCTGCATTAGCCTCCCAAGGGCTCAAGTTACAGGAGTAGACTATATATTTCAACTGAATGTATAAAGTAGTATATGAATTTTATCTCAATAAAGCTGTCACCAAAGGCCAAATACCTGATACCTGGGGTCAATCTTACTACCTGGAGGTAGGGGTGCCAGTGTTTAGACGCTCCCTGGTTCTGCCAACCAACACTGAGAACTACTAATATGCATCATTTTCACACTGAGTAAGCAATGAAAGCACAGTCTCAGTTTAAAATTATAAAGGCTGCTGTCGTGGTTTGAATAGGAATAGCCCCCATAGACTCATGTTTGAGTGCTCGGCCAATAGGAAGTGGCACTACTGGGTATGGCTTTGTTGGAGGAAGCGTGTCACTGCTGGTGTGGGCTTTGTGGTCTACTATGCTCAAGCTCCTCCAGCACTATGTCTGCCTGCAGGCTGCCATGCTTTCCGCCATGATGATAATGGACTAAACCTCTAAAACTAAGCCAGCCCAAATTCAATGTTTCCTTTATAAAAGTTGCCATGGTTGTGGTGTCTCTTCATAGCAATAAAACCCTAACACGACTGCCTAAACAAGACCCGAACGAGGACAACACCAACAGACATGCTAACAGGGAAAGAGTCCCAACCCTGAGACCTAGGCAACTCAGGAATACTGAGAGCCCCAATTGGTTTTCCAATACCAAATGGTCAGCTCTAAAATCATGTATGTATAAATACCACTATACAGATACAGAAGACTATTTATATATTTAGGAATGAATATATATGCTAATTTAGGAAAGTGTGTGACAAAAAGAGGCAGGATACTATGAATTTGAGAGACAGCAGCTAGAGGTGGGGGAATACACTGGAGGGGGAAAAGGGGAAAATGACAGTTTTTAAAAAAAATTTTTAAGATTATAAAAGGGCCAATTTTTAAATTTTAGTTAAATTTTAGTTCTCTTGTGAAGAGCAGAAAACAGTGAATATAGTGAATATGAGTAAAGCAATAACCATTACAGATGAAAGGACTAAACATCATCTTACAAAGAAATGACCTTGTGACCTTACCTGTTCAGCTCATGGACCATGGAGGTATCTCTGTGGCCCCTCATCACCATCTGCTGTTCTTTAAGCTGCTTAGCCACCTGGCCAAAAAGAAAAGAAAAAAAAAATTGAATTTAAACTATTCCCATTTTATTGTTTTCTACACTTAAAACACAAGAACCTCAACACTGGCATCGTATTACTTCTACTGAACATAAGGAAACTAAGGTGGCAATGCCGCCAAGCTTATGCTAGCCATGTCACATCTGTGTTCTCGGCATCTTTCCGTATTAGTTCTGTAAAGAGGAACTGAATACTAGAGAAAAGGTTGTGCGAGTAGGACTGAGTTTTGGAGGATCACGAGGCCATGGTAAAAGTTTCAGAGAACCAACTCTTAGCCTGCTAGGGATATGTTTCACTAAGAAGATGTGAACAAAGCTTAAAGCTACGAAAGTAACTTATTTTGACAGCCAAATACTATGACTTTTTTTTTTACAAAGTCATTTTTAAGGAGCCACGTACTTACGTCTTTGGCTGAGGAGCCAGACACTTCTATCCAGGTCTTAGAAAAGAACGCGCAGGACCCCAACATGAAGATGATGTACACAACCACGTGGACGGGGTCCTCAAATATGGCTCCCATGGACTCAGGAGGCGACAAATAGTAGCAAAGGCCACCAACAGGGTAGGAACGAGCAGGCCCTCCCCCACTGACATCCTATCAAAGAAAAATTGAATAAAACAAATGCCCAACCTGACTAGTCGAAAACACTAGGGTTTTTGTTTACGGCTGAGGATTAAACCTGTGAATTACCATGACTCACACCACACACCTAAAGATTTGTCTCCGTTTTGAGATGAAGTTTCACTGTGTTACCCAATATGACCTCAAACTCTGTAAAGTATCTCCTGAGTATTTGAGACTACAGTTGTTATTGCCAGAATTTATATATTTGAATTTTTCAAAAGCTTTCACAATGTTTTAACTTTTTAAAAGAGAAACTTTGCCAGGCATGGTGGAGCACACCTTTAATCCCAGCACTCGGGAGGCAGAGGCAAGCAGATCTCTATGAGTTTGAGGCCAGCCTGGTCTACAAAATGAATCTACGACAGCCAAGGCTACACAGAGAAACATCTTGAAAACCAAAACAAAAAGAGAACCTTTATTATTATGTAGTGTGTATGATGCCTGCGGGCTGAGGAGTGCGTGGCACAGTGCATATGTGGAGGTCAAGGGACAACTCTGTGGAGTTGGTTCTCGCCTGCCACCTTTTCATGATATCAGGGGTCAAACTCCAGAATGTCAGATGTGCACAGAAAACGCCTTTACCTGCTGAGCCATTTCATCAGCCCTGCAGCCAGTGGGGTCTATGTAACTTTAGGAGTTAACACTGTATCCTTCAGACCTTCAAAATTATGTACTTTACTTTGTGTAAAACACTTTATGTGTATCATTAACACAAGAATGAGTTTTTAAAATATACATCTATAATTTGAGGATAAAAATAGAACAATTTATAAATAATCTGATTATATTTAGAGTCTGAAATGTTTCTCAACTCTTTGGGAATGACTGTTACATTTTGCAGTATTAAGAATGCAAACCGCCAGACGGTGGTAGGACATGTCTTTAATCCTAGCACTTGGGAGGCAGAGGCAGGCCAGCCTGGTCTATAGAGTGAGTTCCAGGACCACCAAGGCTACACAAAAAAAACCCTGTCTCGAAAAACCAGAGGTGGTGGTGGCTGCGAGTGAATGGGGGACCAGACACAAATAAAATCATTTTGCCAGGGGGTAGTGGCTCACAACTTTCATCCCAGCACTTGAGAGGCAGAGGCAGGTGGATCTCGGTAAGTTCAAGGTCAGCTTGGACTACAGAGGGAGTTCCAGTTCCAAGACAGCCAGAACTACACAGAGAAACCCTGTCTTGAAAAACTTAATAAATAAATAAATAAATGCCATCAGCTAGGCATGAAAGAACGCACCTATAATCCCAGCACTCAAAACTGAGTCAAGAGGATCAAGTGGTTAAGGCCAGCCTGAGCCTCAAGAAAAAAATAAATAATAAGGAATGCAATCAAAATAGTGACAGGAAACAGCTTTCTGCCTAAGTTACTCTAGGTTTGTAATTATATAGACTAAGTACTATATCTCAAGAAGGACTCCAAAATATTATTTTTGGTAGAAAGCAAGTTCTAGAATTATATACTCTATAAAAGAACTTTCAAAAAGGAGACTGTCCT
Source organism: Acomys russatus (assembly GCF_903995435.1). Taxonomy (NCBI): domain Eukaryota; kingdom Metazoa; phylum Chordata; class Mammalia; order Rodentia; family Muridae; genus Acomys; species Acomys russatus. Next base: position 53,539,030 of record NC_067145.1, read on the forward strand.
TTTATATAATTCTATAAGAGGGGAAATGCTCTTACTATATGATCAAATTTTGGCTGGATTGCTTTAAAAACTAAATAAATAGATTACTTTGTTTTTTGGATTTAGTGGATTCTGTTTCTGGTTTCAGTCTTGTTAACTGCATGCCCCTCTCCAGCCTACTCAAACTCAAGCTAGTTTTTTCCACTCAGGGCATGAAAATGAAAGAAATATAAAGATGATGATTATTTTTCCCATTTTTGCAATCATCTGTATTTCCCTATACTGAAAAATAGAAAATGTTATAACAGACATCAGAGCAAGACAACAAGAGGCCGAATGTGTGGCACACACCTCTGATGCCTACGCACAGAGGCTGAAGCAAGAGGACTCCTGGTTAGCCTGGGCTACAGCATGGGACCACATCTCAACAACAAAGACTAAGACTCAGAAAATCATTTTTATGGAAACAATTATGATTCTTAGCCTAAAAAGCTATTCAAATGATACTACAGATGCTTTCTATATAGTAAAATATTAAAAACTACTTGGCCAATCTTAGTCTTAGAACATTTACCAAATTTTCCAAATAACAAAATGGTACAGGTGAATAAATTTCAAAATGCTTCAATGTCAGCTAAAAAGACAACTATAAAATACAAATTTTAAATAATAAAAACAAACATACTCACGGCCCACTGTCCTAGTAAGTTTACTAAGAAGTTGCCACTAAATCGAACAGACAGCATCTGGGAAATGACATACAAGTTTGAAACTAGGGCAGACTGGAGAATTATGGGAATATTCGATGTGTAGAAGAGCTTGATGGGATAGCTACTGTACTGTCCTCGATACCGAGCCGACTTAATGGGCAAGTCCACACGGAACCCCTAAAAATGAAATGAAGAGTAAAAAGACCTGCATATCAAAGAGTGCTGAGGAAAGGTAGAAACAGAGTGTGTGACAAGCCAGCAACCAAACTTGTACCCTCCCCAAAGAGGTTTTTTCTTCTTTCCTACTTCATGGTCCATGTTTTCCACCTTCAAGCTAGAGTTTCAAGACTGGTCCTTGAAGCACTGACTTGTTGGGCGCCATCCTTTTGAACAGCATTCACAATTTTACAAGACAAACACAGTTGTATCAGTGAAATGGTTCCACGTACCTGAAAATAGATGACAACAGCGAACACGAACACGGTAGCAATGAGGTTCATGAGGTTGGGGAGGTTCTGCCGGTAGAAGGCTTCCCTCAGGGCTCGGACTTTGTCTGTCCTGGTAGCCAACAAGTGAAACAGAGCTATGACTGCGCCCTCAAACTCCGTACCTGAGAAATCAAGACAAATAAACTGTGGATACCTCTTCCAAAGTCGCCTCAAAGTTCTAAACAAATAACGTGAACCTCGAGCCAATTTACCAGTTTATGACTCTACATTATATGGATTTATGGCGTAGCCATGTGTGTGGGTTCTAAACATATGTCAATCATGGAGGCAAATTTCAACATAAATCTGCAATTTTCATCCATAAAGGTTTGCCTCTCCTTTACTCTAGGGAAAGGAAAGAAGTACTTTTAGGGATAATAAAAAGCAGCAGCAAAGCATAATAAAAAAGTCAGAATCAGAGCAGGTATATTTATCTACCACGTTTGCCTTTAGTTGATTGCACCAAGAATGTTAATACACTATCAGGGGTATTTCTTAAGGCTGGGATCAAACATTGACTAGTTAGGATAGGATGATTACTGAGAAGTGCAAAGGAATATGGGGAAAGAAAATGAAATCTTTCAAAACTTAGATGCTATCACAAAGCCAGTTAGAGGCAAGGGGATGAGTGGCCCCTGGGGACGGCCAAATTGTAATCCATCCACTACCTTTCCGTCCCTCCGCTGCAATCAGGGAGGTAAGTGACTGGCAGCAATGGCTTAAGCAAGGTCAACAGACAAAATTGCAATACTGTAGGCAACCACTGGCACTTTAACGGAGCAGGTCAGAATGCACTCGTTTGGACGCCCTACTGCATATTTCATACGTCTCTGCTCATTAAGTTTTAAACGACTAGCATTCGTGGCCCCCGGGGTAGCAAACTGGAGTGGCTAAGGCATGTGCTGCTGCATTAAGGACTCATTTTCAGCATACATCCAGCAAAACTCGTGCAGTTGCAGTCACTGTGCAATGTACCTCTGCCAGTGTTAATGGTAGTGGGACTAAAGGCCTTCCAGACAATGGTTTCACAGATGTTGGTGGCAATAAAGAGGGAAATACCAGACCCCAAGCCGTAACCCTTCTGTAGCAGCTCATCTAACAGCAGCACAATCAAACCAGCAACAAACAACTGTGGGGAAAGAAATGCACGTAAGCGGAAGCAAGAAAAAAACTCAGGAAGGGGCAGACGAACGGCTATTTCAGTTTGTGCATTCCCAATAACAGAGCTAAGTGGTGTTCTTCAGCACTGTGGCATCTGCAGCTTCTGACTGCTACTAGTCAGAGGCCACTTCTGAACGCCAGGCACTAGGAATACTGTCGCAGTACATAGCAAACATTTCACAGCAGTAATGCCATGTGCATAGTTTCCCTCACAACGTCTAAACTGGGCCTTATGGGGGGTGAGGCACTAAATAATAATAATAATAATAATCACAGCTTAGAATTTGATAGAGAAAAAAACATAAAATATTCCAAATACTTCCATCTAAGTAAAAGGCCAAATAAATTACAAATTAAAAGAAATTCTCCACTCCCTAATGGATAAGAATGAGATTGAAAAAACATTTTACCAAGTATTGTTATTTTCTATATAACATAGTATGTATAAAATAAGCCGAAAATCAGAGCACAACTGAGTATACAAATTATAACATAAAAATGTATTCGATATTTACTTTATTTTATTTTTCTCTTGGTTTTTTTGAGACTGGGTTTCTCTGTGTAGCCTTGGCTGTCCTGGACTTGTTTTGTAGACCTGGCTGTCCTCAAACGCCTAGCAATGTGCCTCTGCCTCGCGAGTGCTGGGACGACAGGTGGGCGCCACCACGTCCAGCTTATTTGATATTTACTATGACAAAGACTGACTATACATTTGAAAAGATTTCACCATGTTTTCAAGCTCATCTTTTTTAAAAAATGCAAACATACTAAATTTAGCTTATGGCTATCCTCTGAGAAGCCATGCCTATAGAAACATGTGTCAGTAAAGCCAATCCACAGTTTCAGTCATGTGGCTCTTTCCTAACTGAAATACCTTCCCTCATCAACAGGGAAATAAGGCATGCTGGTAAGCCCCCTGCCTTGCTACCTTATACAGGTCCCTCCGTTTCACTCTCCCCTACAGAAACAAGGAGGTCGCTTCAGTTCCTCCCAGCTCAAGCAGCCCACCTTCATTACCCACTTGACCAGTCAATGTACATATCAAACATACCATTTAAGCATGCTTACCTTACACACCACAGTTTTTTTTCTGTTGTTTTTTTTTAACTGCCATTTCAGTGCCTGTACAAAGCCTAACTTGTCTACTTAAAGCTTTTAGTTTAACTTTCAAACAACTAGAAGAGGGGCCTAATTCTTAAAACTCCTAAGAGATCACGGTAAACTTTTACTGTTTGAAAACCCAACGTTGACATTCTGATAAGGTAAGAGAGAAGTTAAGGCTGGCTTTGATTTTGGCCACAGGTAGGTAATGGTCATGGAGTATTCCGTCACTAAACCCATGCCCACTGCAGGAGACAGTGCCCACTCACAAATCAGTCACTCGTGGTTCAACACATGATCTGTCCGAAGACACATGAGGTTCTACAGACTAATGCTGGCCTACAGAGCCATTAATGCGCTTTGAAAATGGATTCATCTTTTTCAGAAGTAAGAAAAGTATGAATAAATCTAAATGAGCAATGGCTTGTGGAACTTGTAGAATAGGGAAAAAGCTAGTAAGAACCACATATGCTCATGTAAGAGGAAGCAGCAGTAGCAAAGGACAGCAGCACCTCCGTGAAGCCCAGTGACAGCACAGCAGTGACCAAGCACACATGGGCAGTGCACAGATGACCTGAGTGGATGTAAACCACTCAGCTGTCAGCCTTGTGTCGGCCCACACCACTTAGTTTGACAAAAGCATACTTACCTTCACTGTGTGCCATGGACAATGACACTTTCTATTTTGTGTTTAATTTCAATCAAGAACCAATTTAGATTTCAAAACCAATTAGTGGAAAGAGCACTATGTGAGTGAAACAAAAACAAAGTGAGAAATACCTTCCATAACAGCATGCAAACAGTTTTCAAAAACCTATGTTTCTAGGTGAATACACACTGATCCAATCACAGCTCTTCAGTGTAGCCACATAGTTTCAATGTTAGCAATCCCTTGAAAAGACACAAATGGGTCACTGCCCACCAACAATCAAACATGACATTTTTCTTTATACATTAACACTAAAAGAATTAATCACAACAGACATCTGTATACCAGAATTTATGTCAGCAAGTTTATGCATATTTGCTCATTTCATTCTTAGAAATAATAAACTTTCTGAATGTGTAAAAGAAATATCACATCCTGAACTCCATTTGTCAGTTTAAGTGTGTAAGCTGTTCTGTGCTGGCCCCTCTGCTAAGCAGCCCACAGCGTCAATCTACATTCCCTGACTCTAAGCCTAGCTGAGGGAAAGTACCAGAGAAATCACACTGGGACAAGGTGTTCTGAGGGCTTGATACTAGTCCTCAATGTCCTTTTTAAAAAATTGCAAGGCTACTTTAGACTAAGGGAGTATTGTGGAGGTAATACATACTTAGTATTCTCAAGACCCTCAAATCCAAAAGAAAACAAAACCAAAATGGCGTAAAACTTTATTGGCTGCATAAAGCAAATATTTTAAAGCCTATCAGGATATCTAATATGCAAGCCCTGCAAAAGGATCTTGATCAACCCCCAAAGGGTTGAAACACACAGGTTGGTGTTTTGTTTTGTTTTGTTTTGTTTTGTTTTTGAGACAGGGTTTCTCTGTGTAACAGCCCTGGCTGTCCTGGAACTCTCTTTGTAGATCAGGCTGGCCTTGAACTCACAGAGATCCCTTGCCTCTGCCGCCTGAGTGCTGGAATTAAAGGTGTACACCACCACGCCCGGCTCAAGAACCACTGCTTTAAAGAAACAAAACACAAGCATGATGTCCTATCAATAGCATCTTCAGCACTGCACCAGCATATAAAGAAACCCTAAGCACTGAAGGATGCTAAAGTCAGTGTCCAGAGCATCTTCCCTCCCATTCCTCTGCGTCTCTTCCTTTTCCAATGCTCAATGGCTACAATGTTGTCAAGCACGTGATTTGTCAGTGGAGAAATAAAGGAGGTGCTCTTCCCGTATGAAATGCATCTTATGCAGGAAGAGAATGCACTAGGCCTCAGCAAGTTACCAAAGCCCCAGCAATCCATGACAAAGCCTGCCCTAGCACACAGACACAACAGTTATAATTCATTAGAGGTCATCCTTATTAATCATGCCAACAGATACTTGATGATCTAACTCTCTGTCCTGAGTCAGGCTCACTGAATACTCTTTCTTATCTGACTTGCTTCCTATATAAGACTTATTTAGAGGGGGGAGGGGAAAGGTAAATTATGCCCATCAAAGATAGTCATTTCTCAAATACTGGCATTTGAGACTACTTCAAAAATATGAACTTGATCTTGTGAACTTTTAGGAAAAAAATCCCAGATTAATTCTAATTTCATATAGTATATAAAATAAATTTCCACAGTAACCAGGACTCTAGTTTGCATATTTTATTAACTTAAAACATTAAAAAGAAAAAGGTTTCTAAACATTACATACAGTCAAAATTACGTTGGTCTTTAAAATTTCCATTCTAAAATATCCATTTTGGAAACCCATACAAGGCTGAAGCGATAGCTAAGCTGGCAGCTGGCCTACTACACACAAGCTCTAGGTTCAGCCCCCAGTGCTGCATAAACCAAGTATGACACAGCATATGGGCAATGCTAGCACCTGAGACGTAAGGGTGGGAGAAGCAGGAACTCAAGGCCATCCTCAGCTATATCCTGAGTTTAAGGCAAGTCCAGGCTATATGGCATTGCCTCTCATAAATAGATACATACATACATACATACATACATGCATACATACATACTCTCCCTCCCTCCAAGGAACACATGTACGTGAGTATATATATTTTGCTGGCACTAAAATTATTTAGAACATCACAGTTTTGTACTCCACCAAGAAAGAAAAGGGTCAGATGACCTGCTAAATGCCTAAGATCTGAGCACTCAAGATGCAGAGACAAAAGGCCTCCAAGTTTGAGGCCTGTGAGGTAAACTGTGACAAACTATCTTATTACAGCAAATTAGGCATTTCAGACTTGGACAGCTAGCTTCATCTAGCTTACTGTTACCGTGCCTTCTTTAGAGGAACAGGTTTCATTTTAATAATAATTTCATGCTGCACATGTTTGTCTCTAATTGGTGATTCAAGAAATCCTCCCCTGCAAACACCCAAACAACTGGGACTACAGGTATGCACAACCGTGCAGGGGTTCACAGCAGGTTTTCTGAAGTGACTTCGGCCAACAAGTACACTCAAACATATTCTATACCAACAGCTAGGATGCTCTAACCTCAGCAGCTATGGCCAAGCTGACAACCACCCAGAGGCAATGAACACCCCACCACTGCCACCTGGCTGTCAACAGCAGGAGTACACTGTTAACTGAGGGACTATATTAGGATTCCTGAGACATCCAAATGTGGAAAATGCACATCACAGAACAGTGACAAAGAGGCATCCAGAACTCTTAGGTGACAGACTGCGAAGCTATGTGAACAAACTTTTATTCTTTTACACCAACATATTTATGTCACTTCAGTAATAATGTTGTAATTAAATAAAATAATTCGGAAGGAAATTATTCATATCATTCACCTAAAGAACTGTTAGATAAAAGGGACCAAACTGTTGTATTAATGTATGAAAACACAGGGTTTCTTACCTGTATAATGATAAGGAGACAGATGCCAGCGCCCATTTCCGCAGGGTCCCCGTACATGCCCGTCATGACATACACAATGGCTTGCCCAATGGTAATGATCATACCAAATACTGACAAAAAAGGAGTACATGCTTACAACCAAAGACAAAAAGCAATAAAACCAAAAAGCTATAGGAAACATCTTTCCACAAGCACACTCAAATCTGGAAGAAGCTCTTTAATTGTATGATTGCTCACGTTTCTGGGCTCCGTTGAACAGAGCTCTGTCTTTGGGTGTGTCTCCAACTTCAATGATTTTGGCTCCAGCTAACAACTGCATAATCAAACCAGATGTTACAATTGGGGAGATACCCAATTCCATCAGCGTTCCTATAAAGAAAGAGACCAAAAGCAACAACTATTGTACCTAACACAGATTATTTGGAGCATCCCAGTCCTGACATAATAAGTGTGTTTAAATAGTGACACATTTCCATTGGGTGAAACGTGTTACACTATAAAAACTGTTAATTAAAATACCAACTCCTTGGCCTGGAGACATGGCTCAGTGGTTAAGAGCGCTGACTGCTCTTCCAGAGGTCCTGCGTTCAATTCCCAGCAACCACATAATGGCTCACAACCATCTGTAATGTGATCTGATGCATACTGTATACATAATAAATAAATCTTTAAAAAAAAAATTACCAACTCCTTGTTAAAAGAAACCTCAAGGCTGACAGGTATAGCTAAGTTGTAGAAAACATGATGCTCTGGGTTTAATATCCAGCTTCAAAACAGAAAAAAAAAAGGAAAAACAAAAGGCTAGGGGCCAGCCAGGTGACTAACTCATTAAAAGCACTTCTCACTATACCCAACAACCTGAGTGCAATTCCCAGGACCCAAATGATGGAAAAAGAAAACTCAAAGCTGTCCTCTGATCTCTAAAGACATACTATGACATGCACATGCATACATACACAAATACATTTTTAAATTTTTAAGTGTTACGATATAAAATAGCCTTGTGGCAGAGTGTTGTCTAATATGTGAGGGCTTAATGTTTAATTAACAGTATCACGAATTTAAAACATAAGTAAGCAGAGGTAGGGATGTGGCTCGAGTACCTGCCTAGCGCATATAAAACCCTATATCCAATGTCTAGGACGGGCAGGAGGGAAGGAGGGAAAAGGGAGAGCTTCCAAAGGTTTTGTCTAAACCATTGTTTTTTAAACTTATACTAAAATTGGGGGTTATTAAATTTTTTATCACATTTATTTACTTATTATACTCTAGTTTCTCTTCAGATCATACAAACTTTTTACCTTTTACTTAGTTACATTACTTGTTTAGTATATGAGAGGGTATATGTCTGGGAACACCTGATACAGCTTATGCATGGAGGTCAGAGGGGAACTTGCATTGTGTTAATTCTCTCCTTCTCCCACGTCAGTCCTGGGGTACAAACTCTCACATTAATAGGCTGGAATGGCAAGTACCTTAACCTTACTGAACCATCTCATCAGACCCTGTTTGTTTCTATGATAGAGGCTTGGTATTTATCCCAGGCTAGCTTCAAACTCTGTGGCCAGGCGTGAGCTTGAAGTCCCAATTCTCCTGTCTCTACTTCCTAAGAGCTAGGATCACGGGTGGGTGCATCCTCAGGAGGCTCAGGATGTTGTCTTATGTGCTACAGTTAGCAGGTGGTTCACAGGATGCTTGCTGAGTCAGTAATTAAATAAGTTACATTATATTCTCATGCTGTAATATGCCCATTAAATGAAGGAACTCATTAAAGACATTTTAAAAAACAACAGTACATATATATATATATATGTGAATATACAGTTTTGAGTATGTATATTATATATTTTAAACATGTAAACTTAGTGCTCATTTCGGAAGCACACATACTAAAATTGGGTACAGAGATTAGTATGGCCCTGTGCAAGAATAACATGCAAATTCATGAAGCATTCTACATTTTTAAAGCATATAAGTTCAAATGTAAATGAATATGTAAAGGAAAGATGTGATTAATATCTGAAACTTGTCAACATCCCAGGAATGTGCACCATATATGTGTTGGTGCACTTTATAACTGTTGATACAATTAAAACATAATAAATCTTTCAGGAAACAGTGGCTGCATAGACCCGTGCTATGTCAGCTGATAAAAACAGCTTCTCTCTACAGTGAACAGTAGTTGGCCAATGTGCTGAAAACAAGTGACTACTGAGTGTTCAGCCTTTAGAGGAAGGACTACCACCATCCTCATGCTCAGGGAACACCTCAGAAAAAGGGATGGCAAGAATGTAAGAGCCGGGTAACGGGGAGGAAGCTGTAAAATGCTGTAGTGTGTGCATGCTATGGCCACGGCACTCAACCCCACAGCAGAACTGACGCTTATAAAAAGTCTGCACAGGACTGAGCCACTGAACATTTGCTGTCAGCAGGACAGCCACTGGCGATTTACTCACATTCCAGTGGCCAGCTTGACACCAGTCCACTAAGTCACAAGCCAAAGATAAAAACAAGAGGGCTGGAAAAATAGCTCGGCAGTTAAAAACACTGACTACTCTTCCTGAGGGTCCAGGTTTAATTCCCCACACCCAAAAAGTAGCTCACAACTATCTGTAACTCCAATTCTAGAGGGTCTTGTGCTGGCCCCCATGGGCACCAGGCATACATGGGGTGCACACACATCCAGGCAAAACACTCAGAATATGAAATAAGAAAGAAAGAAAGAAAGAAAGAAAGAAAGAAAGAAAGAAAGAAAGAAAGGCAGGCAGGCAGGAAGGAAGGAAGGAGACACGAAATGGAATGAGGACTTGAGGACTGGCTGGAGGTGAAAGGGTAGAGGGAAGATGACTGTGTGAAGAATATGTGGAACTGTTAATGAATTTGGGGGAGAAAATAAGAAGGGGGCGGGAGGGCCAATGAGTAAAGATACTTCTGTGGCAGGCCTGGCAACCTGAGTTCAACCCTTCAATCCCTGGAACCCACATAAAGGTAGAAAGAGATCAGCTCCACAAAGTTGTACTCTGGCCTCCACTGTGACTTGTATATGTGTGCGCACGCGCGCACACACACACACTTTAATAAATAAATGAGCCAATATTAATCCTATAGTCTAAAAAACAACTACCAGTAATATGCCATATATTCAAAATATTGCCCCCAAACATACATCACCATTTCTGAAGTTCAAGTAGCCTCAGGCTATCTGGTCAGCCGCAGTGCTGACACCCCGCTCGCTCTCCCAGGCTGCGTCAGGCTGTCTTACTCTTGTGGGCTTTGGCTCAGGCTTTCCTCTCCCACTGGCCCAAGGACTATACTCCAATGCAAGCACATCGCCTCCCTGACACTGCAAATCATGGGATTTAACAAAAGGAAAATCCCTAGCATAGGGCTGAGAAGATGGTTCAGGGGGTAAAGAGCTTGTTGCATAAAGGAAGTACAGAATTCAGATCTCCAGCACCCGTGTAAACACCACCAAACAAGTGGTGTGGTGGGCCACCTGTAACCCAAGCTCCCAGGGTACAATCAGGGTACAACTCTAGGGCTGTCTAGAGTAAGCTGACTAGCTAGACCACCAGAACTAGCAAGCTCTGAGTTCAAATGAGAGACCCAGCCTCAACACAAAAGGTATGATGGCACACATTTAGGAGGCAGAGGTAAGGAGGGTATCTGAGAGTTCTAGGCCAGCCAGAGTTACATAGTGAGACACTGTCTCAAATATATATACAGTAGACAGTGATCAAGACACTAGTCAACCTCTTACTCTCACTGTGTACACATGTATGTGTGCCCACACACATTCAAACACACATGCACACACACACTAAAGTCAGTGTTGTCACTACTGCAAGCTGGTTTCTACTCCTAAGCAATGGGTTTCTGTTCTGTCTCCCCCATATAAAACAGCAGGATGGAGGTCAAAAGTGCATACCTCTGTTGGATGCAAGAATAACTCTCATCCAGTAGAAGGGATCTGCAGAATCCGATGACATGATCCCAAACAGCGGAATCTGAAACATCACACAAAACACTTAATGGGATCATAAGGGCAGTCCGCAAGGGACAGGCTCTTAATTTAAAATGCAATTGTTAGGCCCACAATGCCTGTTAGATACTGTCTGTAATTTCTAATAAAAGCTTAAAGTTCTCCAATAAACGCCACAGTAAACACTCCTCAGTACAGAGAATATGCCTAACACTGCTACATATCTAAAAGTAGCAAAGTAGATCAGTTTTATTTTTTCACCACAACTAAAAAATATGCCAGGCCTGGTGGTCATGGTACACACCTTTAATCCGGGATGCAGAGGCAGGCGATCTCTCTGAATTCGAGGCCCACATGGTCTACAGACTGAGTTCCAGGACAGCCAGGGCTACACAGAGACACCCTGAGAAGGAGGGGAGGAGGAAGAGAAATAGAGAAGAAAGAAGAAGAAATAATCCTGAAATAAAAACTAAAATTCAAAATTGTATACAGCATAAGTTCAAAACTCAATACAGAAAATAATACTGGAAAAGAAATCCTTTTTAAGAATTCAATACTGATTATATGTAAAAGGTGAGATTATGATTGTTTTTCTTCCTTATTCTTCTCACGAATTATCAAATATTTTATTGTAAGCTATCATCTCCCACCCAGTTTTTTGACAAGGTCTCAATCTGTAGTGCAGCTTGGTCAATAACATGTTATGTACCTCAAGATAGCCCTGAATTTGAAGGAATCTAACACACCCAGAAACCTATTAACTTTTAATCCAGGAAAACAAAAACCCTTAGCTAGGCCTCATTGATCACACCTGTAATCCCAGCACTTAGAAGACTGAGGCAGGAGGATTGCTGCTACAAACAGACAAGGGGGGGCGGGGAAGAGGGAGGGGGAGGAGAGTGGGGGACGTGGGAAGTCTTCACTTCAAATTATTGCCTATTGCAGGACACATGTTTAGCTTCCTTACCACAGTGGGGAGGAATGCACAGCCCGGCACACGCTAGCCGGGCCCTTTACCACTGGGGAATTATGTACCTCCCAGCCACCCATGTATAAGAAACAATTGGTGAATCCCCTTCTCAAACGTGACATATCCCTTTCTCAAAAATGCAGTTTCTGTCACAAGGAAAATGGTATTGTTAATTTCAAGAATCTCTCAGGGCTGAGGAAATAGTTCAGTTGACAGCAGTGTTTCCCACACAAGCATGAGGGGCAGAGTTGGGGGACTGCATGAGAAGAACCGTGTACCCGCACATGTCTGTAACACACGACAGGGAAGGGCAGAGACAGGAGGGTCCCTGCAGCTTGTCAACCAGGCAGTGTAGCTCATAGGAAACCACAGACCTCCATAGCCAAGCGAGCACACACATATAAGTCCATGCACACATCCAAAAAGAAACAAAAACTCTGAAACAATTTAAAATGTTTTTAAACTCCAAAATATGCTGCCAGAAATTTTAAGTAACTAAATCTCTGGGATGCTTGAGCTCTTATAAGCTAGGCAGTGGAACTGGTAAAGCAGAAGGTGTGGCTAGTTTGTGTGTACCCTGCATCTGTGGACAGTCTTCACCTGAGCCAAGTGAGGACTGAGGAAGTCACCGTGTAGGAACCCACTGACACTACAGGACAGTACCTAGCCAAGGCCCCTGGAACAACGCTTTATACTTCTTCTGGAGCTATACTTCTTCTGCAGGTCCTTAAATGTCCAAAGAACTGCTAAGTCTATTTTCTGTAAAGTCTTTCTTTTAGCAAACCTGGCAGAATATTAATACAACACAGTACTCTGGAAAACCCAAATACTCCATGCTCTAATGTAGATGCAGAAAAGGAGCGCTGGGATTTTTCAAAAGCACTGGGAAGCCAAAGCTGAATAAGGCAACCTGGGCGGTGGGACTGCAAGTTGCAGATCTGGAATGTGGCTCGGTGTCTGCCTAGCATGTTCAAGGGCCCAGGGTCCCCCCAGTGCTGAAAATGAACAAGATGGCAAGTCACAGTTACAATACAGGATTAGGATTAGCCCCACCCCCACCCCCCAGCACATAACAAAGTACAAACATATGAAAGAGAAAAAGCTAATCAGAACTTTAAAAAGCTGCAGGAAAATAAAAACATGTACAAAGCAGCTGCAATGGTCATGGTTGACTACTAACTTGATAGGATTTAGCATCACCTAAGAAACAAGCTCGAACAGGTCTGCAAAAGTATTTTCAGAGAACTTTGAAGAGTGAGGTGGCATCCTGAAGCGGGAGACAGCACCTCACAGTGGATTAAATGGTAAAGCAGGTCAAGGGACCGAGCAGGCGGAGGGTCAGGAAGCCTCCCTCCCTCCCTGGTCCCTCTGCTTCCAGACAGCAGGCACAATGTGACTAGCCCAGCCACCCCACGCTCCCGTCACCACACCTTTCTGGCACTGTGGACTGAACCCTTAGGTTGTGAGCCACAGTACCCCATCATTTCTCAGGCCGCTTCCATCAGGTGCTTTGCCACAGCAACAGGCAACGTGACTAGTAACAGCTGCTACACAGGAAAAAGGTGATAAGAGTTGAAGATCACAGATAGCTAGCTGCCTACCCACTCCAGGGCGAAGCTAGCAATCCTCAGAATGCCCACTAACATTCCAAATTTGGAGAGAAGTAAATTCCCTGCTTTTGTTAAGAGGAGCTGAGAAGAAAGGGAAGTGAAGCGATGGCGCGAGCCTCTAGGATGGAACCGAATATTATGGCGATATGTTAAATTTGAAAACTGAGAAATGACCTGGAGCCTAGAATGGAATATAGACCTCCACAGTTAGGTGGTGAGAACAACCACGGGGGGAAAAAAATCAAAGCAGAGCCCTGAAAACATTTAATGTAATGATCTCAGCTTCTCTCACCTCCCACCATTCCCTCAAGCTAGAGAAAACTGGCTAGAACTTGTTTTATATTCAGCTGACATCACCCACACTGGGCAGAGCTGCCCAAACGTGAGAAAGACAAAAAGCAACAGCTTAGCGACTGTCTAAACACAGGGACCACAGGGACCACAACGGCATGAGTGGGCCACAGCATGGGGCATTCCTGAGAACAGCCTTGGTTTGTGTAAGAAACATTGGTTTGTGATGGGACGCTGAATGCAGGGCCTATATAAGCTAGATAAGCACCTCGGAGGCAGGACGGGGGAGTGGGTTTTGTTTTGTTTTCCTTTTAACTCTGTAGAAAGGGTCTCTCTAAGCTGCCCAGGCTGGCCTTCCCCTTGAGACCTCCTGCCTCAGCTGCCAGAGTAGCTGAGATCACAGGGCAATGGCGCCAGGCCTGGAGGGCATTCTTTCATCAGTGTTTCCTTCTTGGGATCTGGGTAATGATTTAAATCCCAAAACCTCACTATCTATATTTTTACAGGTTGCTGACCCTTATAGAAGATTCAGTATTTTTAAGACAATTCTCATAAATAAATCAACCTAAAAAGTGAAAGCTCTGTGTGTGTGTGTGTATGCGTGTGTGTGTGTGTGTGTGTGTGTGTGTGTGTGTGTGTGTGTGTGTGTGTGTGTGTACACATATATATGTATGCACACACACAGTGGGCATTCTTACAAAAATGCACATAATGATTCTAGATGTTTATATGAAAACATAAAAGAACTACAGTTGGTCCATTTAAGTAAAGAACAAAGCTGCAAGATTTTTCCTAACTCATTAGTATAAGAATAGTGTCAGAATCCAGCTGTTGCTCAGAACACAATACTTCCCGCAGCTTTTCCCTGTCACAGATACCAGCAGACCACCCTACTGAGACATTTGAGTCCTGAGCTAACAGAGTCCCAGGTGCCAACACCTTTCTAGCCTAAGAAGTGAGCCTGCATCAAAGTGAGCACTGAGGACCACAAAGCTGGCTCCTTGCCCTCTTCTGTGCCTCCTGCTTAGGAACCAGAGAGCCTGCTGTAGGCTCAGGATGTGAAACATCCCTAATTCTCAGAAACGTGTAAAAAGAGACTCTCACGTCTGCCGTGGGGGATGACTCCTTGCTTCAGAGGCCCTATTTATTATGCTGTCTCTGATGTTGGGGCCCAACTCTCCTCACAGCCCCCACTATGCTACTGCCTCTCTTTCTATCCATCTGTGACATTAATTATTCATATTCTCTGTCTTAGGTGTTTACTGCTGTGAAAAAAACACCATGACCAAAAGCAACTTGGGGAAGAAAGGTTTATTTCACCATCTAGGTGCACCTGGCTCGGCTTGTTTTCTTTCTTTTTTTAATCAAGAAAATACAGTAGGCACACGGTGGCGCACGCCTTTAATCCCAGCACTAAGGAGACAAATCAGGCAGATCTCTGTGCGTTCTAGGCCAGCCAGGTCTACACAGTAAATTCCAGGACAACTTGTCTCAGAAAGAAAAAAGAAGAAGAAAATGCCTTAGTGGCTTCCCTATCGGCAGGTCTTTCTTATAGTAGCACTCTCTCCTCTCAGATAGCTCTAGCTTGTGTCAAGCTGACAAAGCAGTAGGCAGTGTACTTCCAACAATCAGCCTCAGTGCTCCTCTTCAACACTCACGTGACACCTTTCAATTGTGATTTACTTTGAAGTTATGGGTATTAATTAATATAGGACTATTTTCTGTAAAATGGCCGTATAGAGCAAGAAAACAGGAGAGTAAGACATGTGTTTATATAAAAACTAGTATTCAATAAGATTCCAAGATAATTTCAACTGGGAAATTTCTCAGCAAATTGTTCTAGAACAAGTGGATACCTTTGTAGAAAAAATTATCTTGGAACAGATCACCAGCCAGTACATGCAAGCTAAATGTTCAGAAGAACACTAGAGAAGAATTTTTACAACAGGCAAAAATTTCTCAGGTTGGCCTGACCCAGCATAGTGATGAACATCTTTAATGCCAACATTTGGGAGGCAGAGGCAGGAGGAGGCTCTGTCTCAAAAAAGAAAACAAAAAGGCTTTCACAGGTGGGTTGGGTGAGTGACACACTCCCAGAATCCACACTTAGGAGACGGAGACATGCAGTTCACAAGGTAAAGGCCTTCATGGACTACACAGAGGCCGCTCTCAAGAATAATAGTAAATATACTGGGCAGTGATGGTGCACACCAGGACAGGCAGAGCTACACAGATGAACACTGTCTTGGAAAAAACAAAAAAGAAAAGAAGGAAAAAAGAATAATAGTAGTGGTGATAAATAAATTTCTTACATTTTTATTGGGCAAAGAACTTACATATTGTATTCAGAAACCATAAAAAGTTTACAGTTCAATAATAAGACAATAAAGCTGGCTGGTGGTGGCACACACCTTTAATCCCAGCACTCAAGAAGCAGAGGCAAGCAGATCTCTGTGAGTTCAAGGCCAGCCTGGTCTACAAAGTAAGTCCAGTACAGCCAAGACTACACAGAGAAACCTTGTCTCAAAAAAAAAAAAAAAAAAAAAAAAAGACAATAACCAATTTTTAAAATTCAAAATAGGCAAATGACTTTAAAAGATACTTTACGAAAGACAAATTTATACCAAATACACGTCACACATAAAAAATTGCTCAGTATCATTTATCAAGGGAATTGACACTAAAACCACACCTATCAGGATAACTGCCATTCATGACAGACGAACTAGTTGGAAACAAACAAAACCTAAGCAGAAAACGCACAGGAGTCTCAACTGGGAGCACCAGAGGTAAAGAGCACTGAACACGGTTACCATGCAGATCAGCAACCTATCCTAACCATGCACTCCTGAGAGCAAAAAGACTCGTACACAAATGTTCACAGCAGTCTGTTTCAGCCAAAGACTGCACACAAGCCAAATGTCCAACACGTAAGTGAATGCCCTGTGATATAGTCACACAGCAGAAATGAAAATTGCTGACAACAGGAGAGAATAATGGGGCACAAATGCGGCCAAGGTACATAATACTGTTGAGTGAAAATGCAACAATGAACCCACCGCTTTGTACAATGAGTGTGTGAAAGCAAAATGACAGTATTCCAGATAAACAGTGTGTTGCTATCAAACCCACATTATAATAGATGCACACAGTTATTCAAATGAAAAAAAATTGCTAACAACACAGATAAATCTCAAAAATATTATAAATTCAGATGCCGACACCATGACTATATATATGTGGAATTCTAGAAAAGACAAACTATAGTAATGAAGGGCAAGTCGGAGCTTGCCTAGGACTGAGGGTTAGGAAAACAGGGGATGAAGAGTGACAAGGAACTTTTGAGGGTAACAACAATGTTCTGTTCCTACTTAAGTAATAGCTTCTTGGGTATACACATGTCAAAACTCTTCAGAATGTACAGTTTAAAATGTTACTTTGTACATATAACTCCCTAAAGTTGATCTTTTTAATGGGTGGGGGTGGGGGAGGGGGAGCAGAGAGAACTTCAGAGACTTTAACAGCATGTGGTAGAAAGGTAGAAATATAAGTGCATGCTTCTTTCTTTGCACTTAATTTTTTTTTTTAAAACTACTCCCTCCTGACCATTCAAAGCAAAATTAAATCAAGTACGGAAATAAAAGTACTTTAGTGACCTGATAATTTCATTCTCCAACACCAAGCTGACCTGAGTTCAATCCCTGGAACCTACAGGGTGACAGGAGAGAATGAACTCCAACAAGTTGTCCTTCACCTCCACACATAAGCCACAGTGTTAGTGCATGCCAACATTCACACGAACACACACACATCAAAGAAACCAACAGTAAGCTGGGGGAGGGGGTCCAACTCTTTAATCCTAGTGCTGGAGGCCAGCCTGGTCTACAAAGCCTCTGAAACCCTGTACAAAGAAAACCCCCAGGGGAGGGGGCAACAAAATAATGACAGTGCTAATGATGCCACTCAACTTAACCAGCAACTCAGTCGCACAGGGCTTTCCTAGCATCCAGAAAACCATGGGTTTGATTCCCATACCACAAAGAAATAAAAACAACAGAACTCAAGAGCTGAAGAGATGGCTTGAAAGCTAGGAGTCCTTGCTGCTCTTCCAGAGGACACAAGTTCAATTCTCAGAACCCACACTGGGTAGCTCACAACTAGCTGTAACTCCAGCTCCAGAGGATCTGACACCCTCTTCTGGCCTCCATGGGCACCTACACATCACACACACACACACACACACACACACACACACACACACACACAGGAACCTACACATCACACACAAAATAAATCTTACAAAAAAAAAGCAACACTCAATATATTTCAGTATATTGTTTTAGCAGTTTTTCTAATTCTCACTAATCAAGACCTTAAAAGTAATACAGATATATATTCAACGGTTTGGTTACATACCTGACAGCACACTAAGAAAATGAAGAGTGTTATAGCAGTCCATAGCACCTTCTCTCTGAACTGAATCTGCACAACAGAAGTACAAAGAATGATCAATCAAAACCAAGAAAAACCAAAGTCAAAGCAAAAATCCACACTAAGACACCGTAACCATTCCCCACTGGGGCATGCTCCTATTATTTACACAACCTAGCTTGATCCAGCTAAGCAAAGAGCCAAACAGCTCAAAGATAAGTCTCTCCTTTTCAAAACAAAAGATATTAAGTTTTCTGAGCTCTTTGGATATTATAGATAATAATCCTCAGTCAGATGTACATTAGTGAAGATTTTCTTTCATTCTTTAGGCTGATTCTCCTTTGCTGTGCAGAAACTTTTAATTTCATAAAATTCCATTTATCAGCTGTCCCTTATCTTTTCAGTGACTGGAGTCCACCCAGAAGCCCCTGCGCACGCCTGCATATGAAGGCGCTCCCTCTATTCTTTCTTCTCACAGTTCAGGGCTCCCAGGGTCATATTGAGGTTTTTTGTTGTTGTTGTTTTTAATCTATTTGGTGCTGACTAAATTTGAAAGATTTGACTATGACTTGTAATAGTTAAATCTGTATCTCCAATGTGCTGCTAGCCCCCCATGTGCTGCCACAAGAAAGATAATTTGAATATAGATGTTTCACGTATACTATACAAGGTAAATGAAACTGAAGAGGAGGCAAAGTAAAGCAGATTCGATACACAAGGTTCAGTTAGTAAGGGAACTGCATGAAACTCTGAACGATTTTACCCAGGAATCCTAGGACATTTCACAGACTGTGAAACTTACACATTAGGATGCCTAAAATAGAACTTGAGCAGCCATCTCTACAATCTCAAATCATCAAAAATTCAAGGTACTTCTAAAGAAAACAGTAAGTCCAACAAAAGTGTTATCAGCCTCTATGTCCCTATTTTGTTTTTAATTCCCTAATAACTAAAAGCACAGAAAAGGATAATCTGGCAACTAGAAATTTTGAAATCAGTATTATTTCTGGAATTTAAAGTATCCGAGTTCCAAATATGCTCAATGATTGGAGAACAATGTGATATAGTTATGATACCGTCTAAACACATTCCTGCTATTTCTTTCCAAACAAAAAAAATCAAAATATGGGAGACATACTTACGCCACTGCAATTTATTATATAAAACAGTTGGTACTCACCAAAACCTAACCATGCGATCCTATCATTAGCTAGCAATACACACATCCTACACCAAAGAAATTATAAAGAACCACATGATGAGGAGTATATACTGTATCTTAACACACAGGCCAAGAAGCACTTGGGTTGGATAACTTAAAACAACATTTTTGAGAGAATGAGAATCCTTCCTAGTCTTAATCTCCCTCCTTCCCTCCCCCCTCCACCCCTCTCTCCTTGTTTTTGTCTGTCTCTCTCATTCCCTTCCTCCCTCCTCTCCAAGAGAATCAATCCCCAAAAGTTGCCCTTTGACCTCCACAGGTACACTGGTGCACAGGCACAAACATATATATGAGAAATATTAATTTAACTTAAAATTTAAAAACAAGTCTGTACTTGTTTGCAAGATAACATTTTCCACCTAGAAGCAGAAATGTTGGGGTAAGGAAATCAGCCTTGGTGGTTTGGCAGAGTAAGTCACTCTGTTACCTGCTATATTACTAAAATAGTACACTTACTTTCCTTTCAGGCTTCTGAATTTCTGGTAGAACTGCACAGAAAGGTTTAATAACTTCTAAAAACTTGACTGCAAAAAGAAAATGTTAAGGTTTAAAAATGTATCTTTGAATGGTTCGATAACAAATTTGCTTTAACAGCAGTTTATCCCACCCACCAAAATTAAATAATCATGATGTTCTCAGGTTCAAATAAGTAGATCTACAAGAGATAAAGCTGCCCAACTGGCTAGTGAGTAGAAGGAAAGGTAAGTGGAGAACCCTGACTTCCCTGCTTCTCATGCTTAAAGCCAATCCTTTTATCTATACAACAAAAATATTCAAATCATCACTATGTAAAGTAAACAGAGCAGTTTACTACAGTACTCATAGATGGTAGAAGAGAGGGAGCCTCTCCTAGGAATGGCACAGTAGGACCTGAGCTTAGCCTGGAGTACTGACTTAAACAGCTGAAAGATGGCAACATTCACTAGGCAAAGAAAAAAATTAGGATTACCTCCTACGGGCAACCGTTTTTTTTTTTTTTTTTTTGCTTTTTGAGACAGCGTTTGTCAGTGTGGCTATGGCTGTCCTGGAACTCATTCTGTAGACCAGACCAGCCTCAAACTCAGAGAGCCCGCTAGCTAGCCTCTGATGAGATTGAAGGCATGCGCTACAACCACCTGGTTTACAGACAACTTTTAAAATTCTACACTACTTCATTTCAGTTAGCCCATTTCACTGCTAACCTTATCAAAGTAACCGTATCAAAGTTCTTGCTTATACACAAGAATCAGCCCAGAGAATGGCAGTTACATTTATTAGAAAGCACTGCTTTCCAAGGCTACTTTTCCAGCAAATGAAAGTAAGATAAGCCAAGGTTTAGGGATGGACACTGTCTCCCAAGACGCACAGGCCAGAGGACTCGAACAAAGTAGAAGTCACTAATGTCGGCTAGAATTTATAACTGTCATGTTTGTTATCTAAGTCCAAGTTTGGACTATTTAGAAAGTAAGTCTAAATTCTGAAAACATTCACCTGTAATTTAAAAAAAAAAAATCTTCGGGTCACATCAGAAAACTCCCTATAATCTTATCCCGTTTCCTTTCCATCTCAGCCCCAGGGACCATGCGGGATTTCTTGGCATTTTATGATTTATTGTACTGGCATTCAGGTTCAAACAACGCTGTTGCGTGCCGCTACGTATCCTAACTCTCCTCATGCTGCAGAATTCCATTTATCATTCACAGTCTAAGGCCAGGGGTCTCTTCTATTTTGTTTCCAATTTCCCCCCGAATGTCTACCAGTTGGCCAACTGGGTGCACTGCTTGGACATGCAGTTAGGTATCCCTTTATACGCAAACATGTGAACTGCTAGGTAAGTATTTTATGTGATTAGACATGTGGGTGAGTGTTTGAGGCAGGGCCCTCGAAGGATCTCATAATAGGAGGCCTCGTCCCTACCGCGTGCACCAACTTCCAGTTTTCAATGACTACAGAATGACTGGAAAGAATATTTCAAGGAAAACGCTTAGCTACCCATCACACGCCTTTCCTCCCCTAAAACACATTCTATGAATCACGTTTTTTTTTTTAATTTTAAATGAGGGAGACTTATTCATCGCAACACGCCAAGGAATCGTGATTCGGGAATAATAATTTTTTTAAATATATATATTAATGAGCTTCGTCAGATCCAGAAAAATCCCAAGTGGTCCAAGGCGAAAAGAGTGTCCTAACTCCCCGCCCTCCCCCCAAGTCAATGGCCTCCCCGCGCCATCCTCGCTCCTCGCCGCCGAAGGGGAGCAAACCCGGACGTCTGAGTGCCCGTGACCCCCCAGGCAAGGCCTCGCTGACCGGAGGCGCCTCGGCAGAGGCCCCCCAACTCCCGCCGTCCGCGGCGACCCCGGCGAGGCCTGCGCATCTCCCGCCCCCATGACGACCCTAAAGGGGGAAGCGGCTCCACTGCCCACAGCCCGGAGGGACCCGCGGCCCTGGAGGTTCCCGCTCCGGCCACCACACTCACTGCCCATGGCGGCGGCTCAGGACACCCGGCGGGGAACCACGGGGCTCACAGCTGCCTCCGCTGCGCTCCTCACGAATCTGGCCTAGGCGGCGGAGGCTCGGGACACGATCCGACCGTCCCCGCACAAGCTCCGCCCACGAGTCATGTGATGGACACTCGGCTCCGCCCAGACCGGCCCGCAGACCTGGCCCTGGCCGTTGGCTGACGGCCACCGCGTTGCTATAGTTACCATTGGCGGGAGTGGGGAGGGGGAGAGACAGCGGCGGTGGGCGCAGGGGTGGGGCTGGACGCCAGGAGGCGGGGCTGTGCCGCCATAGTGGGCGTGTCTTGGTGGTTGCTCTCCCCAATTCCAGGCCTCCCAGAGGCCTCCGAGACCCAGGGGTTTTTCCTTTTCCAAGTTGGTTTCCTGGATTAGGTTTACCAGTCCTGGAGTCCTGCTGGTCCCCTGAGGTCTGGGGCTAAGCTTCCAGAAGCAGCCTTTTCTTTCTGTCCCATCTTAACTGTAACTTCTTAGAGATTTGTAAATAGTGGTGACGAGCTGTGCAGTTTACCACCATGCTCCTACCCATCTTCAAAATACAGACATCAAGGTTTTATGCCTCCTGAGACTGAGGAGTTCTCTGAAGTTAGTTCTTCGACACTTCTGGTGGCTCCTCCTGTCTCTCAATGTGTGCCTTCCTGGACAGTATGTAGTCAAAACTACAAAAACAAAGCTACAGTGGCAGAACTCAGCCAGTCCTATATTGTGGTCTGCATGAATGCCTTTGGGCA